>NC_091374.1:10687980-10785480 GCF_038502225.1 Cherax quadricarinatus | reverse complement strand
CACCTATGTATATATAAAACAAAGAATTATACCTCTCGTTTAGATTGTGCAAATTATAGAGGTTAGGATTTACGGTGGGTTGATGTTGACACTGTGTCAGTCCCCCTTCTCTGACCCTCGTATGGTAGGTGTAAGTTTACATGGTATGGATACTAAACTGACAGTGTAGTTGAAATTAAAAAACATAAATCTTTTTATTGGTCAGGAGTGATGAAAGATATGCGGTGTTGGTGTCTGTTGTCTGTCAGATAATCACCAGCAGTTTGACTGGTCAGATTACATTTTATTTTTACGAAGCGCTACATCTCTGTAGGATATTCATCGGTAAGTGTGGTAAAGGCTCGATCCTCCGTCCGCTGAGCGCGACTTTGGTCTTTCAGCAGGCAGGCAGACCTCTGCTGATTGTGGCTGGTCAGAGACCATCAGAAATGCATGTACAATACAGGGACGTCCGTCACTGGTACAGATGACGCCACAATATCAATCCTTAATTAGTGGTAATGAATGTATTTGTGTAAGTCTGTATCATAATGGAGCAGGTTGAAATGTGTGTTAAACTTTATTGTGGGAAGGTTGAAATTACAGGGTGTGAGACTGTGCAGGTACAGGGTGGGAGACTGTGCAGGTACAGGGTGGGAGACTGTGCAGGTACAGGGTGGGAGACTGTGCAGGTACAGGGTGGGAGACTGTGCAGGTACAGGGTGCGAGACTGTGCAGGTACAGGGTGCGAGACTGTGCAGGTACAGGGTGCGAGACTGTGCAGGTACAGGGTGGGAGACTGTGCAGGTACAGGGTGGGAGACTGTGCAGGTACAGGGTGCGAGACTGTGCAGGTACAGGGTGCGAGACTGTGCAGGTACAGGGTGCGAGACTGTGCAGGTACAGGGTGCGAGACTGTGCAGGTACAGGGTGGGAGACTGTGCAGGTACAGGGTGTGAGACTGTGCAGGTACAGGGTGCGAGACTGTGCAGGTACAGGGTGCGAGACTGTGCAGGTACAGGGTGCGAAACTGTGCAGGTACAGGGTGCGAGACTGTGCAGGTACAGGGTGCGAGACTGTGCAGGTACAGGGTGCGAGACTGTGCAGGTACAGGGTGCGAGACTGTGCAGGTACAGGGTGGGAGACTGTGCAGGTACAGGGTGGGAGACTGTGCAGGTACAGGGTGCGAGACTGTGCAGGTACAGGGTGCGAGACTGTGCAGGTACAGGGTGGGAGACTGTGCAGGTACAGGGTGCGAGACTGTGCAGGTGCAGGGTGTGAGACTGTGCAGGTACAGGGTGCGAGACTGTGCAGGTACAGGGTGGGGGACTGTGCAGGTACAGGGTGGGAGATTGTGCAGGTACAGGGTGCGAGACTGTGCATGTACAGGGTGGGGGACTGTGCAGGTACAGTGTGGGAGACTGTGCAGGTACAGGGTGGGAGACTGTGCAGGTACAGGGTGGGAGACTGTGCAGGTACAGGGTGGGAGACTGTGCAGGTACAGGGTGCGAGACTGTGCAGGTACAGGGTGGGGGACTGTGCTGGTACAGGGTGCGAGACTGTGCAGGTACAGGGTGGGAGACTGTGCAGGTACAGGGTGGGAGACTGTGCAGGTACAGGGTGCGAGACTGTGCAGGTACAGGGTGGGGGACTGTGCAGGTACAGGGTGCGAGACTGTGCAGGTACAGGGTGGGAGACTGTGCAGGTACAGGGTGGGGGACTGTGCAGGTACAGGGTGCGAGACTGTGCATGTACAGGGTGTGAGACTGCAGGTACAGGGTGTGAGACTGTGCAGGTACAGGGTGCGAGACTGTGCAGGTACAGGGTGGGAGACTGTGCAGGTACAGGGTGCGAGACTGTGCAGGTACAGGGTGGGAGACTGTGCAGGTACAGGGTGTGAGACTGTGCAGGTACAGGGTGGGAGACTGTGCAGGTACAGGGTGTGAGACTGTGCAGGTACAGGGTGTGAGACTGTGCAGGTACAGGGTGCGAGACTGTGCAGGTACAGGGTGGGAGACTGTGCAAGTACAGGGTGGGAGACTGTGCAGGTAGAGGGTGGGAGACTGCAGGTACAGGGTGGGAAACTGTGCAGGTACAGGGTGGGAGACTGTGCAGGTACAGGGTGTGAGACTGTGCAGGTACAGGGTGGGAGACTGTGCAGGTACAGGGTGTGAGACTGTGCAGGTAAAGGGTGGGAGACTGTGCAAGTACAGGGTGGGAGACTGTGCAAGTACAGGGTGGGAGACTGTGCACGAACAGGGTGGGAGACTGTGCAGGTACAGGGTGGGAGACTGTGCAGGTACAAGGTGGGAGACTGTGCAGGTACAGGGTGGGAGACTGTGCAGGTACAGGGTGGGAGACTGTGCAGGTACCGGGTGGCAGACTGTGCAAGTACAGGGTGGGAGACTGTGCAGGTACAGGGTGGGAGACTGTGCAAGTACAGGTTGGGAGACTGTGCAGGTACAGGGTGGGAGACTGTGCAAGTACAGGGTGGGAGACTGTACAGGTACAGGGTGTGAGACTGTGCAGGTACAGGGTGGGAGACTGTGCAAGTACAGGCTGGGAGACTGTGCAGGTACAGGGTGGGAGACTGTGCAGGTACAGGGTGGGAGACTGTGCAAGTACAGGGTGAGAGACTGTGCAGGTACAGGGTGCGAGACTGTGCAGGTACAGGGTGGGAGACTGTGCAGGTAAAGGGTGGGAGACTGTGCATGTACAGGGTGGGAGACTGTGCAGGTACAGGGTGGGAGACTGTGCAAGTACAGGGTGGGAGACTGTGCAGGTACAGGGTGGGAGACTGTGCAGGTACAGGGTGGGAGACTGTGCAAGTACAGGGTGGGAGACTGTGCAGGTACAGGGTGGGAGACTGTGCAGGTACAGGGTGGGAGACTGTGCAGGTACAGGGTGGGAGACTGTGCAGGTACAGGGTGGGAGACTGTGCAGGTACAGGGTGGGAGACTGTGCAGGTACAGGGTGGGAGACTGTGCAGGTACAGGGTGGGAGACTGTGCAGGTACAGGGTGGGAGACTGTGCAGGTACAGGGTGGGAGACTGTGCAAGTACAGGGTGGGAGACTGTGCAAGTACAGGGTGGGAGACTGTACAGGGTGGGAGACTGTGCAGGTACAGGGTGGGAGACTGTGCAAGTACAGGGTGGGAGACTGTGCAGGTACAGGGTGTGAGACTGTTCAGGTACAGGGTGTGAGACTGTGCAGGTACAGGGTGGGAAACTGTGCAGGTACAGGGTGGGAGACTGTGCAGGTACAGGGTGGGAGACTGTGCAAGTACAGGGTGGGAGACTGCACAGGGTGGGAGACTGTGCAAGTACAGGGTGGGAGACTGTGCAAGTACAGGGTAAGAGATAAGATTTTGTTCGGATTTTTAACCCCGGAGGGTTAGCCACCCAGGATAACCCAAGAAAGTCAGTGCGTCATCGAGGACTGTCTAACTTATTTCCATTGGGGTCCTTAATCTTGTCCCCCAGGATGCGACCCACACCAGTCGACTAACACCCAGGTACCTATTTGCTGCTAGGTGAACAGGACAACAGGTGTAAGGAAACGTGTCGAAATGTTTCCACCCGCCGGGAATCGAACCCGGGCCCTCCGTGTGTGAAGCGGGAGCTTTAGCCACCAGACCACCGGGTGGGAGACTGTGCAGGTACAGGGTGTGAGACTGTGCAGGTACAGGGTGGGAGACTGTGCAGGTACAGGGTGGGAGACTGTGCAAGTACAGGGTGGGAGACTGTGCAAGTACAGGGTGTGAGATTGTGCGGGTACAGGTTGTGAGACTGTGCAGGGACAGGGTGTGAGACTGTGCAGGTACAGGGTGGGAGACTGTGCAGGTACAGGGTGTGAGACTGTGCAGGTACAGGGTGGGAGACTGTGCAGGTACAGGTTGTGAGACTGTGCAGGTACAGGGTGTGAGACTGTGCGGGTACAGGGTGGGAGACTGTGCAGGTACAGGGTGGGAGACTGTGCAGGTACAGGGTGGGAGACTGTGCAGGTACAGGGTGGGAGACTGTGCAGGTACAGGGTGGGAGACTGTGCAAATACAGGGTGTGAGACTGTGCAAGTACAAGGTGGGAGACTGTGCAAGTACAAGGTGTGAGACTGTGCAAGTACAGGGTGGGAGACTGTGCAGGTACAGGGTGGGAGACTGTGCAGGTACAGGGTGGGAGACTGCAAGTACAGGGTGGGAGACTGTGAAAGTACAGGGCGGGAGACTGTGCAAGTACAGGGTGGGAAACTGTGCAAGTGCAGGGTGGGAGACTGTGCAAGTACAGGGTGGGAGACTGTGCACGTACAGGGTGGGAGACTGTGCAAGTGCAGGGTGGGAGACTGTGCGGGTACAGGGTGTGAGACTGTGCAAGTACAGGGTGTGAGACTGTGCGGGTACAGGGTGTGAGACTGTGCAAGTACAGGGTGTGAGACTGTGCAGGTACAGAGTGTGAGACTGTGCAAGTACAGGGTGTGAGACTGTGCGGGTACAGGGTGTGAGACTGTGCAAGTGCAGGGTGTGAGACTGCGGGTACAGGGTGTGAGACTGTGCAAGTACAGGGTGTGAGACTGTGCAGGTACAGAGTGTGAGACTGTGCAAGTACACGGTGGGAGACTGTGCACGTACAGGGTGAGAGACTGTGCAAGTACAGGGTGTGAGACTGTGCGGGTACAGAGTGTGAGACTGTGCAAGTACAGGGTGTGAGACTGTGCGGGTACAGGGTGTGAGACTGTGCAAGTACAGGGTGGGAGACTGTGCGGGTACAGGGTGTGAGACTGTGCAGGTACAGGGTGGGAGACCGTGCAAGTACAGGGTGTGAGACTGTGCGGGTACAGGGTGTGAGACTGTGCAGGTACAGGGTGGTAGACTGTGCAAGTACAGGGTGTGAGACTGTGTAAGTACAGGGTGGGAGGCTGCAAGTACAGGGTGGGAGACTGTGCAAGTACAGGGTGTGAGACTGTGCAGGTACAGGGTGGGAGACTGTGCACGTACAGGGTGTGAGATTGTGCGGGTTCAGGTTGTGAGACTGTGCAGGGACAGGGTGTGAGACTGTGCAGGTACAGGGTGTGAGACTGTGCGGGTACAGGGTGTGAGACTGTGCACGTACAGGGTGGGAGACTGTGCGGGTACAGGGTGTGAGACTGTGCAGGTACAGGGTGGGAGACCGTGCAAGTACAGGGTGTGAGACTGTGCAGGTACAGGGTGTGAGACTGTGCAGGTACAGGGTGGGAGACTGTGCAAGTACAGGGTGTGAGACTGTGTAAGTACAGGGTGTGAGACTGTGCAGGTACAGGGTGGGAGACCGTGCAAGTACAGGGTGTGAGACTGTGCAGGTACAGGGTGTGAGACTGTGCAGGTACAGGGTGGTAGACTGTGCAAGTACAGGGTGTGAGACTGTGCAAGTACAGGGTGTGAGACTGTGCAGGTACAGGGTGGGAGACTGTGCACGTACAGGGTGTGAGATTGTGCGGGTTCAGGTTGTGAGACTGTGCAGGGACAGGGTGTGAGACTGTGCAGGTACAGGGTGTGAGACTGTGCGGGTACAGGGTGTGAGACTGTGCACGTACAGGGTGGGAGACTGTGCGGGTACAGGGTGTGAGACTGTGCGGGTACAGGGTGGGAGACTGTGCAGGTACAGGGTGTGAGACTGTGCGGGTACAGGTTGTGAGACTGTGCAGGTACAGGGTGTGAGACTGTGCAGGTACAGGGTGTGAGACTGTGCGGGTGCAGGTTGTGAGACTGTGCAGGTACAGGGTGTGAGACTGTGCGGGTACAGGGTGTGAGACTGTGCAGGTACAGGGTGGGAGACTGTGCGGGTACAGAGAGAATGTGAAGGTACAGAGAGAATGTGTAGTTACAGAGAGAATGTGTAGTTACAGAGAGAATGTGTAGTTACAGAGAGAATGTGTAGTTACAGAGAGAATGTGTAGTTACAGAGAGAATGTGTAGTTACAGAGAGAATGTGTAGTTACAGAGAGAATGTGAAGGTACAGAGAGAATGTGTAGTTACAGAGAGAATGTGAAGGTACAGAGAGAATGTGTAGTTACAGAGAGAATGTGTAGTTACAGAGAGAATGTGTAGTTACAGAGAGAATGTGAAGGTACAGAGAGAATGTGTAGTTACAGAGAGAATGTGTAGTTACAGAGAGAATGTGTAGTTACAGAGAGAATGTGTAGTTACAGAGAGAATGTGAAGGTACAGAGAGAATGTGTAGTTACAGAGGGAATGTAAAGGTACAGAGAGAATGTGTAGTTACAGAGAGAATGTGAAGGTACAGAGAGAATGTGCAGGTTGAAGAACACATTCTAGTGTGTGTGTTAAATTTCTTGTATATCTGAGATACATTCAGTCAAAAAAAGTCATACTTGGGTATTGATTACATAGTCTCAGAATGCCAGGAAGAAATATTTAAGTTCCTAATGGGAAAAGATTAGCAACCTAACAGAAAACTTGATGATTCACAAAGGTTTAGCGTTCACTTGCTAGCGCACTGAACTCAAACATTCAGGTCCGTGGTTCGATCCCTGGTACGGCTGAAAATATTAGGTTGCATATCCTTAAGGCACGTGCTGTCCTTGTTCACCTATCAGTAAAATAGGTACGTAGGTGTTAGCCGAGTGGTGTGGGTCGCATCCTGGGGACAAAACTGACCTAATTTGACCGAAATGCACTGCATAACCATTGATGTCAGCTAGGCCTGTATACCTTGTACTTGTACTTGTAAATATAAAAATTATTATTATTATTATTATTATTATTATTATTATTATTATTATTATTATAAACACCGCCAGTATATTATATCAGTGTCTTCCCTGAGAGTGAAAAATGGCGATATAGTTGTGTTAGTTCATGATATTTGAGACTGAGTGGATACTGGATGGATCCTTGTGATACATGACGATACACGAAGTACAAGATAGATCCTCTCGTCATTAGTTAAAAACACTGTAAACATTGCCACATAGTAGTGTTTGCTGTAATGTTTACTTCCTATTTGTTTTTATTTTTATAGTCTTCAGTGTTTTGTCTCTAAAATTGTTACAGTATTGTTAACTTGTGGTGGCGAACAGTACTTAGTGTGTGTCTACATTGTATAATGTGTGTCCACATTACATGTGTGTCCAAATTACATGTGTCCACATTACATAATGTGTGTCCACATTACATGTGTCCACATTCAATTTGTTATTCAGTTCACATATTCATATATATATATATATATATATATATATATATATATATATATATATATATATATATATATATATATATATATATATATATATATATATATATATATATATATATATATATATATATGTATATATCATACACTCTGCAGTGGTTTATAAAAAAGTAACTCCATACAAGATTTTAGTAATTACAAATATATTTGACGTTTCACATCAGTCCTGACTTAGGAAAGTTCTGGCGATGTTTCGCCCTGTGCTGGATTCTTGTTCACGTATATACATCTTTACCATGAAGTTAAAATACCGGTGACGAGAGTAAATCATGTCGTCTGGTAATATATATTATTATATGGTATGTGAAATGTTCGAGTGGTGGTGGTCACTGAGTACAAGGTGAGGTGGAGAGACTCCATCTACCGTCCACTGAGTTCGTGACATCCATGCTACCTTACTGCACTCACCTCACCGTATCCACTTGTTAATTTAGGGTGCGGAGTGAGTGTTTAACAGGTGTGAACGGTGTTCACTCCGGCGGTGGATTGCCTCTAGTGTGTCAGTAAGTGTGTCAGTGAAGTGTGTCAGTGAAGTGTGTCAGTAAGTGTGTCAGCGAAGCAGAATGCGTCAGTAGTCTTGTGTCGAATGTTGGGTTCGAGTTTTACGTGTTTATTCACAGAATCAAGCACTTGATTCTGTGAATAAAAACTACCTGGTCACTGACCAGGCCGCAGGGGCGTTGACCCCCAAAACCCCCTCCAGGTATACTTCCCTTTCATTAATTAAACTTGATTACCTCTCTTGAATATAAGAATAAAGTCTCACTGGTAGTACTCAAAGATGCCGCTGGTTCAGGCGGCTGTGCTCACCTAATTGTTACTAAAAGGATCGAATCTTGGCTCCTGGATTATGGTTCATCTAATCTTGAATCATCATAGGTGTCCAGTGATGAGTGAAAATCCTTTCGAGTGGCAGGAATAATTCATGGCCAGTGATGATCATCAGACGTATTGAGTGTGGAGTATCATTAGTGTCTAGTGATAGTCCAGTTCAGTGATAACTGAGAACAGTGAGTGGTGAATGTGATGTATGTTTACTGGTGTCGATTGATGATTGTCACTGGTGGTTGATGGGTATTAATGGGGAACGCACCAAAACACGTATAAATAATTACTTTTAGCCGGAGGCGGAGCAGTAGATTTTTTTTAAGTAAGCCAAGAACGGCAAGAGAAGAGAGAGATAAGTCTAAAAGCAGGAGAGAGTCAGAAATGGACTATAATGGAATACAACTCTGGCAAAAGACTGGGAAAATATACTGTGAGTACCACAGAGTTTGTATACCGCTTGGCTCTACCAACTCCACACCAGTAATGTAGCTCCATTTCTGCATAGCGATATTTACTAATTATATACAGTGTCGTAATTAATTTCTAACAATGTAAGGTTAGTAACCTAGTGTAGTTGTTGAAGTGTTTAGGTAATGGTCAATTTCATCGTGTTTGCCTAAACCCATCCATCCTTCGTCTCTAGTTCCCCTGTTTATTATTGTATTTGTGTATTATTTTAATATTATGTTGACAAGGGAAGAGTAATTCAGTAGTTTGTGGATAGTTACCAGTTGTCAAAACTGGTGCAGTGAACTAGTGCAGTGATTAACCCAACCCTCAGTGAGGTTAATCACTCTTAAGTTAATTATGTTATGGATTTAGGGTGATACCCAAGTGTCAGTCTAACATAATGAGTGTTAACTGTGTCAGTTGATGGTTGTTGGTTTTGGGTGATGACTTAACTGTCAGTTGATGAGTGATGAGTGTTAACTGTGTCGACAAGTATTAGTGAGACGTCGAGTGTTGGGTAGCATCGACACTGTAGTGGATGGACCCAGGGTGTGTGGCGTGCGTGGAGTATATAGCAGCCACGTCACTGGTGTGGAGTGGAACACTCAACAACCACGTCACTGGTGTGGAGTGGAACACTCAACAACCACGTCACTGGTGTGGAGTGGAACACTCAACAACCACGTCACTGGTGTGGAGTGGAACACTCAACAACCACGTCACTGGTGTGGAGTGGAACACTCAACAACCACGTCACTGGTGTGGAGTGGAACACAACAACCACATCACTGGTGTGGAGTGGAACACTCAACAACCACGTCACTGGTGTGGAAAGGAACACACAACATATACGTTACTGGTGTGGAGTGGAACACTCAACAACCACGTCACTGGTGTGGAGTGGAACACTCAACAACCACGTCACTGGTGTGGAGTGGAACTCAACAACCACATCACGGGTATGGAGAGACACTCAACAATCAAGTTGCTGTTGTGGAGTGGAACACTCAACAATCACGTCACTGGTGTGGAGTGGAATACTCAACAACCACGTCACTGGTGTGGAGTGGAACACAACAACCACGTCACTGGTGTGGAGTGGAACACTCAACAACCACGTCACTGGTTTGGAGAGGAACACACAACATATACGTTACTGGTGTGGAGTGGAACACTCAACAACCACGTCACTGGTTTGGAGAGGAACACACAACATATACGTTACTGGTGTGGAGTGGAATACTCAACAACCACGTCACTGGTGTGGAGTGGAACACTTAACAACCACGTCACTGGTGTGGAGTGGAACACTCAACAACCACATCACTGGTGTGGAGTGGAACACTCAACAACCACGTCACTGGTGTGGAGTGAAACACTCAACAACCACGTCACTGGTGTGGAGAGACACTCAACCACGTGATTGGTGTGGAGTGGAACACACAACAACCACGTCACTGGTGTGGAGTGGAACACTCAACAACCATGTCACTGGTGTGGAGTGGAACACTCAGCAATCACGTCACTGGTGTGGAGAGACACTCAACAACAACGTCGCTGGTGTGGAGTGGAACACACAACAACCACGTCACTGGTGTGGAGCGGAACACTCAACAACCACGCCATTGGTGTGGAGTGGAACACACAACAACCACGTCACTGGTGTGTAGTGGAACACTCAACAAACACGTCACTGGTGTGGAGTGGAACACACAACAACCACGTCATTGGTGTGGAGTGGAACACTCAACAACCACCTCACTGGTGTGGAGTGGAACACTCAACAACCACGTCACTGGTGTGGAGTGGAACATTCAACAACCACGTCACTGGTGTGGAGTGGAACACACAACAACCACGTCACTGGTGTGGAGTGGAACACTCAACAACCACGTCACTGGTGTGGAGTGGAACACTCAACAACCACGTCACTGGTGTGGAGTGGAACACTCAGCAATCACGTCACTGGTGTGGAGAGACACTCAACAACAACGTCGCTGGTGCGGAGTGGAACACACAACAACCACGTCACTGGTGTGGAGTGGAACACACAACAACCACGTCACTGGTGTGGAGTGGAACACACAACAACCACGTCACTGGTGTGGAGTGGAACACTCAACAACCACGTCACTGGTGTGGAGTGGAACATTCAACAACCACGTCACTGGTGTGGAGTGGAACACTCAACAACTACGTCACTGGTGTGGAGTGGAATGCACAACAACCACGTCACTGGTGTGGAGTGGAACACTCAACAACCACGTCATTCGTGTGGAGTGGAACATACAACAACCACGTCACTGGTGTGGAGTGGAACACTCAACAACCACGTCACTGGTGTGGAGTGGAACATTCAACAACCACGTCACTGGTGTGGAGTGGAACACTCAACAACCACGTCACTGGTGTGGAGAGACACTCAACAACCACGTGATTGGTGTGGAGTGGAACACACAACAACCACGTCACTGGTGTGAAGTGGAACACTCAACAACCATGTCACTGGTGTGGAGTGGAACACTCAGCAATCACGTCACTGGTGTGGAGACACACTCAACAACAACGTCGCTGGTGTTGAGTGGAACACACAACAACCACGTCACTGGTGTGGAGCGGAACACTCAACAACCACGCCATTGGTGTGGAGTGGAACACACAACAACCACGTCACTGGTGTGTAGTGGAACACTCAACAAACACGTCACTGGTGTGGAGTGGAACACACAACAACCACGTCATTGGTGTGGAGTGGAACACTCAACAACCACGTCACTGGTGTGGAGTGGAACACTCAACAACCACGTCACTGGTGTGGAGTGGAACATTCAACAACCACGTCACTGGTGTGGAGTGGAACACACAACAACCACGTCACTGGTGTGGAGTGGAACTCAACAACCACGTCACTGTTGTGGAGTGGAACACTCAACAACCACGTCACTGGTGTGGAGTGGAACACTCAGCAATCACGTCACTGGTGTGGAGAGACACTCAACAACAACGTCGCTGGTGCGGAGTGGAACACACAACAACCACGTCACTGGTGTGGAGTGGAACACACAACAACTACGTCACTGGTGTGGAGTGGAACACACAACAACCACGTCACTGGTGTGGAGTGGAGCACTCAACCACGTCACTGGTGTGGAGTGGAACATTCAACAACCACGTCACTGGTGTGGAGTGGAACACTCAACAACTACGTCACTGGTGTGGAGTGGAACACACAACAACCACGTCACTGGTGTGGAGTGGAACACTCAACAACCACGTCACTCGTGTGGAGTGGAACACACAACAACCACGTCACTGGTGTGGAGTGGAACACTCAACAACCACGTCACTGGTGTGGAGTGGAACATTCAACAACCACGTCACTGGTGTGGAGTGGAACACTCAACAACTACGTCACTGGTGTGGAGTGGAACACACACAACAACCACGTCACTGGTGTGGAATGGAACACACAACAACCACGTCACTGGTGTGGAGTGGAACACACAACAACCACGTCACTGAAGTGGAACACTCAACAACTACGTCACTGGTGTGGAGTGGAACACACAACAACCACGTCACTGGTGTGGAGTGGAACACACAACAACCACGTCACTGGTGTGGAGTGGAACATTCAACAACCACATCACTGGTGTGGAGAGGAACACTCAACAACTACGTCACTGGTGTGGAGTGGAACACACAACAACCACGTCACTGGTGTGGAGTGGAACACACAACAACCACGTCACTGGTGTGGAGTGGAACACTCAACAACTACGTCACTGGTGTGGAGTTGAACACACAACAACCACGTCACTGGTGTGGAGTGGAACACTCAACGACCATGTCACTGGTGTGGAGTGGAACACTCAACAACCACGTCACTGGTGTGGAGTGGAACACTCAACAACCACGTCACTGGTGTTTAGTGGAACACTCAACAACCACGTCACTGGTGTGGAGTGGAACACACAACAACCACGTCACTGGTGTGGAGTGGAAAACTCAACAACCACGTCACTGGTGTGGAGTGGAACACTCAACAACCACGTCACTGGTGTGGAGTGGAACACACAACAACCACGTCACTGGTGTGGAGTGGAACACACAACCACGTCACTGGTGTGGAGTGGAACACTAGAACGATAACTTTCTTTCCCGGTAACTTTCTTGATTTAACGCACTACAGGCTTGCCTCTCCTGTCTCTCTCTCAGTTCCTCGCTTAAATCTCATCTCCCTATCCTCCATCTCTCATTCCCCTGTTCTCATTCCCTCTCACTTCCTTCTCTTACTCTTTTACCTCCCTTTCTCATTACACATCATTCGCCTTCTACTCCTTTCTCCTTCCTCTTCCCATTTCTTTATCTCTCTCTTTTCTCACTTTCATCTCCTGTCCTATCACATCTTCCCATCTTGAAGTTAGTGCTGAGTCACAGCGAGCACTGTGAGACATTCTTGCCTGTGCTTCTAAAACAGGACTCTTGTAGACAAACAATCTCAAGGCTTTAAACCCAAAATCCTGCTTATATTCACCAGTATAGAGACTTGGTAAAACAAGAAGTGTAAAATGCACCTGGTTTTACCGAACAAAGAGATCCTGTACAAATATAGTTATAGTCTGCCTGAGAAGCAAAAGTCACATGATAGAACATAACTAAAGTGATATCTGATTTATAAGTATATTATGGAAGCCAAATGTAAGTTAATCAACTCACAAGTAATGATTATGTTAAGCCCAGCACTGGACTAATTAAATGAAGGCAAAAATTTTAATATACACAGACTCCTCAAGGGAAGTTCCTTGATGCTCGTGAGGGGCTCTTGATCTAGTGAATTGGATCTGTGCTCCGGCTCCCTGAATTAAGCCTGAATGCCTTCCACCCCCCCCACCCCCCCACCCCCCACACACAAGCGCTGAATAATCCCATCGGGTTTAGCGCTTCCCGCGATAATAATAATAAGATAGAAGTAGCAAATTGTGTAACACTTTAGACCGCGACCCAAAGTCAACACAGAGCATGTGTGTGTGTGTGTGTGTGTGTGTGTGTGTGTGTGTGTGTGTAGATACCATCTGGTCAAACTACATCTATGCAGCACAGTGTGTTATTATTACAGTCCAAACGAAACAACCAACAACAGTACAGTGTAGACACCAACAAGGCACCTTAGACTAACACAAGTCATTCCTAGAATAGGTTGAATTCACAGAGCCGAGCAAATACTAACTGTTCTCACTACTTGGTATGCAGAAGCAAGACTCTTCTTAAGCCTGAGTGCGCAACAGTAGACACGTTGCAGACGCAACTTGCACATTCTACGTCCCGAAAATGACATTGCATAAAAAGGGGTTTGCGTGTTCATGGAGACAGAGCAATCACTCATGTCCTTCCTCATTGTCAGAGAATAGCCAACTGCAGACTTCTGGGCGAGTGTGATTAGGTTGGTTAATGGGGTTCAAAGCCTATCATCTGCCCTTGGATGACTAAGGCTGCACGTTACATTTTCGTCGTCAGACAAGAATACTTTAATCCCTATAATAGGAATTGAAGTCAACCCTCAGCATATATACACTGAGAGACATACACTTCTCGGTGTATATATCTTGTGAGTGAGGTCGAGGGAAGGCTGCACTCAGCAGTCTGCCAGATCGTAGCCACACTCACTGTTCGTTATGCATGTAGTGCATAACGAACAGTACAAGTGCCCCCACCGTACAGGTACCGTCAGGTACCTCCACCCCAGGTCACTCATATAGTGTAACACCTCTCATACAACATTACCTCGGTTACAGATGAACAAAGATATTAATTGTGATAATAAGAATCCTAATAATAAACAGTAATATTTGAACACTAAACAAACAACAAATAATGCACGACAGGATGTTACACATGTTTACTCCATGACTTATGATGGGCAAGTTCAAGCGTGGTAGAATTACCTACAAAGTGTTAGGCTTTGACAAAGCTCCTGGAGAGTGAAACGTTACCGCAGCAAAATGCCACATTAGTTGCATCTGGGTCCATTTACATAACAAGTTTAAGTATGAGTGTAATGAGTAAGTTTACCTTTGAATTGTAATACGTAAATGATTGAGCTTTAGTATGTAAGTTCTCCCTTGAGTTGTAGTAGGTAAGCTTAGGCAAGAAGTGTTGGGGTGGGAATTGGGGAAAGGAGTGAGAGAGCTGTGTATAATGTTTGGAGTTTATTGGAAAAACATACGTTTAACATAATGTGTTTGGAACTTTAATGGATCTCGTGTTTTATTGGAATTCTTCAGATGCTCGTGAGTTTTTTTTTTTTTTTTTTTTTTCATTTTACATTTAAGCAGGTTTTGGGTTGACTATGTCCCCCATAACACTCTATAGAATAGTCTTGGGTTGACAGTTTCCCGTAACAGCTCTTTTAAATTAGTCTTGGGTTGGCTGTCCCCCATAGCAGTTATGTGAGTTGATTGTGTCCACATAACACTCTCGAGAGTGATCTTGGATTGACTGTCCCAAGAACTTCGCTAAAGCGACTTTAAATTGACTGTATCCTAAGTGTATCTAAAGTCCATAATAATTCCATGGATCAAGAGCCCTTCACCAGCATCAAGGTACCCGGTGTGAAAGACACTAGGTCTTGTGTTATCTGACTTTGCAATGAACTCCACCAGGTTCATTTGGCTCTTCACACCTCTCATATACAGTCGTCTTAATACTTCCCAATGCCTTCTCAAAATACACCGTTGTTTTTTTTTATGTGTTGCTTTCGCTGAACGACCTGAGTTGACTACAAAAATATTTAGGTTTTCAATTTTGGCTGAGTTATTTTAACGTTTGTTATCCTTAAATTACGTATAGTTGGCTGACAGCATAGTTCTTAAACCGTAGGATAACACCTGGCGATATCAGTTGCTTAATTCATTGTAAATCATCAGGTCATTTTTGAATGGCTGTTCCGCTGAAGATGAAAAAAAGTTCAATGTTTCGCTACAGTGATAGACGAAGCCAAGTCTACCACTACACTACCGTGGAACACGAAGCTAAGTCTACCACTACACTACCGTGGAACACGAAGCTAAGTCTACCACTACACTACCGTGGAACACGAAGCTAAGTCTACCACTACACTACCGTGGAACACGAAGCTAAGTCTACCACTACACTACCGTGGAACACGAAGCTAAGTCTACCACTACACTACCGTGGAACACGAAGCCAAGTTTACCACTTCACTACCGTGGAACACGAAGCCAAGTTTACCACTACACTACCGTGGAACACGAAGCCAAGTCTACCACTACACTACCGTGGAACACGAAGCCAAGTTTACCACTTCACTACCGTGGAACACGAAGCCAAGTTTACCACTACACTACCGTGGAACACGAAGCCAAGTCTACCACTACACTACCGTGGAACACGAAGCCAAGTTTACCACTACACTACCGTGGAACACCAAGCCAAGTCTACCACTACACTACCGTGGAACACGAAGCCAAGTTTACCACTACACTACCGTGGAACACGAAGCCAAGTTTACCACTACACTACCGTGGAACACGAAGCCAAGTCTACCACTACACTACCGTGGAACACGAAGCCAAGTCTCCCACTACACTACCGTGGAACACGAAGCCAAGTCTCCCACTACACTACCGTGGAACACGAAGCCAAGTTTACCACTACACTACCGTGGAACACGAAGCCAAGTTTACCACTACACTACCGTGGAACACGAAGCCAAGTCTACCACTACACTACCGTGGAACTCGAAGCCAAGTTTACCACTTCACTACCGTGGAACACAAAGC
This sequence comes from Cherax quadricarinatus, assembly GCF_038502225.1. NCBI lineage: Eukaryota > Metazoa > Arthropoda > Malacostraca > Decapoda > Parastacidae > Cherax > Cherax quadricarinatus. The sequence continues at coordinate 10,769,174 of NC_091374.1, read as the reverse complement.
CAAGTCTACCACTACACTACCGTGGAACACGAAGCCAAGTCTACCACTACACTACCGTGGAACACGAAGCCAAGTTTACCACTTCACTACCGTGGAACACGAAGCCAAGTCTACCACTTCACTACCGTGGAACACAAAGCCAAGTCTACCACTTCACTACCCTGGAACACGAAGCCAAGTCTCCCACTACACTACCGTGGAACACGAAGCCCAGTCTACCACTTCACTACCGTGGAACACGAAGCCAAGTCTACCACTACACTACCGTGGAACACCAAGCCAAGTCTACCACTACACTACCGTGGAACACCAAGCCAAGTCTACCACTACACTACCGTGGAACACCAAGCCAAGTCTACCACTACACTACCGTGGAACACCAAGCCAAGTCTACCACTTCACTACCGTGGAACACGAAGCCAAGTTTACCACTTCACTACCATGGAACACGAAGCCAAGTTTACCACTACACTACCGTGGAACACCAAGCCAAGTCTACCACTACACTACCGTGGAACACGAAGCCAAGTCTACCACTACACTACCGTGGAACACCAAGCCAAGTCTACCACTACACTACCGTGGAACACGAAGCCAAGTTTACCACTACACTACCGTGGAACACGAAGCCAAGTTTACCACTACACTACCGTGGAACACGAAGCCAAGTCTACCACTACACTACCATGGAACACGAAGCCAAGTCTACCACTACACTACCGTGGAACACGAAGCCAAGTCTCCCACTACACTACCGTGGAACACGAAGCCAAGTCTCCCACTACACTACCGTGGAACACGAAGCCAAGTCTCCCACTACACTACCGTGGAACACGAAGCCAAGTCTCCCACTACACCACCGTGGAACACGAAGCAAAGTTTACCACTACTCTACCATGGAACACCAAGCCAAGTCTACCACTACACTACCGTGGAACACGAAGCCAAGTTTACCACTTCACTACCGTGGAACACGAAGCCAAGTCTTCCACTTCACTACCGTGGAACACGAAGCCAAGTCTACCACTACACAAAACAAACTCGAAGCAGCGTTCCTGGGACCTGTGTTTTTTCTAGATCTTATAAAAACAGTGAAACTTTGAGGGCTGAAGACTTCTGGCGACACTTGTTTGTGTTTCAAAACGAATTTAATAGAATAATCAGAAGTGTGAGCGCGGTGGGCTAGTGCGGCGAGGTAGCTTGTCTGTGTCCTGCCTGCCAGACCCAGGCTCCACCTTCCACCACTACTTGCACTCAATGACCCCACACGGGTTTAGCGCCTCGCTTCAGCAGTAATAATAATAACAGCACTAATAATAATAATAATAATAATAATAATAATAATAATAATAATAATAATAACAGCATTAATAATAACAGTATTAATAATAACAGCATTAATAATAATTGCAGTAATAATATTAGCAATAATAATTATAATAGCAATAATAATAATAACAGCAATAATAATAATACCAATAATAATAATAGCAATAATAATAATAATGAAACAGAAAACACTATATTCCTTATACTTCAAGAAAAATAATTATACAGGACTTACCTTGAAGACATTCAGTATTCCAAATGTAACTAGAATTTGTCTCATCAAAGGGGTTTCCTTGATGCTGGTGAGAGGGCTCTTGATCCAAGGAACTGTACCTACCCTTTCTTTCCTTGGATTGAACTTAAAGTGCCTCCATTTCCCTACGCGCTGTATGACCGTTCTGGTTCACTGCTCTCACACGAATATAATAACAGGAATTTGGAACACTCAAGAAACACTGTGTTGTAGTCCCAGTGTGTCAGAGGATTGATTTCCAGGATTCTTCTACCCTTGTTGCTCGACCTGAGGCCAGATTGACTTGGTAAACCAGGCAGTTACCACCAGCAGCCGCAGCTTCACGTAGCCTTCACAACTTTCCTGTCTGACACTTGCACGGAGAGGTCTGGAACCTCTTGAAGCCTTTACAGTGCTGTATAACCCTTGTGGGTTAAGCGCTTAGTTATGATTATAGTGATAATAATCTTGAAACCTTCTATATGAAGTTTTTGATGGAGTCTGCGCGGTGATTCTATTTTTTTAATACAGTATCACGATAGCAAGTAAATTTTGTATTGTAGCTTATTTTTTTAATGTGTTGGCCCAAATATTAAAGACATAATGTTGTGGATGTTGCTTCAAAAAAACACTCTTCTCAGCAGCCTGTATGATGATCTGCCTTTGTTAATAAACATAGATTATCCTGAGTAATGTTTATTTCTAGTATGTTATATTTAAAGACACGTGATAACACCTTCCCAGCAGTAACACTATATGAAGACGCACATGTACACGAGTCACTGTTTAAATTAAAGAGCACTATTAAAATAGTGGTCACACACACACACGCACACACACACACACAGAGTAGTCAGTAAGTGGAATAGTTTGGGAAGCGATGTAGTGGAGGCAGGATCCATACATAGCTTTAAGCAGAGGTATGATAAAGCTCACGGCTCAGGGAGAGTGACCTAGTAGCGATCAGTGAAGAGGCGGGGCCAGGAGCTCGGACTCGACCCCCGCAACCTCAACTAGGTGAGTACAACTAGGTGAGTACACACACACACACACACACACACACAGAGTAGTCAGTAAGTGGAATAGTTTGGGAAGCGATGTAGTGGAGGCAGGATCCATACATAGCTTTAAGCAGAGGTATGATAAAGCTCACGGCTCAGGGAGAGTGACCTAGTAGCGATCAGTGAAGAGGCGGGGCCAGGAGCTCGGACTCGACCCCCGCAACCTCAACTAGGTGAGTACAACTAGGTGAGTATACACACACACACACACACACACACACACACACACACGTTCCAGAGAGGGGACACAGAAACAAGGGGGTCACAGTTGGAAGTTGAAGACCCAGTCGAGTCAAAGGGATGTTAGGAAGTATTTCTTCAGTCATAGAATTGTCAGGAAGTGGAATAGTCTAGCAAGTGAGGTAGTGGAGGTAGGAACCATACATGGCTTTAAAATGAGGTATGATAAAGCTCATGTAGCAGGGAGAGAGAGGACCTAGTAGCACTCAGTGAGGAGGCGGGGCCAGGAGCTGAGTATCGACCCCTGCAACCACAATTAGGTATGTACACACAAGGGCCAAAGATGTAACCACTCAGCAACGGACATCACAATAAGATGGTACTTTTAACCAGCATTATTATTCTTATTATTATTATTATTATTATCATATGGGAGCGCTAAACCCTTAGGGGTTGTACAGCACCTGTGGGGGATGGAAAGCATTCAGGCTCAATTCAGGGAACTGGAGCACAGATCCAATTCCCTAGATTAAGAGCCCCTCACCAGCGTCAAGGAACCTCCTTTGAGGGGTTTATAACTACCACATCTGTGACTTGGTTGTCCCAGCACAACTGTGACTTGGTTGTCCCAGCACAACTGTGACTTGGTTGTCCCAGCACAACTGTGACTTGGTTGTCCCACCACAACTGTGACTTGGTTGTCCCACCACAACTGTGACTTGGTTGTCCCACCACAACTGTGACTTGGTTGTCCCACCACAACTGTGACTTGGTTGTCCCACCACAACTGTGACTTGGTTGTCCCACCACAACTGTGGCTTGGTTGTCCCACCACAACTGTGGCTTGGTTGTCCCACCACAGCTGTGACTTGGTTGTCCCAGCACAACTGTGACTTGGTTGTCCCAGCACAACTGTGACTTGGTTGTCCCACCACAATTGTGACTTGGTTGTCCCACCACAACTGTGAGACAACCAACTCACAGTTGTGCTGATTCTGAAGTCATCTTGTTTTAAGCTCCGTGGCAAATTAGTCACAGCGTTAGGCCTGGCATGTACCACGGTTCGAGTCCCCGCAAAGTATTTTGTTTATTGAGGTCTGGCTCCGCGGTAAAATACTGTAGACTCTGATACAGAGTTTGCAGGTTCGAATCCTGTTTTGGACGTTGAGACAATGTTTGTAAATAATTTCGCCTGTTTGCGATTTGTTAAGCATTTCAAATCTCTCTCTCTCTCTCTCTCTCTCTCTCTCTCTCTCTCTCTCTCTCTCTCTCTCTCTCTCTCTCTCTCTCTCTCTCTCTCTCTCTCTCTCTCTCTATCTTCTTCATCCTTTCACAGATCAATGTATCCTTATCATTTATCTTGTAGAAGAGAAGGGAGTTCTCCCACCACTTATGTTTACTCTCTGCATCTTTCTTGATCGATGTTTTCTCTCAGTCCTCTTTGCAGTGATAAGTGGCACTGTTGTTGCTTCTCTTGTACCTGTGAGTGGCATGTTTGAGGCATTACTTTGTTGTTCATGCTTTCATATTGTGTGTATATGTTTTTCTCGCTTGTTTCCCACCGGTAAACACCAATCAAGCTGCAGACTGACACATTCATTACATCAGGCAGTATGTGACACATACTGCCTGATAGACTATGACAGGGAGGGAAAAATAACTATCTTGTGATTCCACAGTGTAACTCTCATATTGAATACTATAGCAGCATACTGCGTGAGTTTCCACAGTGTAACTGTCATATTGAATACTATAGCAGCATACTGCGTGAGTTTCCACAGTGTAACTTTCATACTGAATACTATAGCTGCATACTGCGGGAGTTTCCACAGTGTAACTGTCATATTGAATACTACAGCAGCATACTGCGTGAGTTTCCACAGTGTAACTGTCATACTGAATACTACAGCAGCATACTGCGTGAGTTTCCACAGTGTAACTGTCATATTGAATACTACAGCAGCATACTGCGTGAGTTTCCACAGTGTAACTGTCATATTGAATACTACAGCAGCATACTGCGTGAGTTTCCACAGTGTAACTGTCATAAAGTAGGTGCACATTTTAAGTGTTCTTGCGATATAAATATCAAATAGAATAGAAGCATACTGCGTGTGTTACCACAGTTGCAACTGTTGGATAGAATAGCAGCACACTGTTGGTGTAAAAATTTAGTTAAAATGTGAATTATAGGAATAACCTAGAAAAACAACCAGTTTTAACATATTGATATATCTTTATTTAGTCATTTCTGATATTCATTTATATATGTACATGATACATACAGCATACAAAAATAAAGAATCTCAGGGCTAAATATATATGTATAAGACTAGCGATTACTAGAGTCAGAAGACGAGGCTTGGACCAACACAGGTCATATTGTCCGCACGAAATTGCTTCGTATTTATCCAGAACGAAATGTGTCCTCCTGTTGTCAGGACGAATTTGGTTTGCCCTAATAGTGATCATTTTATTATTGTGGCAGGTAGTGGAGGGAATTCCAGAATTTTCATAACTATAATAATTTTTTTTCGGAAGAATATGGTTAATTTTATTCAAGTCCAATTTTGGGGGGAGTCAGTCTGAAGTCTTATTTGCGCAAGCAAGTGTATGGGTTTGTGTAAAATGTCAAAAATTTAATTTTTAAATTTATTAGTGAATCTTAACAAAAATGTTTTTATTCAGGTAAAGCATTAAAATTTAGAGTAAATATCCACTGTAGGTAGTTAAATAGTTCTACAATAAAAGAGGAATGAATAAGTGTATTAACTGGTTCACAGTAAAATTCCAGGTACGGCTGCCAATCGGCTGTCTTTTGTATATGTCCCAAACTGATCCTTTATAAACACCAATTTCGTCCCGATATAAGTAGGAAAGACTTTTGTTTTTTTATGTTTCACAAGTCAGGCTTAGTTCGTACATTCTACACAAAATTTGCTTCGTCCTGACAAACACAAATTTCGTTCAGACATTGAAGTCTGACCATCAGTTATGCATCTTTCATATATGAATATTTGTTTATATATATGTATAATAATGGACTTGCAATTGTCTTACATTATAATAGTATGCCAATTTATTTAGTCATAAATTTATTTCATCATTAAATGTAAATACGGAGGCATTGTTGTGGACGCAAGTTTGAGGGCTACTGATTGTTCCCACAATCACCACCCCCTCGAGGGAGAGTCTTCCTTGTCAGTGAGAGGCTGTTGATCCGAGGAAATGGCTTTGACCTTCCCTTTTTCCAGATCGAAATCAATTACTTCCCATTTACCCAGGAGTTGCATGATCCCCTGCATGTTCGGCGCTTTTCCCCGTGAATGCAATCGTACTGTGACACTCAACCTTACTGGTGTGATGCCAAGGACAGTCATGTACATGGTTTTATGACCCAGAGTGCAGGTCTCTTCACTTGACATACTGCTGAAATGTTTGTCTGGTTTCAGTGTGTAGGTTATTATTATTATTATTATTATTATTATTATTATTATTATTATTATTATTATTATTATTATTTTATTCACAGGGAAGCACTAATTGTGTAAGTATCATGGTGCGTCTTAGAACTGGTTAATAATCAGGTCTGACACAAAGGAAGCGTAGCTTCGATGACCTTAATCAAGACCCCTTCACTAGCATCAAGGCACTCACCCAGTGATGGGATGGGATAATTGGGAATTGTTTCAGCCACGGTAGTATGACCTACTCATGCTTTGTGAGCTGAAACTGCTGTCATTGTTGTGTGTGTCTGTGAGCTACTGTGGGAATGCTCTTATTGCAACATCCCACTCAGAGCTGTGGTTGTCTTGAGTTGCGAGAATACTGCGATTGCAACACGCTACTCAAAGCTTGCGTCCACCCCTCGCCACCCTGGGTGTTTCTGATTTTTATTGCGTCAATTTCGTCATCAAAACAGTGTTACAAAACAAACATATCACTTGTCCCTAAATAAACCATCACAATAACGAAACTAGTGACAAATAAACACACGACAAATACAAAGTAGGAGCGAAAAGGAAAGGTTGTAAAATATACACAGAGAAAAAACACACATACATTCCACCAAACCGAATAGCCCAATTCACTCTATATATTTTTTCCCCTGTTTTCCATGGGTGGGGGGGGGGGTAGGAACCCACTCATCCGGTAAATAAGTACCGTAAACAAATCTCTCTGGCCAAGCCCACATAGCACGTCAGTACCTATGATATAAAGCTCTGTTTTGCATAACCATTTCCTGGTCTGGCTAAGGCGCTGATGCCTCACGCAAATGAGTAGTGATGTTTTATATATATATATATATATATATATATATATATATATATATATATATATATATATATATATATATATATATATACATACGTGTATGAGGTGGAAATACACATTTGACACATGAATTCTGGTACATATTTAATACATATGTAAACACACAATACTAACATAATTTATCTTTCTTTTTCTTTGAGTAGGGAGAAATGTGCATTTTAAAAAAGCAGTAATCTTGAGTTGTCACAATACTAACATCTGACTGGTAAACATAACTGTTGGAGTAATGATGGGCATCACCAGCTTTTATTTTGATTCGTTATTAGAAATTATTCTCTTCTGGTTCGTTATTAGACATTATCGTCTTCCTGTTAGTTATTGGAAATTATTAAGTTGTGATTGGTTTTTAGAGATGATCCTGTTCTGATTGGTTATTAGAAATTATCCAGTTCTGATTGATTATTAGAAATTATCGAGTTGTGATTGGTTATTAGAGATGATCCTGTTCTGATTGGTTATAAATTATCCTGCTTGTGATTAGTTATAATAAATTATCACATATTTCCTTATAATTGCCACGTGTTCTTCGTTTTTACCAAAAGTTATTCAGTGTTTTTTTTATCAAGTTTTTGTATTTTTGTAAGCAGTTGATGATATTTTAAATGATTTAAACGTGCAAAACTTGACATAAGATTGGCTGTAGTAGTCTCGTAGCTGTGGTTGTGTTCAGTGTCTCGTAGCTGTGATTGTCAGTGTTAAGTCATTGTCTCGTAGCTGTGATTGTCAGTGTTAAGTCAGTGTCTCGTAGCTGTGGTTGTGTTCAGTGTCTCGTAGCTGTGATTGTCAGTGTTAAGTCATTGTCTCGTAGCTGTGGTTGTCAGTGTTCAGTCAGTGTCTCGTAGCTGTGATTGTCAGTGTTCAGTCAGTGTCTCGTAGCTGTGGTTGTGTTCAGTCAGTGTCTCGTAGCTGTGATTGTCAGTGTTCAGTCAGTGTCTCGTAGCTGTGATTGTCAGTGTTCAGTCAGTGTCTCGTAGCTGTGGTTGTGTTCAGTCAGTGTCTTGTAGCTGTGATTGTCAGTGTTCAGTGTCTCGTAGCTGTGATTGTCAGTGTCTCGTAGCTGTGGTTGTGTTCAGTCAGTGTCTCGTAGCTATGATTGTCAGTGTTCAGTCAGTGTCTTGTAGCTGTGATTGTCAGTGTTCAGTCAGTGTCTCGTAGCTGTGATTGTCAGTGTCTCGTAGCTGTGGTTGTGTTCAGTCAGTGTCTCGTAGCTGTGATTGTCAGTGTTCAGTCAGTGTCTCGTAGCTGTGATTGTCAGTGTTCAGTCAGTGTCTCGTAGCTGTGATTGTCAGTGTTCAGTCAGTGTCTCGTAGCTGTGATTGTCAGTGTTCAGTCAGTGTCTCGTAGCCGTGATTGTCAGTGTTCAGTCAGATTCTTGTAGCTGTGATTGTCAGTGTTCAATCAGTGTCTCGAGCTGTGATTGTCAGTGTTCAGTCAGTGTCTCGTAGCTGTGGTTGTGTTCAGTCAGTGTCTCGTAGCAGTGATTGTCAGTGTTCAGTCAGTGTCTCGTAGCTGTGATTGTCAGTGTTCAGTCAGTGTCTCGTAGCTGTGATTGTCAGTGTTCAGTCAGTGTCTCGTAGCTGTGGTTGTGTTCAGTCAGTTTCTCGTAGCTGTGATTGTCAGTGTTCAGTCAGTGTCTCGTAGCTGTGACTGTCAGTGTTCAGTCAGTGTCTCGTAGCAGTGATTGTCAGTGTTCAGTCAGTGTCTCGTAGCTGTGATTGTCAGTGTTCAGTCAGTGTCTCGTAGCTGTGATTGTCAGTGTTCAGTCAGTGTCTCGTAGCTGTGGTTGTGTTCAGTCAGTTTCTCGTAGCTGTGATTGTCAGTGTTCAGTCAGTGTCTCGTAGCTGTGACTGTCAGTGTTCAGTCATTGTCTCGTAGCTGTGATTCTCAATGTTCAGTCAGTGTTTCGTAGCTGTGACTGTCAGTGTTCAGTCAGTGTCTCGTAGCTGTGATTGTCAATGTTCAGTGTCTCGTAGCTGTGGTTGTCAGTGTTCAGTCTGTCTCGTAGCTGTAATTGTCAGTGTTCAGTCACTGTCTCGTAGCTGTGATTGTCAGTGTTCAGTCAGTGTCTCGCAGCTGTGATTGTCAATGTTCAGTGTCTCGTAGCTGTGATTGTCAGTGTTCAGTCAGTGTCTCGTAGCTGTGGTTGTCAGTGTTCAGTCAGTGTCTCGTAGCTGTAATTGTTAGTGTTCAGTGTCTCGTAGCTGTGATTGTCAGTGTTCAGTCAGTGTCTCGTAGCTGTAATTGTCAGTGTTCAGTTTCTCGTAGCTGTGGTTGTCAGCGTTCAGTCAGTGTCTCGTAGCTGTGGTTGTCAGTGTTCAGTCGGTGTCTCGTAGCTGTGATTGTCAATGTTCAGTCAGTGTCTCGTAGCTGTGATTGTCAATGTTCAGTCAGTGTCTCGTAGCTGTGATTGTCAGTGTACAGTAATGTAATACGTTTTTATTGGTCAATAATTTTAATGATTCTTCATTCATCAGCAATAAATGTCTTTGTAATGGACGATCAGCGAAAATTATTGCAGATTTGCAAGCGTATGCTAATTATTTACGGATCTGAATAGCATGCAGACTGACAACTGTTTTTTCATAGCTAATTCCTTCATTGGGAGGAACTCCCGACCTAAGAAATTGGAGCTACTCTCCACTTTCTTGGATCAAGAGAAATTTCCCTCCAATTCTCCCGTAACTGTATGGTCCTTACGGGTTTGGCGCTTCGTTTTAATCTGAGTGGTAGACTGGCTAGTGGTTATGAAGGGAGATCTTAGTAGTAATAATAGTAGAAGCAATGGTTGCAATTACCATTGTAACAGTGGTACACAATACCGACAAGGTGACGTATAAGACACCTGTGTAACACTTTGGTACCTTTATTTAAGAAACGTTTCGCCTACATAGTAGCACCTCTTCATTTGCATACAGAAGTGAATAAAATTAGAACTAACAGCAGTCTCACCTCTGTATTCTCCTGGAGAAGCCTACAGTATAGGCCAAACATTTCGGAAAAAAGACACCGAAGTATTGCATAAGTATCTTATTGATCACTGATTGTAGTTGTTGCTGAGAGCCGTGAGTGACCTTGTTTATCAGATAGACTTCCATGGAACTCCAGCAAGCTGTGAAATTAATATTTAAAATGACAGCCACCGATGCAAGGTATAATATTACAATTAATAAAAAAATAATAATTATAATATATATATATATATATATATATATATATATATATATATATATATATATATATATATATATATATATATATATATATATATATATATATATATATTAATAACAGCAGTAGAATTGATACTCCTAATTTAGTATTTATTTTTCAAAAATAAAGCATAAATAAGATAAAATAGGTATTTTTCCAGTAACTCTTTAAGCGCTCCACTTTGATGCAGAATTTCGTTTTTAATGTTGCAAAAATTTTCGTTGGTAATAAGTAGATGAATTCAGGATTAAAAGGTTGCTTCATTAGCGCTCAGATAAAGATTCATCATTTAAATTACGCACCCACACACACGCATGTACACACGCATGCACAAACGCACCACACACATGCATAAACACAGACATACACACACGTGAGGTGAGTATAACACCGAGCATGTCTCCAGAAGCACACATCAATCAGATAACTGCTGCAGCATATGGGCGCCTGGCAAACCTGAGAACAGCATTCCGATACCTTAGTAAGGAATCATTCAAAACACTGTACACCGTGTATGTCAGGCCCATACTGGAGTATGCAGCACCTGTTTGGAACCCGCACTTGATAAAGCACGTCAGGAAACTAGAGAAAGTACAAAGGTTTGCGACAAGGTTAGTTCCAGAGCTAAGGGGAATGTCCTATGAAGAAAGATTAAGGGAAATCGGCCTGACCTCACTGGAGGACAGGAGGGTCAGGGGAGACATGATAACGACATATAAAATACTGCGTGGAATAGACAAGGTGGACAAAGACAGGATGTTCCAGGGAGGGGACACAGAAACAAGAGGCCACAATTGGAAGTTGAAGACACAAATGAGTCAGAGAGATAGTAGGAAGTATTTCTTCAGTCATAGAGTTGTAAGGCAGTGGAATAGCCTAGAAAATGACGTAGTGGAGGCAGGAACCATACACAGTTTTAAGACGAGGTTTGATAAAGCTCATGGAGCGGGGAGAGAGAGGGCCTAGTAGCAACCGGTGAAGAGGCGGGGCCAGGAGCTAGGACTCGACCCCTGCAACCACAAATAGGTGAGTACAAATAGGTGAGTACGTAGAGGTACGATAAGGCTCTTGGGGGAGGGAGGGAGTTAGCCTAGTAGCCACTAGCGAAGTGGTGGGGCCAGGAGCTGTGAATCGACCCCTGGAACCACAAATAGGTGAGTACACACACACACACACACACACACACACACACACACACACACACACACACACACACACACACACACACACGTCCCTTGGACAAATAATAACAACAAACATCCATTAGGGTAACCGTATTGCTAAATGTCAGAACTCTGTGATGTTTGAAAATCTTACATACGACAACAAGGAACTGCACGAACAGTGAAGTGAAAAATTAATTGAATGTGATGATTATTCTTTCACAGTCCAGGTCCAACCTGATGTGTTTGATTCTGACTCTTTTTAAACTTTGTCCATGAAACAGTGAGTTACATACCGACCTGTGAACCCTCCTGGCTAGTTACATACCGACCTGTGAACCCTCCTGGCTAGTTACATACCGACCTGTGAACCCTCCTGGCTAGTTACATACCGACCTGTGAACCCTCCTGGCTAGTTACATACCGACCTGTGAACCCTCCTGGCTAGTTACATACCGACCTGTGAACCCTCCTGGGTAGTTACACACCGACCTGTGAACCCTCCTGGCTAGTTACATACCGACCTGTGAACCCTCCTGGCTAGTTACATACCGACCTGTGAACCCTCCTGGCTAGTTACATACCGACCTGTGAACCCTCCTGGCTAGTTACACACCGACCTGTGAACCCTCCTGGCTAGTTACATACCGACCTGTGAACCCTCCTGGCTAGTTACATACCGACCTGTGAGCCCTCCTGGCTAGTTACATACCGACCTGTGAACCCTCCTGGGTAGTTACATACTGACCTGTGAACCCTCCTGGCTAGTTACATACCGACCTGTGGACCCTCCTGGCTAGTTACATACCGACCTGTGAACCCTCCTGGCTAGTTACATACCGACCTGTGAACCCTCCTGGCTAGTTACATACCGACCTGTGAACCCTCCTGGCTAGTTAAATACCGACCTGTGAACCCTCCTGGCTAGTTACATACCGACCTGTGAACCCTCCTGGCTAGTTACATACCGACCTGTGACCCCTCCTGGCTAGTTACATACCGACCTGTGAACCCTCCTGGCTAGTTACATACCGACCTGTAAACCCTCCTGGCTAATTACATACCGACCTGTGAACCCTCCTGGCTAGTTACATACCGACCTGTGAACCCTCCTGGCTAGTTACATACTGACCTGTGAGCCCTCCTGGCTAGTTACATACCGACCTGTGAACCCTCCTAGCTAGTTACATACCGACCTGTGAAACCTCCTGGCTAGTTACATACCGACCTGTGAACCCTCCTGGCTAGTTACATACCGACCTGTGAACCCTCCTGGCTAGTTACATACCGACCTGTGAACCCTCCTGGCTAGTTACACACCGACCTGTGAACCCTCCTGGCTAGTTACATACCGACCTGTGAACCCTCCTGGCTAGTTACATACCGACCTGTGAACCCTCCTGGCTAGTTACATACCGACCTGTGAACCCTCCTGGCTAGTTACATACCGACCTGTGAACCCTTCTGGCTAGTTACATAACGACCTGTGAACCCTCCTGGCTAGTTACATACCGACCTGTGAACCCTCCTGGCTAGTTACATATCGAACTGTGAACCCTCCTGGCTAGTTACATACCGACCTGTGAACCCTCCTGGCTAGTTACATACCGACCTGTGAACCCTCCTGGCTAGTTACATACCGACCTGTGAACCCTCCTGGCTAGTTACATATCGACCTGTGAACCCTCCTGGCTAGTTACATACCGACCTGTGAACCCTCCTGGCTAGTTACATACCGACCTGTGAACCCTCCTGGCTAGTTACATACCGACCTGTGAACCCTCCTGGCTAGTTACATACCGACCTGTGAACCCTCCTGGCTAGTTACACACCGACCTGTGAACCCTCCTGGCTAGTTACATACCGACCTGTGAACCCTCCTGGCTAGTTACATACCGACCTGTGAACTCCTGGGTAGTTACATACCGACCTGTGAACCCTCCTGGCTAGTTACATACCGACCTGTGAACCCTCCTGGCTAGTTACAATCCCTTTTCTTGAAAGATAACTAGTATTTTACTTATTCTATCTGTCTACTTTTCCTCCTCTTCTTTTTCTATTTCACATTCTTTTTCTTATTCTTTTTCCCCTTTTTTCTTCTTATGGTTAGTTAAACAGTACAAGTTTTAGTGTCATTACTCGTGCTGTAATGGTTCAGTAATGACTTGTCCTAAGTCATTTACCCCTTCATGTTTTCCTGCTTATCTCATTCCTTATATCACTTCCTCATCCCTTCCTTCCCTCTCTTCTTTTCTCCTTCTCCTCCCTGATCACAGGGGGTGTAGGGGCACTCTTGGCTTCCTCCCGTCCAGTCTTGCTCTATCCTATCTTGCTTCTTTTTCTCTTTAGAAGCTCTAACTCAATTTCATTTAGTTTATTTACTCCTGTTGAAACTGTTAACAGAGATGAACAGTACGCATTCAACAGAGGTTGGCCTTTTTTAGTCTCTTTTTGTATTACTTGAGATAGGCTTCATATTCTTCTGGGTCATACTGTTATTGGTCTTATTGTAAGCTTCCAGACTGTTATTGGTCTTATTGTAAGCTTCCAGACTGTTATTGGTCTTATTGTAAGCTTCCAGACTGTTGTTGGTCTTATTGTAAGCTTCCAGACTGTTGTTGGTCTTATTGTAAGCTTCCAGACTGATATTGGTCTTATTGTAAGCTTCCAGACTGTTGTTGGTCTTATTGTAAGCTTCCAGACTGTTGTTGGTCTTATTGTAAGCTTCCAGACTGTTGTTGGTCTTATTGTATGCTTCCAGACTGTTGTTGGTCTTATTGTATGCTTCCAGACTGATATTGGTCTTATTGTAAGCTTCCAGACTGTTGTTGGTCTTATTGTAAGCTTCCAGACTGTTGTTGGTCTTATTGTAAGCTTCCAGACTGTTGTTGGTCTTATTGTATGCTTCCAGACTGTTGTTGGTCTTATTGTATGCTTCCAGACTGTTGTTGGTCTTATTGTATGCTTCCAGACTGTTATTGGTCTTATTGTAAGCTTCCAGACTGTTATTGGTCTTATTGTAAGCTTCCAGACTGTTATTGGTCTTATTGTAAGCTTCCAGACTGTTATTGGTCTTATTGTAAGCTTCCAGACTGTTGTTGGTCTTATTGTATGCTTCCAGACTGTTGTTGGTCTTATTGTATGCTTCCAGACTGTTGTTGGTCTTATTGTAAACTTCCAGACTGTTATTGGTCTTATTGTAGGCTTCCAGACTGTTGTTGGTCTTATTGTAAGCTTCCAGACTGTTGTTGGTCTTATTGTATGCTTCCAGACTGTTGTTGGTCTTATTGTAAACTTCCAGACTGTTATTGGTCTTCTTGTAGGCTTCCAGACTGTTGTTGGTCTTATTGTAAGCTTCCAGATTGTTGTTGGTCTTATTGTAAGCTTCCAGACTGTTGTTGGTCTTATTGTAAGCTTCCAGACTGTTGTTGGTCTTATTGTATGCTTCCAGACTGTTGTTGGTCTTATTGTATGCTTCCAGACTGTTGTTGGTCTTATTGTAAGCTTCCAGACTGTTGTTGGTCTTATTGTAAGCTTCCAGACTGTTGTTGGTCTTATTGTAAGCTTCCAGACTGTTGTTGGTCTTATTGTAAGCTTCCAGACTGTTATTGGTCTTATTGTATGCTTCCAGACTGTTGTTGGTCTTATTGTATGCTTCCAGACTGTTGTTGGTCTTATTGTATGCTTCCAAACTGTTGTTGGTCTTATTGTATGCTTCCAGACTGTTGTTGGTCTTATTGTATGCTTCCAAACTGTTATTGGTCTTATTGTAGGCTTCCAAACTGTTATTGGTCTTATTGTAAGCTTCCAGACTGCTGTTGGTTTTACTGTAAGGTTCCAGACTGATGACCCAGATAGATGTTGTCATCATTTCACTGACTCAGGCTGACAATAGCATCATTCCTTTGACTCTGGCTGACAACAACATCATTCCACTCATCCAGAGTGACTTGTGAAGTACTCTGAAGCACACTCACATTGGATAAAAACGGAGTATTTTTCTTCTTTACGCGATGCCCTAAACTCATGTGGGTTATTTAACTTAAGAAGTGGCGGAGACTTGATCCTCCGTCCGATAATCAGTGAGACCTGTGCTGAAAGGACTCTCGAAGACCGATGACTGAGGGAGATATTCTAAAAGAGCTTCAGAAAGATTAGTAGTTCAGGGAGAAATCTTCCAGGAGCTTGGAATTAAAGATGAAGGCTTAATAGGGTGATGGTAGTGGTTGATTATTGGAAATGGGAAGTAAGATAGAGGAGGATGGTTAGTAAGTGTAGGAAGCTAGTAGTAGATGGTAAATAAGATATATATATATATATATATATATATATATATATATATATATATATATATATATATATATATATATATATATATATATATATATATATATACATATTATAATCCATAACAACACTGCGATTAGCCAAGGGATTCGAACCATATTGTTTTGGCCCGCCTCATGGTGAGCGAAAACCACATGACGCTCTAACCTACAGGACCACCAAATCCTACAAGAATGACGTACCTACCTAGCTTGGCTGGGTGCATCATTCTTGTAGGATTTGGTGGTCATGTAGGTTAGAGCGCCATGTGGTTTTCGTTCACCATGAGGCGGGCCAAAACAATATGGTTCGAATCCCTTGGCTAGTCGCAATGTTGTTATTGATCAATACCACTCGTTCGTGGTTACAATAATATATATTATATATATATATATATATATATATATATATATATATATATATATATATATATATATATATATATATATATATATATATATTAACGATCATTGTCCAAGTAGGAAACCATAAATGACGTTAAGTATATTTTTTCTCTAAAATTAATATTATGAAAACATTTAAATTAAAAAAAACCGCTCTCATTAATCACCGATTAATTTAATTCGTGGCTAAAATCCTTTCAAAATGCAAATATATATCGAGCGCACAAACAACGATATCATTAACTGCAATACCTGTAACTACGACGGTAGTAACTACAGTGCCAGTAAGTACAATATCTGCGACTTCAATACCAACAACTGCAGTACTATCTATAGTTCTACTAAGTACAATAATAGCATTCAAAACCATTAACTTTATACCTGTGACCATATTCGTAGGAACATCAGTAGCGGCATTACCACTAACTACGATACCATTAACCACAATACCTATAGCCAGTGTCTTTTTTTTGAGTCAAGACAATAAAGTTTGGACTTACAATCACACACACACACACACACACACACACACACACACACACACACACACACACACACACACACACACACACACACACACACACACACACACACACACAACGCCTGACGGTATCACCAATGTTTGACAAGTTTGGTAACTTTTATAGATCTCTGGGTGAGTAGTTTGCACCAGAGACCATATGAAATATTTCTACCACTTTAAAGTGTCTCGTGTGTGGCAGGCAACGAATGGAAAATTACATATAACAGTCGGCAGACAGCAATAGCAAACAGCACACAGGAATGGCAGACGACTGATAGGAATTGCAGATGGCTCATAAGAATGGCTGGCAGCACACAGGAATGGCAGATGGCTGATAGGAATGGATGGCGGGTGATACGAATGGCAGGCGGGTGATAGGAATGGCTGGCAGGTAAAAGGAATGGCAGGCGGGTGATAGGAATGGCTGGCAGGTGATAGGAATGACTGGTGGGCGAAAGGAATGGCTGGCGGGTGAAAGAAATGGCTGGTGGGTGATAGGAATGGCTGACAGGTGATAAGAATCACGGGCGGGTAATAGGAATGATGGGCGGGTGATGGGAATGGCGGGCGGGTGATGGGAATGACGGGCGGG
The DNA here is from genome assembly GCF_038502225.1 of Cherax quadricarinatus. Classification (NCBI taxonomy): domain Eukaryota; kingdom Metazoa; phylum Arthropoda; class Malacostraca; order Decapoda; family Parastacidae; genus Cherax; species Cherax quadricarinatus. The sequence continues at coordinate 10,751,819 of NC_091374.1, read as the reverse complement.
TGACACGAATGGCGTACGGGTGACAGGAATCGCAGACGGGCAACGGGGAGATGATAAACAGGAACGGTAAAGGGCGTGTAGGAGGAACAAACAGCATACATGACTGGTAGACGGCAGATAGACATGGTCAGCGGTAGAGAAGAAGAATAAATGGCAGACATTAAATGACAGATTTTACAGAGGAAGGACACCTGACAGGCAAGAATGACAGGCGATAAAGTGTTTGGCATGCGGCAGTATGCGGCAGACGGGTGGCACTGAGGGGGGGATGCGGAAGGTGCCATCTCCTTCAGGCACACTGCCACAACACTGTGAAATAATAAGTTCACACCCACCAGACTGCCAACTCTGCCACCCACTCTCTCTCTCTCTCTCTCTCTCTCTCTCTCTCTCTCTCTCTCTCTCTCTCTCTCTCTCTCTCTCTCTCTCTCTCTCTCTCTCTCTCACTCATTCTATCTATCTAGTTGCTGGTAAATGCGCTTCTATGCTCTATGTGGTGTGTATGTGTGTGTTTGTATGTGTGTTCTTTACCAGTTGTCAAATGCACTTGTCGTTAGACACTTGGCCTGTCGTGTTTGTGAATGTGTGTGTGTGTGTGTGTGTGTGTGTGTGTGTGTGTGTGTGTGTAAGTGTACATATGTTACAAATAAATTTAACTACCACTCCTCCATCCATATATTTATAATTTTTTTATAGTTTTTCCAGAGTGACACATGAGTTCCTCACAGATTTATTTACATGATCTTCCCACGACAGTATAATAATAATAATTCCTACATTTCTCTCTGCCTGATACATTTAGTATTTTGTTAATTAGTATTTTTTTCTCTCTCTCTGGTTTCCATTACCTGACATATAAATAGATTAAATTCCATTATCCCTCTTTCACTTCATTTGATTAATTTATCCAAGTTATACTTTAGTGTTTTACAGTCACTTTTTTTTTTTTGTAATCCCTTGTTTATCTTTGATCACTGGTAAGCCAGTGGAAGGCCTCGGTCAGATGACCAAAGGCTCCAGCTGCGGGTCATGACTAAGATCTGCGTCAGGAAATATTTGCTCTGTTTCCTGACAAATCTTACCTTACCTAACATTTTTTCTGTCTCGATTACTATTAAAACTCGCGAAATAATAATAACACCATTATTATTATAACTATTATAATAAAAAAGAAGCGCTAAACCTACAAGGGTCATAAAATGCAGGTAATAGCACCATTGCCAACAAACCAGGGCACTGGCTTGTAGCTTTACGACTCACTCACCATGGGTTCAAACCCTGCCCGTTCCTTGGTTTGGTTATTATTAAAGGATGGGTTGTATACATTAACTGTCATAAGGCTTATCTTTAATTTGGATTCTTATCACTAATGTTCAAATGTGTTTAGCGTTTGAGATTTCAATTTCTTTAGCTTGTACTGTTTATTTTACCAGAATTGTTACCTCACTCCTCTCTCTTCCCAATTGTCTCTTCCCACTGAGTAGTTCCCGTTGAAAACAACCTGGTTTAATACATGTTTGCTTTTAGTTTACCTTCAGTTAGACGTACTGTCAGGTTTCCTCTGGTTTATGATGTCCTCTAGTTCTAGTCCTTTTTAATCACTCCATCTCTGTTTATATAAAAATTATTTGCAATTATATTCATTTAAAAATCTTTTTTGTTTTTATTGGTTGTTTTCTGTCCTGTGGTCGTTTCTTTGAGAAGCCATTTGATAGGTCAGTGCGTCTCCTCCTTAAAAAATATCTTGTCTAGTTAGTATATTCTTATTGCCTTCTAATTTCTTTATATTCCTTGTTCTGTTTAGCAATTGTTCTTTTAGTTTTATATGTATAAGTGTAATTCTTACGGTGCCAGGTGCAGTGTAAACAGACTTATGAATGTTGAAGTAGCCAGGATGGGACATGGTTACATGTGGATTTTAAGAGGCACGTAAGTTCACCCGTCTTCTAATAACATGCTCATTTTTCCACTATAATCTACCTTGTCCATAATTACTATCGCGTTTACCTCTGCAACACAACTGTCATCAAAGATTTGTTAAGTTATACCATGAATTAAGGAAAGATCCTGGACTTCACCTTACGAAACAGACAAAACAAATGCGAAATTAATTATGGACAAGGTAGATTATAGTGGATAAATGAACATATTATTAGAAGACGGGGGGACTTACGTGCCTCTTAAAGTCTGCTATATATAAGGTGTCAAAATGTTAATCACATTTATATTCGTCTGTGCAAAATATGCTGCACTTTTATCAAGAATAATGGACTGAGAACGTCTACTCCAGGCTGAGTGACTGATTACCTTAAACTCCTATCCTTCCACCGTTACTTTAGACTGGACTGAAGAAGCCACTGACTGACTAAACATTCCAGAATAAATATACCCAAGTGTCTTGTTTATCAACTTGTCGGTTTTCTAAACCATTTATTGAACACTGTTTACTTGGCCGTTCATTTATTGTACAATATAGATACACAGTAACCAGGTCCACAGGCTGAAGTGTATTAATGAAAATAAGATTCCATAAATTGTGAGCAAAGTTTCTTGGGAAATTTAAAATACAGTACATAATGTACATAATGTTAATGCCAGTGTATACAAGTGTCTTGTATGTAGGTGTTGCTTATCCATATATTCCAGTGGTAACCTCCCAGGGATGAATATAAGATACATATGGTTAGAGTTGCGGCTGCAAAATATGAATACTTATTATCAGAGGTGTATGTCGTGGGAGATGCGCACTGGCGCAGTACAACTACTGAAAAGAATTTCAGTAGTTGTACTGCGCCAGTGCGCATCTCCCACGACATACACCTCTGATAATAAATTTCGTTCGGAGGTACCATCTCGCCCATCTAACTTTTCCTCTTCCACTGACAAATGATCTTCAGCGGACAATTTCCTTTCTTACCATAAATTCTTCGCCTTTCGGAGCTATTTCCTAAGTGTGAGTTCTTCTTGAGAGATAATTTCCCTTTCTGTGATAGCCACCTTCCCTATGTAAACTATTTCCTTCCTAGCGATAAATTCTGCGCCGGTGAATACATACCACTGTTCGTTTCGTTGGAGGTTTTTTACCATTGTGTGGAAATTAAACTAACGAGGTTTGTGTCCGGCTTGGTCGTTCCCTATATCTTTCCTGTTCGAACCGTCGAAAATCATAGACAAATGCTAGCGCGCTGCGCTCTTACAGCTGAAAAGGTACTATTTGGTCCAGAATATTTTAATATTATTTTTATTATGAAAAAATATTAGAATAAAATTACCTTTAATTATAATTTATTAAACCCGTAAGGACCACTTAGCACCTGAGGAATATAATGTGATTTGCTTCGACCCTGAAATAGGGAGGTAGCTCTAGCTCCTTGGATCAGGAACTTTTCCCATGCATCAATACATGCCTGATGAAGGGTCCACTACCTACAAAGAGGGTCACGTGTCCATCTTGAGTACCTTCAGAGGAGCCGACGTGAGAGAGGCTCTACCTTAACAAAGATGCTGACATGTTTTGAACGATCTTAGGGGGTGACATGAAAGCATCTGGAGAGAGTGGCTGTGTAGGCGGCCACAAGGCACTCTTTTCACTCCTCTCTCTTTTCCCTTTATAGACTTAATTTTCGCTATATCACTCTTCAAAGCTTTCAACGGTGTACTGCCTATTCTGTACATTTGTGTCTGGCCATCTTGTTCCTCTAGGAACCCTTTCTTGTGATATATTCCAAATCCATGAATGCAACAAATTACTTCTTTTCGCTTAACATCTAGTGCTCAATTATGTGCCTTTACGCAGATGCTTGATCTATCAGTCGGATAGTAGGTGGGTAGAGAGCAACCGTCCAGGGACCGACTTTGTCTTGTCACATGAGTATGAAACGGAAGCTTGTTAAACATTTGGCACTTTGGCGTGATTCTTGGCCTTTTTTTTTTTTTGTCTACTGAACGTGCAGTATGGCAGACAAATGTTAAAGAAGGTTCTATTAAAATTAAGGATATGCTTTACTTTCCTGTGCATTTTGAATAGTTCCTGTTCTTGTAATATTTCGTTATTAATAAATCCTTGTGAAGCATTAAACTCATATAGGTGATTCAGTTACTTCCTATAAGATTGAGGAGGCTATTCTGAGGCCGAGTCGTGGGGGCGATGATCCCTGCAACTGTTAAAAAAAAAATATCCCTTCCTAATTCCACTCTATTCTCGTCTTTCCCTTCACTCTTTCCATAACAGTTTCAACATGCAATTTACATGGGCTACTCAACAGATATTCTCCATTAGTGTTTTACGCTCTGGCACCCTTTTTCCCTTATACAAAAAAAATATGCATGCTCTCCTCCAGCCCTTACGTACTTTCCCTTCTTTCATACACACACTAAACAAACACATCAACAATATTTCCACCTGCTTTCAGTTTAAATCAGTCTTTTTTTCCCCACTTTCAGAGCGACGACTGTGATAGTCAAATATATAACAATTAAATAATGCGAATGAATAAAGAAAAATTTATTAGCACCATTAGCTGTGAGAACAAAGCTTTATAATTGCAAGAGAAATTTATGAAAAAAAAAATACATGATAGATTAAAAGCTGAAAACTGGTCAACACGAGGATACCCATGTTCCTGTAGCTACAGATAGTATATATATATATATATATATATATATATATATATATATATATATATATATATATATATATATATATATATATATATATATATATATATATATATATATATATATATATATATATATATATATATATATATATATATATATATATATACATAAAACACCAAGCAGGCTTGGAAAAACGCCAGACTTTAACTCGAGTCTTGGAAGTACTCTAAAAGTCTAGATTTTAATATTAGTTCATTTTAGGAGCTTGAAAACGGGAGATGTTTTCAAGAATATGAAAAGGTTTACTCTTCTCGCCCTTCCTCTCTCTGTCTCTGTCTCTCTCTGTCTTTGACTCTCTCTCTCTCTCTCTCTCTCTCTCTCTCTCTCTCTCTCTCTCTCTCTCTCTCTCTCTCTCTCTCTCTCTCTCTCTCTCTCTCTCTCTCTCTCTCTCTCTCTCTCTCGGTAATAAAATGGCAGTAGTGTAGCAGTGTAATAGAGTGTGCGTGTGGGCACGAGGATATGAGCAGAGCGAGTGGTTTCACAGCTTCTGTAATGGTCCACACTCACTCTTAATTAAGCTTGACTTGTGTACGATGATGCTTTAATGTACAAGTGAGCGAGGGAGGAGGAGGAGCTCAGAGTAGTGGTGCTGGTAGTGTTGGTGGTGGGGGTGGCAGAGTGGTGGTAGTGTTGTAGTATCGGTGGTGGGAGTGGTGGTGGTGGTAATAGTGGCAGTAGTGTGAGTTGTGGTGGTCTAGTAGTGTCGGTGGTAGTAGCGGCAGTGTGGGTGGTGATGGTGGTTGTAGTAGTGGTGATGGTAGTTGTAGTAGTGGTGGTGATGGTAATTGTAGTAGTGGTGGTGATGATTGTAGTAGTGGTGGTGATGGTGGTTGTAGTAGTGGTGGTGATGGTTGTACCAGTGGTGGTGATGGTGGTTGTAGTAGTGGTGGTGATGGTTGTAGTGGTGGTGGTGATGGTGGTTGTGGTGGTGATGGTGGTTATAGTAGTGGTGGTGGTGATGGTTGTAGCAGTGGTGGTGATGGTTGTAGAAGTGGTGATGATAGTGGTTGTAGTAGTTGTGGTGATGGTGGTTATAGTAGTGGTGATGGTTGTAGTGGTGGTGGTGATGGTTGTAGTAGTGGTGGTGGTGATGGTTGTACTGTTGATTGTTGTAGTAGTGGTGGTGATGGTTGTAGTAGTGGTGATGGGGGTTATAGTAGTGGTGGTGGTGGTGATGGTTGTAGTGTTGATTGTTGTAGTAGTGGTGGTGATGGTGGTTGTAGTAGTGGTGGTGATGGGGGTTATAGTAGCGGTGGTGGTGATGGTGGTTGTAATGGTGATGGTGGTTATAGTAGTGGTAGTGATGGTTGTAGTAGTGGTGGTGATGGGGGTTATAGTAGCGGTGGTGGTGATGGTGGTTGTAATGGTGATGGTGGTTATAGTAGTGGTAGTGATGGTTGTAGTAGTGATGATTGTAGTAGTGGTGGTGATGGTGGTTGTAGCAGTGGAGGTGATGGTGGTTGTAGTAGTGGTGGTGATGGTGGTTGTAGTAGTGGAGGTGATGGTGGTTGTAGTAGTGGAGGTGATGGTGGTTGTAGTAGTGGTGGTGATGGTGGTTGTAGTAGTGGAGGTGATGGTGGTTGTAGTAGTGGTGGTGATGGTGGTTGTAGTAGTGGTGGTGATGGTGGTTGTAGTAGTGGAGGTGATGGTGGTTGTAGTAGTGGAGGTGATGGTGGTTGTAGTAGTGGTGGTGATGGTGGTTGTAGTAGTGGAGGTGATGGTGGTTGTAGTAGTGGAGGTGATGGTGGTTGTAGTAGTGGTGGTGATGGTGGTTGTAGTAGTGGAGGTGATGGTGGTTGTAGTAGTGGAGGTGATGGTGGTTGTAGTAGTGGTGGTGATGGTGGTTGTAGTAGTGGAGGTGATGGTGGTTGTAGTAGTGGTGGTGATGGTGGTTGTAGTAGTGGAGGTGATGGTGGTTGTAGTAGTGGAGGTGATGGTGGTTGTAGTAGTGGTGGTGATGGTGGTTGTAGTAGTGGAGGTGATGGTGGTTGTAGTAGTGGTGGTGATGGTGGTTGTAGTAGTGGTGGTGAAGAACATACAAGAAACATCATATAAGGTCACCTTTAAAAGATATTTGATCAGTTTTCACCAAGACGATAGTTATTAACACGTGTTATGCAGACCTAATCTTCTCTCTGCCTCTCATTACTTTTATGTGGAGCGCTAAACCCGTAGGAATCATACAACGCCTGGGGAAACGGAAAGCAAGCAGGCTCGATCCAAGGAACGGGAGGTCAGGTTCATTTCTTGGAACCTTGAGGAAATAATAATTAACAATCCCATTGTCTTCCAGTTATGTCCTTGAATTTGTGTTGATAAAGCCACTGGATGGCGAAACGTCTACAATAAAAATACCCAGATGTTGTATATGTGTCTAACTCTTTATCTTGTAGGTATTGTATACCATACATATATGAGAATAATAAATGTTCTGTTATGTGTAGGAGTGTGTAGTGAGGTGTTGCAGGTGTTGTATGATGAGCGTGTAGTGAGGTGTTGTATGAGCGTGTAGTGAGGTGTTGTATGAGCGTGTAGTGAGGTGTTGTATGAGCGTGTAGTGAGGTGTTGTATGAGCGTGTAGTGAGGTGTTGCAGGTGTTGTATGATGAGCGTGTAGTGAGGTGTTGCAGGTGTTGTATGATGAGCGTGTAGTGAGGTGTATGAGCGTGTAGTGAGGTGTTGTGTGATGAGCGTGTAGTGAGGTGATGCATGTGTTGCAGGTGTTGTATGATGAGCGTGTAGTGAGGTGTTGCAGGTGTTGTATGATGAGCGTGTAGTGAGGTGTTGCAGGTGTTGTATGATGAGCGTGTAGTGAGGTGATGCATATGTTGCAGGTGTTGTATGATGAGCGTGGAGTAAGGTGATGCATATGTTGCAGGTGTTGTATGATGAGCGTGTAGTGAGGTGTTGTATGATGAGCGTGTAGTGAGGTATTGCAGGTGTTGTATGATGAGCGTGTAGTGAGGTATTGCAGGTGTTGTATGATGAGCGTGTAGTAAGGTGTTGCAGGTGTTGTATGATGAGCGTGTAGTGAGGTGTTGCAGGTGTTGTATGATGAGCGTGTAGTAAGGTGTTGCAGGTGTTGTATGATGAGCGTGTAGTGAGGTGTTGCAGGTGTTGTATGATGAGCGTGTAGTGAGGTGTTGCAGGTGTTGTATGATGAGCGTGTAGTGAGGTGTTGCAGGTGTTGTATGATGAGCGTGTAGTGAGGTGTTGCAGGTGTTGTATGATGAGCGTGTAGTGAGGTGTTGCAGGTGTTGTATGATGAGCGTGTAGTGAGGTGATGCATATGTTGCAGGTGTTGTATGATGAGCGTGTAGTGAGGTGTTGCAGGTGTTGTATGATGAGCGTGTAGTGAGGTGTTGCAGGTGTTGTATGATGAGCGTGTAGTGAGGTGTTGCAGGTGTTGTATGATGAGCGTGTAGTGAGGTGTTGCAGGTGTTGTATGATGAGCGTGTAGTGAGGTGTTGCAGGTGTTGTATGATGAGCGTGTAGTGAGGTGATGCATATGTTGCAGGTGTTGTATGATGAGCGTGTAGTAAGGTGATGCATATGTTGCAGGTGTTGTATAAGCGTGTAGTAAGGTGATGCTTATGTCACAGGTGCTATGGTGAAGGTGAAGTGTATTTTGACAGCCTGAAGTCATCTGAGAAGCAAACGCCACACTGACCATACTTATAAGTTGGTCACTCGCTCATATAGAACTCCACCCACATGGCTATTGATTATTCTGCCTCACAGCAATTAATAATCTCTCTCTCTCTCTCTCTCTCTCTCTCTCTCTCTCTCTCTCTCTCTCTCTCTCTCTCTCTCTCTCTCTCTCTCTCTCTCTCTCTCTCTCCCTCCCTGTCTGTTTCTCTCTCTCTGTCTTCTTTCTCTCTCTGTCTGCTCACGGGGAGGAATAAGAATTTACTAACAAAAATTTAGTTATTCTCCCTTTTCTTGGATCAAACCTGACGGCCTTTCATTCCTCCAAGTTCTGCATGGCCCCTGCAGATTAAGTTCTTCTTATCCAGTGTCACCCACCTGTTCGTTCCTTACGTCTCCAACATTATTCCCACCACCGGTCAGCGCTGTGTAACCCATTCTAGCTTATTACGTTTTTTGTGATAATCAACCACTGGTAGCTCCCACATATCACATGTACCTCCCGTATACCACACGCACCTCCCGCATACCACATGCACCTCCCGCATACCACTAGTACCTCCCGCATACCACTAGTACCTTCCACATACCACTAGTACCTTCCACATACCACTAGTACCTTCCACATACCACTAGTACTTCCCACATACCAGTAGTACCTCCCACATACCAATAGTACCTCCCACATACCACTAGTACTTCCCACATACCACTAGTACTTCCCACACACCACTAGTGCCTCCCACATACCACTAGTACGTTTCACATACCAGTAAACCTTCAGCAGTACCTCATACCACTAACCTGTCTTAAACACTCAGATCAAGTTATATACACCGGTCTTAGAACAGGTTATATACACCAGTGTCGGCCGTAGCCATTCAGAACCGGTTATATACACTGGTGTCTATCTCTCCGTGTATATACAAACCCAGAGTTTACATTAATTTATATCGTTTGAATTATAGTGTGCTTGATGTTAGCGTAAGGTGAATGGCAGCTTTAATGGCCTATGTACTGTCGACTGGCTTTAAACCCAACAAACTAAAAGGTTTTACTAAGACAACCCAATCAGTGTTGAGTTGCAAGTAGATTCCAGGTCACACATGAACCTTATTCATCATTGTAACAGTTTTCATCACACATTCACCAGGAGTCACAGAGTTAATTAGTTTTCAGTCACTGACCATTTAGGGTATAATTGCTACTTTAAGAGTCGGTAAATATCATCATCCACTCGAAGCGTGGCCATTTAACAGTCGTATCGTGACTAAGAATTTGGATTAATCTAGTGCAATAAAATATGTAAGGGTATTGGGTGCAGGGGTGTTGGGTCCAGGCTGTTAGCTCGGAGAAAGATAGAGTTTAGGGGCACCCTTGGCCCCCTCCTCCCTCAGTCCTCGGGCACCCCTCCCAACTTAATCACCATGAATATTCAACAGGCACTTTGAATCCGGAATTTGGAAACGATGGAAACAGTTCCAAATAAACAGAGCTCTGAGTGTTCCTACCATAAGCAGTAACTACCCTCAGAAACCTCAATGGAAGTAAGTCTCTTTGTCTGACGTTTTTTGGGGGTTATCCGAGGTAATCTACACATGTTACTGCGATGAATGGTTTTGAAAACCGACAAGTTGAAGATTGAGACACTTATGCACTATATGGGAATCTGATGCAGCCACTGTGTGGCGAAACGTTTCATAAAGATTCCCATATGGTGCATAAGTGTCTCAATCTCCACACATGTTACTACATATGACAATTTGTGTAACTGTATTTATGTGTACCTGTACCTAAATAAACTTACTAACCTCTACCCCAGCGAGAATTGTGAATGATAGTTGACGTTCCGTCTGACTCTTCCCTCACTTGACTGTAATGTTCTCTTATTCACAATCCTTTACATATATCTCATTTTTTCCCATGTTAATATAGAAATATTTTCTTATTCGCAGTTCCTTTACACGTATCTAAAAATTCTTCCATGTTAGTATAGAAATAATATTGCGAAAATATTGATATATTAAATAATTAATACATTACTGCCCATAATTCATACAAGATAAACACTTAGGAAGCAATGAGTAATTCAGATATATTCAGACTAATCACAACGGAGCTGCCGAGCCCTTAATATATTCAAACCAATCGGAAAGGAGCCTGCAAACCACTAATGGTATATTCAGACCAATCAGAACGAAGATCACAAGTACTTAGTATGTTCAGACCAATCAGAATTGAACTCACAAGTTCTAAATATATATAGAATAATCAGAACGGAGTTCACAAGTACTTAACTATATATTTAGACCAAACAGAATAGAGCTCACAAATACTTAATGATACACGGCCAATCAGAACGGCGCTTACAGTTATTTGATATATTTAAACGAATCAGAAAAGAGTTGACAGGTCTTAATAGTGAGCGCTGAGGCAGTGTTGCCACCATCAAGCCTTGACCTTTCAAGTGTTAAGAAGCTGGTATAGTTTGACTACAGGTTGCTGGTTACTCTTGACCGTTTTCGAAACAACAAGGCTACAACAGATAATTCCCCACTGATACTTTACTGAATTCTATCGCGCTTTTAAAGATTTGTATCGACCGTAATAAAATAACAGTATTAAATAAATTCATTGTTTTAATGTTCTGTGTAGTTTTATATTTAATTTAAAGCTTTATGTTTTGTAATAAAATATTAAGACAAAACTTATTATATAGCACATCAAAATAAGATATCGTACTGTTATATTATAAAGTACTACACTTATTGTTGTGTAAATCCAGACATCAGACATAAGTATTCTGTAAAATTTGGCAACTGCCTGACCACTGAGACACCAGCACCATCTATTGAGCGAACACAACACTATATATATATATATATATATATATATATATATATATATATATATATATATATATATATATATATATATATATATATATATATATATATATATATATATATATCGTGCCGAATATGTAAAACTGGTCAATTAGCAAGAACTCTTTTAAAATTAAGTCCTTTCTAAAAAATTCTCTTATACGTTTAAAAATATATTTTTTTCATTAATGTTAATGTAAAAAAATTTAATTTTGCACCAAAAGAATCTTCGAAAACTTACCTAACCTTATTATAACAAGATCAATTTATTTTAGCCAAATCCTACTAAATATATTTTAAATAAGTTTATAGTAATTTAACACTAAACAAACACAATGAAATATATTTTTTTCGTTAGGTTTAGAATGTTTTTTGCGAAATTATTGCATACGCAAATTTTCGTTTGTCCTATATGGCAAGATGAGCGTTGCTATTTAAGCCAAGATCGCAAGTTCTGCCTATTCGGCACGACATATATATATATATATATATATATATATATATATATATATATATATATATATATGTGTGTGTGTGTGTGTGTGTGTGTGTGTGTGTGTGTGTGTGTGTGTGTGTGTGTGTGTGTGTGTGTGTCGTGCCGAATAGGTAAAACTTGCACTTCTTGCCGAATAGGGCAAGCGAAAATTTGTGTATGCAACAGTTTCGCAAAAATCGTAATAAACCTAACGAAAAAAATATGCTTCATTGTGTTTGTTCATTATTAAATTATTATAAACTTATACAAAACATATATAGTTGGATTAGGCTAAATTAAATTGCGTTTGTTATAATAAGGTTAGGTAAGTTTCCTAAGGTTCTTTTGGTACAAAATCATTATTTTTTATATTACCATGAATGAAAAAAATATATCTTTAAACATATAAGAGAAAATTTAGAAAGGACTTAATTTTAAATGAGTTCTTGCTAATTGACCAGTTTTACCTATTCGGCACATTATATATATATATATATATATATATATATATATATATATATATATATATATATATATATATATATATATATATATATATATATATATATCCCAGTGGAAACACAAGAGAGCCTCTAAACAGTTTTCATCAACGGTTATTAGCAAAGATCAAATAAAAAATGAGCAATGTCTTTAATTACATTAACGTATTTATGCATCAACTTTTTATTCTAATTTTCAAAGGTAGACTATTTTTTTCCGAGGGAGCATCATAATTATAAATGTACTCAATAGATAGCGCTGATGCCAGGTCGTGAGACATCTTAACATTTGCAGGACCAGTTCCCATACTTAATAACATTCATTCCAGTATCACGGGGTCCTGCCCAGCGGTTCATTCAACTGATCTGAGTGAACTGAGTCATCGGTGGTTGTTCAATTAAAGCTCTATGTAACTTTGGATATAGTAAGTCTACACTGAGGTTGAAGGGGAAAGGGATAAGTGGCGTCCTTGTGGCTACCCAGCACTTGCTATTTGGCACGAGGTGTGGGGGGGGGGGGGATCCTCGCCCTGGTCCCTAGGGATCCGGCGGCGAGGGCAACAATTTACATAAGGGAAAATGACACCTCTTTAGCTTCCTAGGATGATCAAGACTGAATAACTGTGGTTGGGTTCATGACAGTGTCATATAAGACAAGGCTGCATGACCGTTGTTAAAGTCTCTTGGAAGTTCTAATTGATTAACAGGATTCTGATTAGACTTGGGTTTAACATAAGTCTGATTCATTGACTCTTTTGTTTATGCAAAAATTATCAATAAAGCTGACAAGATTTAAAGTCCTATAAAATATTAATTTTGGAAACGGTGCATCGAATAACCCAATGCCTGTTAACTTAAAAAAGTTTTTTGGTTAACTGTGCAATCGTAGCTCTATACAAAGTTAATTAAATGGCTCCTGGATAACGGAAGTATGGATTAGTTGGATTTCTAGATGAGAGGGAGGCCTGGGTAACCGAATCCCACATATTTGAGTACTGGTGTACCGGGATATGGATAGGGGCATTAATGGATACAAAATACCCTCTCGGGCTTTGATAATACACGCTAGTGATTCCCTTAAGAGCCACTTCCCCTCGTACCAAAATAGTCAGCTGATCCCTTAATCTGGGGAAGGGGAAGTGGTGTTAAGGTCTTCGCTAGGGCTTGTCTAGGAAACATTTCGTCACCTCAATGTCAGAAGGACGTGACTGACAGTGTAAAGACGATATGGGTGACGTATTAACAGCTTCTCAGTGTTCTGATCCCTTAAACACGAGATTATATATAATACTGTATCAGATTTTGTCGTACCTGAATGATACAATAGCTATTACAACCTCATAACACTGAGGTGAAGATATGTCATATATTCTTTATGCTGAGTGGGATTGATGAGGGAAAAAATGCGACTGGTAGACCTCTTATGACATTAAAAACAACTTATTAATTCACAGTTTGTGCTATGATTCTCTTTAAGAAATATTCAACATTTATAGTACATCCATTACTCACAAGAGTAGTTTGTTTTTTATGATTTTGCTTATTGATCACTTTAAGTTTATATTATAGCATCGAAAAATGTGAACATCAAGTACAAGGTTACCTCACGCACAATACATAACTGAAGACTGTAGTGTGTGGTGTATATGAACACAGGACCACTAGCTCTCCAGGCCACCACACACTGCATACACTAAGAATCTCTTACAGGTAACTTCACAAGCGCGGACCTGCTGCAGGTCCTCACCAGCACAAGCGCCAGGACTTGCTTGCCCAGTCTTTGGTGTCATGCCAACTGGCACATTAAAATAACAACTGATATAACCTTGTGTCGAGTACAAACACGGTGGCTCGGCTGTGTACATCACCACCACTGTGTGACCAGGTGTAAAGTGAAGCAAGGACCACACCTTCCCTGCTGCTGCTGACACTTACACTCAGCCTGTGGTGGTTGCGAGGACTCCTTGGGACTAGTAACACTTACTGGGGTCAGTCACGCCTCCACACTCCTCACAAAAGCTTTCTCGTGCCCTCTAGTTACCTTGCAATAATATAATTTGCTGAAATAAGTCTGGCTCGTTTAGCGAGGCTCGGCACACTTGCTCACTCCACTTTAGCCGCTGTGCAAATATTTAAGAGGTATTATGTGTGACACTTTCCTTTCTCACAGCGTCTTCACTTAAATTTCGACACGTCACGAGCATCACGTCACTGGTACACGTATCAGGTCACGGCGTCAAGTCACTGGGAGAGCTTTGAGGGGAGGGCCAAGAAGTGGAGGTGTGAGAAGGTGATGAGTGTGAAGCAGAAGGGACTGTAAAGCGTGATGGGCGTGTGGGCGTGGGCGGGAGGAAGCAGGGACCGCCGCTACGGCGGGCCCTGCGACCCAGCTACACCTCGGTACCCTCTTGGTAACCTTCGTCAGGAGAGTCGCGAGCTTTAATACGATTGGCGATGCCGTTGGGAAGAGGTGGGAGAACAGCGACGCCCCCACGAGCCAAGGACGGCGCCTGTGAACCCGGCACCCAGGGCCGTTCTCCCAGGGGACCTGTTGGACCCTGGGGGCTCTCCGCCCCCTCCGCCACGTCTTCTCGAGATTCGAACACCTCCTGTCGGTATCCGTACACTGGCGGCCGCTCCTTAGTGACGCCGTATAGATCCTGCCTCGAGCCTTTTAAGTCCTGGTGAGGGCTGAATACATCCTGATGCGATGCGTACAGCTCCTGTCTGGAAGCATAAGTGTCAGTGCTGGAGTCCATGCCGTCCCGTGTGTCGCGGGGATCAGCCATGCTCCAGTCAGGACCCCCAGGTGCTCCCCGAGAGTCTCGCCCCTGCCCGGCCTCAGGAATGGGAAGCCCATAGTCAGCGGGATACCCATAGGTCTGTGGGTCAAAGTCATCCTGAGATTCATAGTCGGGTCGATAGGGCGTGGAGTGCACTGGACCATAGCCGTCGAAGGCAGGGTCGTTAGCCATGTAACCAGGGTTGAAGTGCTCGTGAATCACATTGGAGGGATTCGTGTTGTTGAGGTCCTCCTGGGGGTTAGCCTCTTCAGGCCACAGACCGCTGGGGTAAAGGGAATCTCCTTCAACGCGCGTGTAGTCGCCGGCGTCGCTCACGCCCTGGACGGAGCCGTTGGGAAGGTGACCATTGACAGCTCGCACGGCGCGCTCAGCCTCGCTGATCACGTCTGGGTTGCCGAGCGTGGAAGATCCGTAGGCCCCAGGAGACCCGTTCAGCTCGGTGAGTCGCGGAGGTTTTTGCACTGGATTGGGCTCGCTGGGGGAGGTTTCACCCGAGGAGGGTGTGGTGGGGGAGTCCTTGACAGGAGTGGGTGAGGAGTGGGAGCGGGCACGAGCCAGTAGCAGGAAGGCTACCACCAGAACGATGAGGGCCAACACTACAAGACCCACAGAGATCCCAGCAATGTGACCAGAATCCAGTTTGGCTTGAGTAGCTGCTCTCATTGTGACTGCCAGGGTGAAGTTAGCTGTCGCAGACCCCGCAGAATTAATAGCCACACAACGTAGGGTGCCAGAATCCGTTTCCTGCGCTCCTGTGATCACAAGGCGGCTCACTAGGTTTCTGTTACCCTCTGTGATAACGTACAGACGTTGTGGCCCCAGACCTATTACAGAACCATTTACTACGGGGGCCTCGCCCTTGAACCACATTACCTGCGGTGGGGGCTGGCCACCTACAGGACAAGCGATAGTGGCATTCTCCCCCGCCACGCCCTCCACCATGCGGCCAACTGGTAGGATCTGGGGAGGACAGGCAAAGTCTTCCTCTGTCAGGGAATGAAAAGTGCTGCCTTTGACTCTGGTGGGGGAGGTGCATGAAGGGGAGACGGGATGTGGGACACGCTTCACCTCCAGCAGCTGCCACAGAGGTAGGGCGCGGCAGTCACATAACCAGGGGTTGTCGTGTACCTCTAGTCCATGCACACGTTCCAGGCTCTTCACAGCAGCCACTGGAAGCTCTGATAGTTGATTTCCCTGGATCTCCAGCTTTTCCATGAGGGATAAAGATTGAAAGGCCGAGGCTGCTACACTTCTGATGCCCGAATAACTGAGGTCAAGGCGCACAAGGGACGGCGTGTGAGCAAAGCTGTCACTACGAATCTTGCGGAGTCTGTTGCCTCGTAGCTGCAAATCCCTGAGGGCTTGAATATGAGAGAAAGCCAGGGAAGGTACCTCCGTCAGTAGATTTTCGCTCAGGTCTAACTCAACCAAATTACTGAGTTGGAAGAAGGCTGTTGGGTCGACCTGGCCAATCTTGCAGTCTCTCAGGTAGATCTTCTGCAGGTTGATAAGTCCCGCCCGCTTGAAGGCGTGTCTTGGAAGAGTCTGAAGGTTATTACCGGACAGATCAAGGACCTGTGTATCAGGGTGAACACCTGCAGGCACGCTGGCCAGACCCTGGTTCTTACATTCCACTGCTTCTTTGCCATTTTTCCACCTGCAGGCACAGACAGAGGGGCAGGAGGTGGCCAGAGCCAACCTCAGTAGCAGCACCACCACTAACACTCTTCCAACATTACACCACGGAGACGCCATCACGCTCACGCTCTCCGTCAGGTCAAGCGAAAATCCGGCATCACTCTTTTTCACTACAAACAGGACAAGCAAGCAGTAATGTGTGGGCACAAACCAGTTTATATAAGTACCTTGCAGAAGTGCAGGCACAGGCACACACAAAAACTACACAGAGGGAAGAGCAAAGATGTATATGTGTTCGGTAAGGTCCCCACCAGCGCCTCCTGAAGGAGGGACCTCTCCTGTCATCAGTGAAAATTTGTAGCCCACGATTTCCCCTTAGTTACTGCCAGTGTCGAAACGGAAGACGATAAACTGCCTTTAATGGAGCCCTCTAAATATTTTTTTCTTCTTCACCTTTTTTGTATAGTTCTCGTCTTTGTAGTTGTCTGTAGGCTTGAGAGAATATCAGAGCGAGAGGTGAGGGGCCTCTCACACTCCAGTCTGACAACACAAAAACGTGAGAGTAAGAAAAATGAAGTAGAGATGCGAGCAGCTCCTAGCAGGAACAATGGTCGGCAGTTCTGACGAGTAACAGCCACCTACTCGCACGAGTCACTTTTTAAACAATGATGTTTGTGAGGCCAGTGACTGCTGGTGGTCCCTACTTCAACTGAACACCAATAAGAGACGACCTGCTGGCGCTCTGGATTGTAAAAGTTCGTTGTTTTAAATGTTTCAGTTTGCGTGTAATATTTTTCGTCTTGCTTACGAGAATTGTGCAGTACTTCAGCTTCGTTTGATACCCACACCTGACAGTTGTACCATAAACACTCGGGTATGCTTTACTGTGCTTGTTATTACTAGTTCCTTCTTATCACTAGTCACAAGTCCCTCTAGTAATTAGAATAATTTGTTATTAGTTAATTATTAATTCATGTTGCAGTAATCAGGTCACACTAATGTGGACAGTCATGAATCTTCACAATGTGTAGTGTTAGGATTTTGTTTCAGATTTTCAGTTAGGGCTTCAGCCAGCAATCACAGTCTCTCTGCACATAACGTATTTTCTTGGCATCAAATAGTGCAAATAAATATTTATTGCCTGGTCAGGTTTAGCCAGAAAACTGTACAACTCGTGCCAATTAAAAGTTAAATTATTGGTGTGTAAAATCTGGCCGCGATATTTGACCACTGTTGCTGACTCTGAGTTGATACTTTTTGCCCCACTTCCGGTCCGTGACTACACCGGAAGTGGTGTTGGTCAAAGGACCCACTCCCGCCTGATGGTGTTCACTCCTCCCTACTTTCTCTGCCTTTTTTAAACAGTATGCGCAGTGTTGCACTTTTCCATACGTCTCCGATAACAAAGTTACAAATACCTGCTCCAACTCAACAGTTTTTTTCCATACACTTCGCCATTAGATCACTATACGCTGTTGTTAAAGCTAAAGTTTGATCAGGATTCAAATTTTGACTGTAATATTCACTTTGGTAGTGTAGTTGATCTCTTCCCGATTCGATAAAAGTTGATTACTGAAAATAATCCTCTAGGGAAGCAGGCAGCGCTCTGGGAACGAACGAGTTGTGGTTAAGTTCTCCCAGAGTACCTCAAAAGTCCCGTGAGAAGAGAGTCAGTGCATATATCCACCTCACGTGGCTGCCTGAGCGGTACTAGGAGGCTTGAGTCGCGAGGCTGGCGGGCGAGCGGCCGGTCACACGGGAAAATCGTTGCCATGTATTTGTCAAATTTTTTGAAAAGCTAAAACTTACCACATTAACCAGAAAATTTTCTCGGGTTAACTCATTCCAGTAATACATTACCATCTTTTGTTTGTACAAATTTTCTCAGTGAAACCTCTCCAACATAAGTTTGAAGATAATTTCTCAGAAGAAACGTTCAGGAAGGTGCTGTAGAAAACTGGCAACCACATGTCGGAAGTTGCATTCAGAATCGAATACGCGATAATACAGTGAAGGAGGAGCACTGCTCACTCCTTCACTCAGTTGTCATTACCAGCGTCTTCAGAGAGTTCTCAGCCTACTAAAACACATCATAAACCGCTTTAACGTAGGGTCGTCCGAAACTTGGTCTGCATTCTCGTTCCGTCTTGGTTAACAAGACTTCCGCCCCCTCACTTCCACCGAGACGACACTCTCAGGTCACCGCTGTCATGGGGTCCGAACAAATCAGCGTGAAAACAAAAGTAGCGGATCCTTCCTGGCTGCCTTCAAGGAGGAGCTGGACAGATACCTAAAATCAGTACTCGATCAACCGAGCTGTGGTTCGTACGTTGGATTACTTGCGGCCAGCAGTAACAGCCTGGTTGATCAGGCCCTGATTCACCGGGAAGCCTGGTCAATGACTGGACCGAGGGGGCGTTGACCCCCGGACTAACCTCCCAGAAGCTGTCTCTCTCTACACACAAACTCCTCTCAACTGCAGGTACATAAACACACATAACCACCCAGTTCTCGCATCCCACCTTCATTATGCACCACACAGTTCATGAACTTAAACATTTGTACCCATATTTTCCTGTCCAATATTATCCATAAATCAATTACATCGTTGTAAATAGTCCATCAATCCTAATTGATTGTTTAAATCGACTCCAAGCTGAGGGACTGATTACGTCAAACTCCTTTAGATCTTCAACCATTCTTCTCATTATTGGACTGAGGAAGCTACTGGTTGGCGAAACGTTTCCACAGTAAAGATACCCAAGTGTTTCACAAGTGTTTCACAATTCATCATCGTGATGGTTCTCTGAACCATTTATCTACATCTCGTTCTGTCACATCAACTTGTTAGAACGTGGACTTTTCACCGAATTGCCATTCGTGTATTTTTGTTTGCTTCGACTAACATCAGCTGTGAAATGTTTATTATTCTCGGTTTGATTAGGTTAACGTGTATTAACCTATATTTACAAATAATCGCCTGACAATACCGGGAAAATCGGGTGTCGTATGTGTTCCATTTTAGAGTTTTCTTTCTCCCGTATGTTAAAAAAATTGAGGTTGGTTCGAGATACACCTGACTAAATATTTTTATTTATCCCCCATTCAAAATCCCCATACCTTTTAACTTTGTTTCACTTAATGCTAGAATATCCTTTTTCCTGTCACTCATAATTCTAACAATCAATTCTTTTCCTAACAGCTTATTGTATTCACGCACATTTATACAATCCAATTTCACAATTCCATTCTTTTTTTCCATTTTAGCAATTAAATACATAAAACATTGTAACCAGTCCCCTTGGTCTACGATTGTGATGTCGGCCTTTTTGCAAAATGGGATTTGAGCAACAGTTGGAGCCTTCACACCCTTTTATGTGAAAATTCTAGATTCGATTGCTTTTGTACTCTTGATAACCTACTTAGTCTGGTGGTAGTGATCTGTTATCTTGCCGGATTATATGTTAAAAGTGATTCTTATACATAAGCGCGCGCGCACTTACACACACACACACACACACACACACACACACACACACACACACACACACACACACACACACACACACACACACACACATATATATATATATATATATATATATATATATATATATATATATATATATATATGTATATATACATGTGTGTGTGTGTGTGTGTGTGTGTGTCTATATGTATGTATGGATGTATTTATGCAATGTGTGTGAGAGAGAGGGTGTGATGTGCACCATGGAAGGTCGTGGTGGTTATTTGAGTGGTCAAGGTAAAATAAATTGTAAATCTCACAGCTGATTACCACTTCCGGACACTGCCATGAATTGTTACGACGACTGACTGTTCCGCGTTACTCATGTAGTTATAGTATTATTGGTAGTAGTTTTAGAAATAGGTACAATATGATAGTTATCGTGACAGTTGTAGCAGTTACATTACAAGTAGTTGTAGTTGTAGCAGTGGTAATAACTAAGTGTTAGTTTTAGTAATTGTACCTAGTTATCGCAGTAGGCTTTAAAACAGTTCCATAAAGATCCCAAAACAATGTTTTTTACCAAGAGGAACCATCAGACAAGCTAAACGAGTCTCCCTACAAGCCGTGTTTCCACTCTTAGATATACACCAGCCAAGTTTGGTCCACTATTCACAGGAAAAAAAAAGAACTACCTGGGGCACTCCATCTCCTCCATCAGTTAACAACACCATCACAGACACCCCCAGCGGACATTGCCTGCACTATCACCTGAAGTTTTTCATTCAATATCAGTTCGGCCAACTATTTTTTTTACAAAACAAAGTAGAGATTGTGCTTACAACCATCCATTCTGACACAAGACTTTACTGCAACGTGTAAGCCAGAGTTCACGATACACGACGTACCTGGGGTGCTGCACCGTGTGTGATGTCACCTGGGGTGCTGCACCGTGTGTGATGTCACTTGGGGTGCTTCACCATGTGTGATGTCACTTGGGGTGCTGCACCGTGTGTGATGTCACTTGGGGTGCTGCACCGTGTGTGATGTCACTTGGGGTGCTGCACCGTGTGTGATGTCACCTGGGGTGCTGCACCATGTGTGATGTCACTTGGGGTGCTGCGCCGTGTGTGATGTCACTTGGGGTGCTGCACCGTGTGTGATGTCACTTGGGGTGCTGCACCGTGTGTGATGTCACCTGGGGTGCTGCACCATGTGTGATGTCACTTGGGGTGCTGCACCGTGTGATGTCACTTGGGGTGATGTCACCTGGGGTGCTGCACCGTGTGTGATGTCACTTGGAGTGCTGCACCGTGTGATGTCACTTGGAGTGCTGCACCGTGTGTGATGTCACTTGGAGTGCTGCACCGTCTGTGATGTGACTTGGGGTGCTGCACCATGTGTGATGTCAGTTGGGGTGCTGCACCGTGTGTGATGTCACTTGGGGTGCTGCACCGTGTGTGATGTCACTTGAAGTGCTGCACCGTGTGTGATGTCACCTGGGGTGCTGCACCGTGTGTGATGTCACCTGGGGTGCTGCACCGTGTGATGTCACTTGGAGTGCTGCACCGTGTGTGATGTCACTTGGGGTGCTGCACCGTGTGATGTCACTTGGGATGCTGCACCATGTGTGATGTCACTTGGGGTGCTGCGCCGTGTGTGATGTCACTTGGGGTGCTGCACCGTGTGATGTCACTTGGGGTGCTGCACCATGTGTGATGTCACTTGGGGTGCTGCACCGTGTGTGATGTCACTTGGGGTACTGCACCGTGTGTGATGTCACCTGGGGTGCTGCACCGTGTGTGATGTCACTTGGGGTGCTGCACTGTGTGTGATGTCACTTGGGGTGCTGCACCGTGTGTGATGTCACTTAGGGTGCTGCACCGTGTGTGATGTCACGGGGTGCTGCACCGTGTGTGATGTCACTTGAAGTGCTGCACCGTGTGTGATGTCACTTGGGGTGCTGCACCGTGTGTGATGTCAGTTGTGGTGCTGCACCGTGTGTGATGTCACTTGGGGTGCTGCACCGTGTGTGATGTCACTTGGGGTGCTGCACCGTGTGTGATGTCACCTGGGGTGCTGCACCATGTGTGATGTCACTTGGTGTGATGTCACCTGGGGTGCTGCACCGTGTGTGATGTCACTTGGGGTGCTGCACCGTGTGTGATGTCACTTGGAGTGCTGCACCGTCTGTGATGTCACTTGGAGTGCTGCACCATCTGTGATGTGACTTGGGGTGCTGCACCATGTGTGATGTCAGTTGGGGTGCTGCACCGTGTGTGATGTCACTTGGGGTGCTGCACCGTGTGTGATGTCACTTGGGGTGCTGCACCGTGTGTGATGTCACCTGGGGTGCTGCACCATGTGTGATGTCACTTGGGGTGCTGCACCGTGTGTGATGTCACTTGGGGTGATGTCACCTAGGGTGCTGCACCGTGTGTGATGTCACTTGGAGTGCTGCACCGTGTATGATGTCACTTGGAGTGCTGCACCATGTGTGATGTCACTTGGAGTGCTGCACCGTCTGTGATGTGACTTGGGGTGCTGCACCATGTGTGATGTCAGTTGGGGTGCTGCACCGTGTGTGATGTCACTTGGGGTGCTGCACCGTGTGTGATGTCACTTGAAGTGCTGCACCGTGTGTGATGTCACCTGGGGTGCTGCACCGTGTGTGATGTCACCTGGGGTGCTGCACCGTGTGTGATGTCACTTGGGGTGCTGCGCCGTGTGTGATGTCACTTGGGGTGCTGCACCGTGTGATGTCACTTGGAGTGTTGCATCATGTGTGATGTCACTTGGGGTGCTGCACCGTGTGTGATGTCACTTGGGGTACTGCACCGTGTGTGATGTCACCTGGGGTGCTGCACCGTGTGATGTCACTTGGGGTGCTGCACTGTGTGTGATGTCACTTGGGGTGCTGCACCGTGTGTGATGTCACCTGGGGTGCTGCACCATGTGTGATGTCACTTTTGGTGCTGCACCGTGTGTGATGTCACTTGGGGTTCTGCACCGTGTGTGATGTCACTTGGAGTACTGCACCGTGTGTGATGTCACTTGGAGTGCTGCACGGTGTGTGATGTCACTTGGGGTGCTGCACCGTGTGTGATGTCACTTGGGGTGCTGCACCATGTGTGATGTCACTTGGGGTGCTGCACCGTGTGTGGTGTCACTTGAAGTGCTGCACCCTGTGTGATGTCACTTGGGGTGCTGCACCGTGTGTGATGTCACTTGGAGTGCTGCACCGTGTGTGATGTCACTTGGGGTGCTGCACCGTGTGATGTCACTTGGGGTGCTGCACCGTGTGATGTCACTTGGGGTGCTGCACCATGTGTGATGTCACTTGGGGTGCTGCACCGTGTGTGATGTCACCTGGGGTGCTGCACCATGTGTGATATTATTTGGGGTGCTGCACCGTGTGTGATGTCACCTTGGGTGCTGCACCGTGTGTGATGTCACTTGGGGTGCTGCACCATGTGTGATGTCACTTGGGGTGCTGCACCGTGTGATGTCACTTGGGGTGCTGCACCATGTGTGATGTCACTTGGGGTGCTGCACCGTGTGGGATGTCACCTCTGGTGCTGCACCGTGTGTGATGTCACTTGGAGTGCTGCACCTCACTTGGGGTGCTGCACCGTGTGTGATGTCACTTGGAGTGCTGCACCGTGTGTGATGTCACCTGGGGTGCTGCACCGTGTGTGATGTCACTTGGAGTGCTGCACCGTGTGTGATGTAACTTGGGGTGCTGCACCGTGTGTGATGTCACTTGGGGTGCTGCACCGTGTGTGATGTCACTTGGAGTGCTGCGCCGTGTGTGATGTCACTTGGGGTGCTGCACCGTGTGTGATATCACTTGGGGTGCTGCACCGTGTGTGATGTCACTTGGGGTGCTGCACCATGTGTGATGTCACTTGGGGTGCTGCACCGTGTGTGATGTCACTTGGAGTGCTGCACCGTGTGTGATGTAACTTGGGGTGCTGCACCGTGTGTGATGTCACTTGGGGTGCTGCACCGTGTGTGATGTCACTTGGAGCGCTGCACCGTGTGTGATGTCACTTGGGGTGCTGCACCGTGTGTGATTTCACTTGGGGTGCTGCACCGTGTGTGATGTCCCCTTGGGTGCTCTACCGTGTGTGATGTCACTTGGGTTGCTGCATCGTGTGATGTCACTTGGGTGCTGCACCGTGTGTGGTGTCACTTGGGGTGCTGCACCGTGTGTGATGTCACTTTGGGTGGTGCACCGTGTGTGATGTCACTTGGGGTGGTGCACCGTGTGTGGTGTCACTTGGGATGCTGCACCGTGTGTGATGTCACTTGGGATGCTGCACCGTGTGTGATGTCACTTGGGGTGCTGCACCGTGTGTGATGTCACTTGGGATGCTGCACCGTGTGTGATGTCACTTGGGGTGCTGCACCGTGTGTGATGTCACTTGGGATGCTGCACCATGTGTGATGTCACTTGGGATGCTGCACCGTGTGTGATGTCACTTGGGATGCTGCACCGTGTGTGATGTCACTTGGGATGCTGCACCGTGTGTGATGTCATTGGTTTAGAAAACTGACAAGTTGAAGAATGAGACACTTGCGCAACACTTGGGAATCTTGACTGAGGCTGATGTCTCAGTAGTACCAGTAACCAGTTACCAGTGTCAGTGGTAGTGACTCACTTCTACTACTGACACTAGTAACTAGTTACTTGTACTGGTACTGCTGAGAGATGAACTGATTACCGGCAGTAACAGCCTGGTTGATCAGGCCCTGATCCACCGCGAGGCCTGGTCATGGACCGGGCTGCGGGGGCGTTGACCCCCGGAATATCCTCCAGGTATTCATCCTCATCCACCATTGGACTGAAGAAAACACTGGCGGGCGAAACGTTTCCTCAGTAAAGATTTACAAGGATTGCACATCTTATTATTCATTATTATTATAATCAAATGGGGTCGTGCAACGCTGTATCTTATTAATCAGTGCGCCACGTACCTCCAGGAGGTAGGATCCTTGATGTCGCTGAGGGGCTCTTGATCCAAGGAATTGGGCCTGTCCTCTCTTGAATCTGATTGCCTTTTATTATCCAGACGTATGACCAATGCGGGTTTAGCGTTTCCTCATAAATACAATAATTTTTTATCTTAATCAATCGTGCGTTAATAAGTTGAGGAGAGTTGAGGCCTCGAACCGCTGACCTCATAACCGTGAGGTCATCGCGATACCACTGTGCCACCATTAAAATATTTTTTTATTACGTCTTATTCCTAGGATTGTGTTAGGTTCCCCTGTTGCCGAAAATCACCTAACAGAGTTCCTGATGTCCCTTTGAGTGATGAATATTACCATCATCTCGATACTGACTCAGATATCACATTATCGTTACTAACACAGTAAGGAGTTTTATGTGAACATAAATTTTTCCTCTTTTTATGTTATTCCATTCATGGTGACCCCATCACGTGTGAAGGAAAAGACAGTGATACATAGCTGTTGTTCTCGTGGCCTCGTAGGCAACGCTTTCTTCTTACACACTGATTGTTCGTGGTTCGATCCCTGGCCGGGTAGAAACATTCGGCGTGTTTCCTTACACCTGCTGTCCCCGTTCACCTAACAAGTAACTAGGTACCTGGGTGTTAGCCGACTGGTATGGGTGGCATCCCGGGGAACAAGATTGAAAGACCCCAATGTAAATAAGAATGACAGTCCTCGATGATGCACTAACTTTCTTGGGTTATCCTGGGTGAATAACCCTCCGGGGTTATCCACCCAGGTCCGCTACACTGCTCCTCCTTTCTCATGTTATGTTCTTATGTTAAAAGTCCGAACAAAATCTTATCTAACCACGGTACGGGCGGGGATTGAACTCACGGTGAGTCCTGCTTCCTGACAGACTTTACCTAACCTAACCTTGCTCTTGAAAATGGGGTACCACACTTTTTTTTTTGTCCCAAGAAGATTTAAATACTCGATATATGTTGACAGTTCTGCTTTGTATTACACCTCATGGAAAACACAGTACTGGGCGAGCAGGTCGCTCCTGCCTCTCACAGCTACTGGACCACTATGACAAGGTCTTGGATGGTTGCTCCTGCCTCTCACAGCTACTGGACCACTCTGACAAGGTCTTGGATGGTCGCTCCTGCCTCTCACAGGTACTGGACCACTATGACAAGGTCTTGGATGGTCGCTCCTGCCTCTCACAGCTACTGGACCACTCTGACATGGTCTTGGATGGTTGCTCCTGCCTCTCACAGCTACTGGACCACTCTGATAAGGTCTTGGATGGTCGCTCCTGCCTCTCACAGCTACTGGACCACTATGACAAGGTCTTGGATGGTCGCTCCTGCCTCTCACAGCTACTGGACCACTATGACAAAGTCTTGGATGGGCACTCCTGCCTCTCACAACTACTGGACCACTATGACTAGGTCTTGGATTATCGCTCCTGCCTCTCACAGCTACTGGACCACTAGGACAATGTGACTGGAACAACTCTTTGCCATAATATGTAGGCAAAGATACAAGTATACCATAGACTGAATTATATATTATGCAATTCACCCAGAACTTAGAAACATTATAGTTTTGGAGTCTATGTGTACAGCAACCCACGCTAATAAAATCCTGGGTGGTATTATTAAGTTAAACTCTTGGGAAATGGGGAAGGGGAGGATTGTGCCTAGGTACTAATGCGTCCCTGATGGTGGTCAGGGGACTCAATCCAAGAAACTCGGCTACCCTTTCATACCTTAGATCAAGCTTCATTGCCTCCCATTCTCCAGGTCTGTGTATGATCCCTACAGATTTAGTGTTTCTTAAATAATATATATATATATATATATATATATATATATATATATATATATATATATATATATATATATATATATATATATATATATATATATATATATATATATATATGCAAAACAGCCACGGGGGAGTGTTGTTTTGTATCCCGTATCGCTTGGTTTGCGATATTTGCATAATATATATATATATATATATATATATATATATATATATATATATATATATATATATATATATATATATATATATATATATATATATATATATATATATATATATATATATATATATATATATATATATCGTGCCGAATAGGCAGAACTTGCGATCTTGGCTTAAATAGCAACGCTCATATTGCCATATAGGACAAGTGAAAATTTGTGTATGCAATAATTTCTCAAAAATCATTCTGAACCTAACGAAAAAAATATATTTCACTTGTTTAGTATTAAATTACTGTAAACAAATCTAATATATATTTAGTTGGGTTAGGCTAAAATAAATTGTTCTTGTTATAATAAGGTTAGGTAAGTTTTCTAAGATTCAAGGACTTAATTTTAAATGAGTTCTTGCTAAATGACCAGTTTTACATATTGGGCACGACATATATATATATATATATATATATATATATATATATATATATATATATATATATATATATATATATATATATATATATATATATATATATATATACATACATACATACATACATACATACATAATGTCTCTCGAACATTAGGAGCCCAGCATTTTCTTGGGTTTAAATTAGAATACTTCCGCATTCGTCAAACTTTTAGCCTTGGATGACCCCAATGGATTTAGCAGTGCTTTAATAAATATAAAATGAGGATGTGGTGAGCGCGTGTCGAGGTAAGACCTTGAACTGATACACTTCTTGTTGAGTTTTGTACCTCACACACGCAGGAATGTCTTCTCTGGGATCCATTGCTAACCTACCAGTGGCCTTGGCTTTCACATCTAAATCTAATTGGATTGCTAAGTTTCGCGTTTATCAACAGCAGGTGGGCTGCAGTTCATATGAAGAAATGCTCTCCTTACTGACCACCCTTGTGTGTGTGTTTCATACTTCAGCCAGTAATATCACTAACGATTATAGTTGCTTGCAAATGAAAAGACGAATGCTACATACACGGAAAATAAATCAGAGAGCTTCTTCGGCAAATGTTCATGACACTTGTCCCATGACAACTTGCTAGCAGATAATTGGAATGGTGTTTTATTGTTTTGTTTTAATAGGTATGAATGGTTGTTGTGGAGGGTGCTTATGCTGCATGTGATTTGTTCACCTTTATTGTTTTATACCAGAAACCAACACGTATTAGTGTGTGTATGTGTATATTTATATATATATATATATATATATATATATATATATATATATATATATATATATATATATATATATATATATATATATATATATATATATATATATATATATATGCAAAACAACCACTCTGAAAGAATAGAGAAATTCCAAGCGCTTTCGTGACTACTCACATTATCAAGGAACTATGAAAGTGAAGCATCCAAGGAAGCTATATAAGGGGTCGGCCAGCACCTCACTATCAGATCCCACAACGGTTAAACACGTGACGCGCGGCGAGCCAACTTGGATAGGTCCCTTGCAAAACTCACCCCCAAGCTATTTATTTGTCCAGTGTATTATTAAATTCTTCCCAAATTCTATTAATTATAAATGGATCTAATTTATATAAACCAAAGGAAATATTCATATTATTGTCAAAACTGCTTTTTATGAAACAAGATTCAATTATATTCCTGTCGACCATGGACTTGCTTGATACTACTTTCTCAACTTTTTGAAAATCAATTGGATGGTTAAAATCTCTTACATGAATAAATAGAGCATTGGAATCTTGTCCAGTTCTAATGCTATATTTATGTTGTTTTAATCTTAGTTCGAGATTTTTACCAGTTTGACCGTAATAAACTTTATCGCAAATTTTACAAGGAATCTTATAGACACATCCATCAGCATTTTGGGGGGAATTCTTTATCAAAAGTTTTTTTACTGTATCAAGATTTTTAAATACAACTTTGATATTAAAAGTCTTAAGAAGAGAAGGCATATCAACCAAGTTTTCATGGTAAGGGAGAACCAACATATTTTTAGTTGAATAAGGCTGGTTGCCCCTTTTTTGGATTATAAAAAGTGTTTCTAGCAACTTTAAAAGATTTATCAATTACATTTCTTGGGTATTTTAAATCATTACCTATTTCATAAATTTTGGATATTTCCTCATCTATGAACTCAGGACTACAAATTCGTAAAGCTCTCAAAAACATTGATGAGAAAACAGACAGTTTGACTCTATCTTGATGCGAGGAATAATAGTGGACATAGGAACAGTTATTTGTAGGTTTTCTGTACTTTTTTTTTTTTTTTTTTTTTTTTTGGGGGGGGGGGGGGTGAGTTTTGCAAGGGACCTATCCAAGTTGGCTCGCCGCGCGTCACGTGTTTAACCGTTGTGGGATCTGATAGTGAGGTGCTGGCCGGACCCCTTATATAGCTTCCTTGGATGCTTCACTTTCATAGTTCCTTGATAATGTGAGTAGTCACGAAAGCGCTTGGAATTTCTCTATTCTTTCAGAGTGGTTGTTTTGCATATTTTGAAATCACCTGTTTACTGTGATCTTATTGCATATATATATATATATATATATATATATATATATATATATATATATATATATATATATATATATATATATATATATATATATATATATATATATATATATAGTGTGTGTATGTGTAATTTATGTATTTATTTATTTGATTTAAAGGCGTTTTTATCCTGTTGGTAATCCATAATTAATAATATTCATTATATTGTTCTTCTGTGTTCTTCATTATATTGTTCTACTCAGCCCTTCATTATATTGTTCTACTCAGCCCTTCATTATATTGTTCTACTCTGTTCTTCATTATATTGCTCTACTCAGCCCTTCATTATATTGTTCTACTCAGCCCTTCATTATATTGTTCTACTCAGCCCTTCATTATATTGTTCTACTCAGCCCTTCATTATATTGCTCTTCATTATATTGCTCTCTGTTCTTCACTCAGTCCTTCATTATATTGTTCTACTCATTCCTACTCATTATATTGTTCTACTCAGTACTTCATTATATTGATCTACTCAGCCCTTCATTATATTGTTCTACTCTGTTCTTCATTATATTGTTCTACTCAGTCCTTCATTATATTGTTCTACTCAGTCCTTCATTATATTGTTCTACTCAGCCCTTCATTATATTGTTCTACTCAGTCCTTCATTATATTGTTCTACTCAGCCCTTCATTATATTGTTCTACTCTGTTCTTCATTATATTGCTCTACTCAGCCCTTCATTATATTGTTCTACTCAGTCCTTCATTATATTGTTCTACTCAGCCCTTCATTATATTGTTCTACTCTGTTCTTCATTATATTGTTCTACTCAGTCCTTCATTATATTGTTCTACTCAGTCCTTCATTATATTGTTCTACTCAGTCCTTCATTATATTGTTCTACTCAGTCCTTCATTATATTGTTCTACTCAGTCCTTCATTATATTGTTCTACTCAGCCCTTCATTATATTGTTCTACTCTGTTCTTCATTATATTGTTCTACTCAGTCCTTCATTATATTGTTCTACTCAGTCCTTCATTATATTGTTCTTCATTATTATATGTTCTACTCAGTCCTTCATTATATTGTTCTACTCAGTCCTTCATTATATTGTTCTACTCAGCCCTTCATTATATTGTTCTACTCTGTTCTTCATTATATTGCTCTACTCAGCCCTTCATTATATTGTTCTACTCAGCCCTTCATTATATTGTTCTACTCAGCCCTTCATTATATTGTTCTACTCTGTTCTTCATTATATTGCTCTACTCAGTCCTTCATTATATTGTTCTACTCTGTTCTTCATTATATTGCTCTACTCAGTCCTTCATTATATTGTTCTACTCATTCCTTCATTATATTGTTCTACTCAGTCCTTCATTATATTGTTCTACTCAGTCCTTCATTATATTGTTCTACTCAGTCCTTCATTATATTGTTCTACTCAGCCCTTCATTATATTGTTCTACTCAGTTCTTCATTATATTGTTCTACTCAGTCCTTCATTATATTGTTCTACTCAGCCCTTCATTATATTGTTCTACTCTGTTCTTCATTATATTGCTCTACTCAGCCCTTCATTATATTCTACTCAGTCCTTCATTATATTGTTCTACTCAGCCCTTCATTATATTGTTCTACTCTGTTCTTCATTATATTGTTCTACTCAGTCCTTCATTATATTGTTCTACTCAGCCCTTCATTATATTGTTCTACTCTGTTCTTCATTATATTGTTCTACTCAGCCCTTCATTATATTGTTCTACTCTGTTCTTCATTATATTGTTCTACTCAGTCCTTCATTATATTGTTCTACTCTGTTCTTCATTATATTGTTCTACTCAGTCCTTCATTATATTGTTCTACTCAGTTCTTCATTATATTGTTCTACTCAGTCCTTCATTATATTGTTCTACTCAGTTCTTCATTATATTGTTCTACTCAGTCCTTCATTATATTGTTCTACTCATTCCTTCATTATATTGTTCTACTCAGTTCTTCATTATATTGTTCTACTCAGTCCTTCATTATATTGTTCTACTCTGTTCTTCATTATATTGTTCTACTCAGTCCTTCATTATATTGTTCTACTCAGCCCTTCATTATATTGTTCTACTCAGTCCTTCATTATATTGTTCTACTCAGCCCTTCATTATATTGTTCTACTCAGTCCTTCATTATATTGTTCTACTCAGCCCTTCATTATATTGTTCTACTCAGTTCTTCATTATATTGTTCTACTCAGTTCTTCATTATATTGTTCTACTCTGTTCTTCATTACAATGTTCGCTTTCACACTTTTCAAATGTATTTTTCATATAATACTGTTATATAATTATTTTGCACATTTTCAAATTAATTACTATAGTCTTTTAAAACTGCCTCCAGTGGCATTTAATACAAGAATTATAGAATTATAGCAGTGATGTACCACTATTACGAATGTAAATAAATTCAGAAAATGATAAAGATTTGCAATAAATCGTCTGAAAAAAAAAAATAAATCATGGCCAGAACCTTAATTGGACTGGTTAACTACGCTGGGTAGACCGATGCAACAATCGTATATTCAACTCTGCGCTCCCGGTAATGTTGCAGAGAACATAACACGGGAAGTACAGGTCATAAGAATCGTAAAAAAAAATTATTTAGAAAGTGAGTATAAACGGAGTTTTAATTGAGAATTATTTTTTTTTTGGGGGGGGGGGGCTTCGAGTTTTATTACCGCACGTCAACGGAAAAGTCAATGTGGGGTTATCAGATATATTTTTATTTTTGAGGGGAGATTGTTCCCCCAGCGCAGGTAAATTTAAGAGGTCAAATTGCAGGGGTTCAGAATGAGGAGTTTTACGAGTGTATTCTCTCGTGTCTCCTCTCAACTTGTGTTCCATTTGTGTTTCTAGTTGATTTTATTTCAGATAATTTAATATGTCTGTGAGGATATACATGTCAATGACAGTGCCTTTACCTCATGTTTGTCTCACTTCTTCAAGTTGTGTGAACTATTTTCTTCTTAGCAGATGTTTAGAACTTTATCAGCCTCCTTTATAAAGCCTAATTATAGTGATAATGAACAAAAGACACCTTTATACACTTTAGGACATTAATCAGAAGGAAAGTTTCGCTCTCCAGGAGCTTTGTTAATCCATTACGGCTTGACAGGGCTTCTGGAGAGCGAAACATTGCCACAATAAAATGTCACATTAGTTGCACTTATGTCCTTTTACCTAACATATTGTTGGTAATTCTACCAACATTATTATAGTGATAATGTTCGTGGTCTCTATCACTACTAAGTATTCAGTGTCTTCAGGTGGTGTACTTAACATATCTTAAGTGTTGTTGGTTACACTCGTGTGCTTGACTCTCTCGTCTTCAATACCTGCACTCTTACTATTGTGAATATTTGGGGGGATCCTTTGTTTGGGTACTTCATAAATTTCCCTGTTATCCTCCATGAGTTCCTCGCCATTTGTCTTCTGTATGATCAGCTGATCGCTTGTGTGTGTGTGTGTGTGTGTGTGTGTGTGTGTGTGTGTGTGTGTGTGTGTGTGTGTGTGTGTATTAATGTGTGTGGGTGCGTGGGTGCGTGTGTGTGTGTGTGTGTGTGTGTGTGTGTGTGTATTAATGTGTGTGTGGGTGCGTGTGTGTGTGTATTAATGTGTGTGTGGGTGCGTGTGTGTGTGTGTGTGTATTAATGTGTGTGTGGGTGCGTGTGTGTGTGTGTAAGTGTATGTTAGTGTATGTGCGTGTTAGTGCGTGTATGTTAGTGTGTGTATGTTAGTGTATGTGTTAGTGAATGTATGTTAGTGTGTGTGTGTGTGTGTTAGTTACCATTTTGTCCTAGGCACATGTCGATTAGACACTAGGCCTGTTTTATCGGTGTGTGTGTGTGTGTGCATGTGTGTGTGTGTGTGTGTGATTGCCAGATGCACCTTCTATTCCTTCTTCGTTTTTCCTGTTCCATGCTATTCTATCTTTGATTCTTTGAAGCAACTTCGCTTTTTCCATAGCAACGAACACAAAGATCTCTTTCTCGTCGTCCTCTCTATTGAAGCCCCTTTATGGGTCCGTAACACAATAAACATTATCTTTACCGCCGTATTCCTCTTTCCAGAAACCTTCGCAGTTTTCTAAACAACAAACAATATATTTCCGCGACCGCCAAAAGAACTAATCAATCCATCCCGTCGTTCACTGCTGGTTGCAGACTCGACAATCAAAGGGTTTGGGCCCGCATGAATCACGCTCCGAAGCGCTTCGCTCACTCCCACTTCGTACCGTTCACACTTTCCTGACAGCCGGTGTTGAAGGTCACATTTCGTGAGAGTACCGCACCGGCGGTGATCTCCGAGCTTACGTTGTGCTCTGTAGACTGTCCTAACTAACGCATGTTTACAGACGCATGTGATGCGTTTCAGAAATGTCTCTTCTGCTATAACGAATTTCTGAAGTGTTTGAGAGCACTCGGCAAAGGTGTTACTAGATATCGGCGTGTATAATTAAATTGCAGATTTGCATATAAAAAAAATCTTTCGAGAAGGAATGTGATGGTACAAGGTACAGACAGAGACAGGTACTGACGGGAACTACACAAGTTGTTGTATGTTTGTGTATTTGTTCATCTTTCGAACACTTCAGTAAACTAGTGACGAGTTTTGATTCTCTTGTTGGCTTTCAAAACTTTGTGTAGACTCGGTGGTTCTGGAGCACTTTTCGCTCACTCTGTGCACTCCTCGTGTTTATTAAAGGATTTTCAAAGCTTGGAATAACTCACACGCTTTTGTAAAACTGGTAAATCTTTTGTTTTTTAAATGTGATGATTTTTGTTCAAGTTAGTCACATATTGTTTTGTGCAGCTTCAAACACGCTTTGTATTGCTTGAAACACTTTGTATTGTATCTATTACTTAAAATACTTCGTATGTACTCAGGAATGCTTCACTTGTACTCGCACCATGCATACTAGCTTTATGTGCAGGTCTCTTCATAAACGCTTTAAATGCTTCTGTACACTCAGCACAGCTCTGAGATATATTTTCTGTACATTCTGCTCGGATCCCGACCATTTTGGTGCATTTGGCACGGCTCCGAGGCTGACCTGCAACGCGGAAATGTGGAAAACGTTTTCAGGTGGCGGACTGACATCGCTCAAGCAGACATCCAGCGCCTTGTGGAAAGCTGCGAGCTGTGTGGATTGCGAATTTGGAGCCTTGGTTGTTTGCTTTTTAGATTTTATATATACCGTTCTCAAGCCAGCGGTGAATGTGGCGCTTCTCCGTGTGTTGTTGTCTCTCAGTGCGTGTGTGGTTTGGATGTTTTAGGACTTGTCAATATGCAGGAATTTCTCGATGGTTTTGATAGCCCACACTCAGTACCCAGATGCCGCGACCACACTCAGTACCCAGATGCCGCGACCACACTCAGTACCCAGATGCCGCGACCACACTCAGTACCCAGATGCCGCGACCACACTCAGTACCCAGATGCCGCGACCACACTCAGTACCCAGATGCCACGACCACACTCAGTACCCAGATGCCGCGACCACACTCAGTACTCAGATGCCACGACCACACTCAGTACTCAGATGCCGCGACCACACTCAGTACCCAGATGCCGCGACCACACTCAGTACCCAGATGCCGCGACCACACTCAGTACCCAGATGCCGCGACCACACTCAGTACCCAGATGCCGCGACCACACTCAGTACCCAGATGCCGCGACCACACTCAGTACCCAGATGCCGCGACCACACTCAGTACCCAGATGCCGCGACCACACTCAGTACCCAGATGCCGCGACCACACTCAGTACCCAGATGCCGCGACCACACTCAGTACTCAGATGCCGCGACCACACTCAATACCCAGATGCGACCACACTCAATACCCAGATGCTGCGACCACACTCAATACCCAGATGCGACCACACTCAACACCCAGATGCCGCGACCACACTCAGTACCCAGATGCCGCGACCACACTCAGTACCCAGATGCCGCGACCACACTCAGTACCCAGATGCCGCGACCACACTCAGTACTCAGATGCCGCGACCACACTCAGTACTCAGATGCCGCGACCACACTCAGTACTCAGATGCCGCGACCACACTCAGTACTCAGATGCCTCGACCACACTCAATACCCAGATGCCGCGACCACACTCAATACCCAGATGCCGCGACCACACTCAGTACTCAGATGCCGCGACCACACTCAGTACTCAGATGCCGCGACCACACTCAGTACTCAGATGCCGCGACCACACTCAATACTCAGATGCCGCGACCACACTCAATACCCAGATGCCGCGACCACACTCAATACCCAGATGCCGCTGAAAGATTTCAGTAACCCTCTGGGCGGTTTCAGCGGGTATCTTGTGTGGCTGATATAGCCCTTAAAAGCACAATACAATTTTAATGTCTCTCTGGAGTCGACAGAAAACACAAAGCTCGACACTCTACGTTGAATCAAAACTAACTCGTGGGAATCGGAGGCCTGGTCACAGACCGGGCAGCGGGGGCGTTGACCCCCGGAACTCTCTCCAGGTAAACTCCAGGTAAACAACTTTTTTATTGTAGATGAATGGTTCAGAGAACCGACATGTTGTTGAATTAGACACATGTGCAACTCTTGGGTATCTATATTGAGGAAACGTTTCGCCACACAGTGGCTTCATCAGTCCATACAAAGGAGAAACTTGAAGAACAGGAGTAGAATGAGGTAATCAGTCCCTCAGCCTTGAGTCGATGTGGTCAGTCCATCAATCTTGAAAGGAATACGGTATATGAGCGGAGAAGCAGCTTATGATGGACTGACCACATCGACTCAAGGCTGAGGGACTGATTACCTCATTCTACTCCTGTTCTTCAAGTTTCTCCTTTGTATGGACTGATGAAGCCACTGTGTGGCGAAACGTTTCCTCAATAAAGATACCCAAGAGTTGCACATGTGTCTAATTCAACAACTAGCGGACACTGTAAAACAAACATCTTAATAAGTCACTAGGATTAAGAGTGGGCAAGATTTGAAGAGGGAGGAAGAAAGAAGGGAAGAAGACAGATACAGATGAGAGGGGAAATACAGAGACCTAAATATAAAAGAATAATTAGGATTAAAGAGTCGGTGTTTTGTTCGTCAGGTAACGACTGTGTCTGCCGACACAGGTTTTAGTCGGATGACTCATTAACATGGTTAAGCATCCGCTGGCCTACCCTAGCTAGGTTTAAACCTCATTTAGAAACAAAACATTACACGATACCTAAACGCAACTAAGGTGAGGTTTTACAAGCCAGTTAGTGATAATATTGATTTTTTTGTTTTATACTACAAATTTATAATTGTGAAATTTAGCAATCTGTTAGTAATGATGCTCGAGGCTCAAGACTAGACATTAATTAGTATGAATAGACGAAAGAATAGACAGGGAATCAAACCGTGGTCCATGCTTATACCGGGCCCAACTGTGTAATCGCACAGCCACAGAAGCTTACAATAGGATGATTTTACAAGCAGCACTTATGTGACATGTATGTATCAGCGGCACCAACTGTGACTACCGTCTCATCCCACAGCCTCAGAAGTTTTCATGTTACGTCTTTTCTCGTAACCTTCAAAACCATTCAGTCCATAATCACAAGATAAGTCATAATGAATGACTGTCGATAACAGTCATTGTCATTCACAGTCGTTCATTACTACGTATCTTGGCTTTATGGGTTGTATAACTTCATGGGTATTGTGTAGTATAATTTAAGTCAATGTTAATGGTCACTCCAAGATCCTTAAATCACATTATGTCGGCTTGCGGGTTTCCCAACATTTTATATTGCAATTTAACACTGTTGCCTTTAAAATGCACTAATCGACATTTATCAGCATGAATGTTCTTCTTTTCCATGTCTCGGGTCACTGCTTATCCCTCTTCAGTTCCTGTTATCCGGGAACCTTGCGATTTTTAGATGTTAACCCCCTTTTCGAAATCATTTATGTAAATTTTGAAAAGGCTTTTGCCGAGGACCAATCCCTGAGGGACTTGTTAGGTTCATCCAATCAAATACTTCGTCTGAACCCTCACTCGCTGTTACCCATCGATGAGCCAATCATTGATCCACGCTTCAAGTTTGTACAGTGCTCATTTGTTTATCTAAATACCTTTGTAGTACTTCATCAAAGGCTCTCAAAAAATCGAGATATTAAAGCTTATTTTGTTATGAACAATATATTTAGTAACTCTATTAGACAGGATCTTTTATTGCAAAATTCGTATTGATTTTCTGCTAATAAGTTTTGTTCTATAAGTATTATGGTTTTATCCATACTGATGGTTTCCATTAATTTTCCCAAAATCGATGTAGAGTTAGTGTG
This sequence comes from Cherax quadricarinatus, assembly GCF_038502225.1. Lineage (NCBI taxonomy): Eukaryota > Metazoa > Arthropoda > Malacostraca > Decapoda > Parastacidae > Cherax > Cherax quadricarinatus. The sequence continues at coordinate 10,713,877 of NC_091374.1, read as the reverse complement.
CCATTAGTTAAGGGAACATGACCTGTCTTCTTGAATATTGGAATAACATTTGCCAGCTTCCAGTCGTTTGGCACTTGGCCATCTTCTATTGATTTGTTATATATTACTGCCTTGGCTACGCTGTTTAATTCTCTTTCTCTCTCTCTCTCTCTCTCTCTCTCTCTCTCTCTCTCTCTCTCTCTCTCTCTCTCTCTCTCTCTCTCTCTCTCTCTCTCTCTCTCTCTCTATTTTAGTGTTCTGGCTGGTAGTTCATTTAAACTGCTTAATTTGTTTATTTGAATCTTCTATACATATTTTTAGGCTGTCATTTTCAGTAATATATATTTGAGCAGTTTCAATCCTAACAAAGAAATAGTGGCATACGTATGTTAGTATTATTTTCGTTGCAAAAGTCACGTTGAAGGCTGCATTGTGTACAGAAACCTTATTTGATTACCACTGATCATATTATATCGTTGCTTACTAAACTGTCTTAAAATAGATGTATTTTTTTTTTTTACTCCATACTTATTTTAATTATTTTTAGAATATACTTTAATAGTGTGAGTTCCTTCATATTCGTGTATATCATTTTTATCTTAATATTTGCATTTCTTTGACTGTTCAAGTTAGTATGGTTCTTTGATTTTCTCTTATATGCATTAATTTTCTGCCCTATGCTCTTTGTTAATGGTTATTATGACTAGTTTAGGTGTCTCGTTGCTTCTTCATATATCTCCTGAAATATTAATCACACAGTATATAGAATTTTGCTTTTAAATTTCATTCACTTATGTTCTACATCAAAAACTTGACTCCCATTTCCGTGTTTGATAACTGTGTACACGTTTTCGAAGTCGTCTACTCTACGTGGTTCTCGTTATAACTTCACCCTGAATAACTTCACCCTGAATAACTTTAACCTGAATAACTTCATCCTGAATAACTTTACCCTGAATAACTTCATCCTGAATAACTTTACCCTGAATAACTTCATCCTGAATAACTTTACCCTGAATAACTTCATCCTGAATAACTTTACTTTGAATAACTTTACCCTGAATAACTTTACTCTGAATAACTTTATCCTGAATAACTTTACCCTGAATAACTTCACCCTGATGTATTAGCTCACTGCTTGTAGATGCTTGTATCAAGGACAAGATCTGGTAAGATATTCCCTTCCTCCGCCCCCTGTTTTGGCTACATTACAAGGCACCCTTCACAGACGATACTAGGATCTGCATGAGAGTGTCATCCATTGAGGACACGGCAAAGCTCCAAGAAGATATAAACCAAGTTTTCCAATGGGCAACAGAGAACAATATGATGTTCAATGAAGACAAATTCCAACTACTCCGTTATGGAAAACTGGAGGAAATAATTAGAACTGAGTATACTACAAACTCCAATCACACAATAGAGAGGAAAAGTAATGTGAAGGACCTGGGTGTGGTAATGTCCGAAAACCTCACCTTCAAGGACCACAACAATGCCACTATCACATCTGCGAGGAAACTGATAGGATGGATAATGAGAACATTCAAGACAAGAGATGCTAAGCCAATGATGATCCTTTTTAAATCACTTGTTCTTTCTAGGCTGGAATACTGCTGTACATTAACATCCTCATTCAAGGCAGGTGAAATTGCAGAGCTAGAGAATGTACAGAGAACTTTTACTGCACGTATAAGTTCCATCAAACACCTAAACTACTGGGAGCGCCTGGAAGCACTTGACTTGTATTCACTAGAGCGCAGGCGAGAGAGATATATCGTAATCTACACCTGGAAGATTCTGGAGGGATTGGTCCCTAATATGCACACAGCAATCACTCCATACGAAAGCAAAAGACTTGGCAGGCGATGCAACATACCTCCAATGAAAAGTAGGGGCGTCACTGGTACACCAAGAGAAAACACATTAAGTGTCCGAGGCCCAAGGCTGTTCAACAGCCTCCCACCAGCAATAAGGGGCATTAGGGGAAGACCCCTGGTTGTCTTCAAGAGGGAGCTGGGCAGATACCTAAAGACGGTGCCGGATCAGCCGGGCTGTGGTGCGTACGTTGGATTACGTGCGGCCAGCCGTAACAGCCTCGTTGATCAGGCCCTGATCCACCGGGAGGCCTAGTCGTGGACCGGGCCGCGGGGACGTTGATCTCCGGAATGCCCTCCAGGTAGACAGTATTCCCATTCACAATATTCCCGGAATCCAGCATTACAGTCATCGGGATCTTTGTCAACACGAAGCAGTGACGTTATCGCTGACGTCAGTCTTGGCAGTGAACAATTTCATCATATATATCATCATTATGTCTGATTCTGCAAAAACATTCATAATTTCGTATAACGTTTCTTGTATAGAAGGGGGTGGATGGGAGGGAGAGTGGAAAGAGAAGAAAGTTGTGAGTATGAGAGGAAGAGATAGAGAATGGAAGAAAATAAGAAGGGGAAGGGAAGGACAGTATGTAAGGGAGAGTGCAGGGTACAAAAAAAGAAAAGGGTAAATGAGGCAACAAAGTAAAGAGGAAAACGGATGGTACGGGATGGCGATGGAGGAGAGAAGCGCTGTATGACCCTTGTAGGTTTATCGCTTTTTTTTTCCATTATAATAATAATAATGAAGGTGAAAAGGTAGATGTGTCAAGACAATAATGATGGGGTCAGAAAAGAGAAGGGTAGAAGACAAGCAAGGAAAAATCTTAAGAGTGGAGGGAGAAGTAGCGAGGCCGATAAAATAAACGCAGAAGCAGGAGGAAGAAAGAAAGGAAGAACAGAGGTATGAAAACACCGTCCTTCTTGTTCTTCTTAATTCTAATGATTGTGCGTTGATATAGAAGGGACAGGAGCTTGAGACCCAGAAGACAGTATCACTGTGTTGTAGGAAGACAAAATGCTGACGAGCAGAAATTGACACATTGTAACCTCTGTGATAGCGACAGCGGTGAGACGGTCTTTGAGAGTCAAGCAGCTGAACTCTGGGAAAAGACTGTCTTCCCTGATGTTAAATTGTCTGAGACGTGGTGGTAATGTTGACGCTCGCGTGTTGGTTGCCTGAATTATATTCATGTGATTCTTCTGGGCTCCTGAAATGTTGTCCCGGAACATTGCTACTGAAATCCTGAAATGTTGCTACTGAGCTCCAGTAACGTTGCTACTGAGCTCCTGTAACGTTGCTACTGAGATCCTGGAACATTGCTACTCAGATCCTGGAACATTGCTACTCAGATCCTGGAATATTGCTACTCATATCCTGGAACATTGCTACTCAGATCCTGTAACGTTGTTAATGAGCTCCTGGAGCGTTTTTACTGAGCTCCTGGAACGTTTCTACTGAGATCCTGGAACGTTGCTAATGAGTTCCTGGAAAGTTTGTATTAAGCTCCTGAAAATTATTTAAAGATCACTGGAAGGTTCGTCTTTTGACAGCCTGGAAAACTGAGCTTTTGGGTGCTCTGAACATCTTTCCATTGTTAGAATCACCAGCAAAAAATATCTTGACGACAGAATAGCTTTGCTTTTAAGGTAAGTCTTTGAGGATTAACCCACGAGTTGCCTGATCTGGGGATTCGAAAAAAAATCTACAGAAATACATACAGTGCAAATCTCTCTCTCTCTCTCTCTCTCTCTCTCTCTCTCTCTCTCTCTCTCTCTCTCTCTCTCTCTCTCTCTCTCTCTCTCTCTCTCTCTCTCTCTCTCTCTCTCTCTCTCTCTCTCTCTCCCTCGCGCGCGCGTGTCTGTGTGAGTGCTAACTTACCTGGTAGTATTATAGTTGAATCTTAAATTTTGAGCAACTAAAAATAGGTTGGACAAACTTCTGATTGAAAGGAATTGTATATGGGAGCGTGCCAAGTATGGACCAGTAGGCCTGCTGCAGTGCTCCTCCATTCTTACGTTCTTATGAGTGTAAGCTGGCGGATCGCGGCTAACTCCATTACTGCCGCGTCTGGTCGTTCGCCTCACTACCTAAGATGATTACATTACCGCATCTAATGATAGCATTTTGCCTGGGAAACTAAATCATACTGAGGATTAGATTTTTCACATCCCTGGTCTGTTAGTAGTCGAGTATGAATATTCAGGACTCCAAGAGTGTTCAACGACCAGAACATGAGTAGTTGTATGGGAATATTCAAAATAGCCACCAGAAGACACTACCATCGATAAAATTAATCTTTGAAGTGCACATCCTGGTCCTCGGTTAGTTCGACTACAGTTCTTGCACAAAGACACGGTCGACGACCAAGGGACATCAATAATGCACGGCGTCGAGGAACGCACTTTCTTTAGTAATTTCCATTAAAGTTTATGCACCAAGGCTCCGCATATATTTTACAAGCGTTCTCTTAAATCATAATGATTCAAGAGAAAGCGAGGAAAAAATATATTTTAAAGCAGCGAGTATACTAACCTGGCTTCTCTCTGAGGATTTTCCTGTTATGAGGCCACTTTAACACTGCCGTTGGGACCAGAAAACTGGCGGAGGTTATTCTTCACTATGAAAAATGTATATAATAAAGTAATTTTAAGCCTTTGAAAGAATTTTAAAGTTAGAGATTGCAAAATCTTGACACCTATTGCTTGTCTCTTGTATTTACCTAGGTAAATATGAGCGAGTTGATCTTCAGTTCCAGGGTTACCTTTGTAGTTATTATCATCTTACATTAGATTCCGGGTGTGAAGTCATTCTCAAGTGCCCAGTTTCCAAGATAATTCTGCTTCATTATTACCCCACAAACGAAGTATTATTATTAAAATTGGATACGCCAGCAGGATGCTGCTACCAAACTCTGTACGATAGTTATATTGCGTGAGCAATATAACTGCCTTGACGTATTATGTGGAGGAAGAATAACTTGTTTATCTCTGAACTGCGTCAGAGATAAAATTAATGGAGTTTTTTCTGGCATAAGTCTGATACTCGACCGGACAAGAAGCTCTTACTGATACTGATAAAAAAAAACTCATTTCATCCTGCCTTGCCTTTGACCACTTTTGCGGCAAGGTTGAGTCTAAGGCTCGCTTGGTCGGCGCTACGGGACTGGATTGAAGCTTGTTTTGGCATCACTGGTCTAACATTCTCCTTTGACCAATTGACCATGGTTCTAGCGTCTCTTGAAACAGCCTCCCGCCCACCACCTCCTACTAACCCCCATAATTCCTTTCTTTGGTCCTGGTTGCCATTAGTCCAACCGCCCTTAGTCATGGATAAATTTATTTACCCTCCAGTCCAGTATTCCTCAAAGAGTATCGATGAAAACGAATGTGCCCTTGCACTCGTAACGTTCTATTCATTGCATGATGAGGTTTATATCGTTCATGCCACCTTTAAAGTTGAAGTCCTGTTCAAGCTACAGGTTGTAGGTGACACCCCATCACGCTTAGCCTCGATTCATGTCAATCTGCCAAACAGTTCTTTCTTTCAGGTTGTCAGCAACAGAATTTGCAGAAAATATTCGTTGCTTACTTGGCTTGCCTATCTCTAAATTACAAACATCAGCTTGTCTCTCGTGTGGTCGCTGGCTGGCTCTTTAAAAACAGCTTACTTTCTGCAATGTTCCTGCTCCAACGGTCTATTTAGTGAGTTAGATTGCAAAGGTTCTTAACCTTTTTAGGATTAAAGACCCTCAATGAATTACCCATTATGTTGTTATACCATCTGCACCAGACTGGAAATCATCGTCACCAGTTCTATTAGAGTCCAGTATGACTTCAAAGGATGTTATTAGCTTAATTGTTCTTTACATATGGATAGCTAGAAACAAAACAGGTGATAGTTTATTCTAATCTAACAATTTTTAAAAAATTGCTCAGAGATCGAGTCCCATACCCTCAAGGATATGGATACCCCCGGTTAAGAACTCCTGAGGTAGAGGTTAGCTGTTACTGAACTGTCCAACTCCTCAGCAGTGTCACAAATGATGCTGGCTTAGATATACGGCAACATAATGTCGGTCATCATTAATGTTTTATCTTTAGCGGCGTAAGTCACAGAAATTCTAGCAGGGTGTGTACGCTAGTTCCTTGCACAGGTCGATTCATAGCTCGTGGCCTCCAGAGCCCGATCATACTTACGCCTGCAGGATATATGATGCTTACTTTCACAGCCACTTTGTCCAGTGCCTTCCATTTACGATGCTAAGACTGAAAATGTATTCCCTAACGTCTTTACTAGGCATGTGTTCCCTGGCTTTTTTAAACTTAAAACATCCTATTGCACACTCAACTAGGCAGTTGCCTAGTTGAGTGTGCAGATATGTGAATTAAAGCTCTTGGACCCGTCTGTTGGCTACCTTTATTTGGATTGCTCATATTTGATTTTAAACCCATGAATTGTCTTAACTTGCACTGTGTTACTTTCTCGTTGTAGCTGCAGAAGTGCTTGCTAGGCTTCCTGAGTCTCCTAGATGTTTAGTTGTCTACTTCACTGATGCTGTAGAAGTAGTTGCTAGGCTCCATAAGTCTCCCATATGTTTAGTTTCTATCTTTGACCCCGAGTTCTGGTTTTGCTCAGGGTTCCCTGTCACAATGTACTGTCTTTCATTTATGTATCCAGTATATGGTGATGACATGTTTCCGCGCCTGTGGTAGGGGTGGGTGAAAGGCGTCTCTGGAGGGGGTGGATGGCAAATGAGTGGGTGGTTAGAAAGAATTGATTGTCTTAAATTATTTTCACTTTTTTGTAACAGAATTGAATAAACCCGTAGTGTGCGGCTACCATGTTCTGTATGATGTTAACATTGCGAGAACAAAGGCTAGCTGTGCATAGGTGTGAACGGGTTGAGTGGTTTAATTGTGGGTTGGCAGACTGGGGATGGTGGGTGGGCGGTTGGTCTCATCGGTTGGTGGGGAGGTCCACGGGTTTTTCCCTGAACATCCTATGTGATATTTTTTACCCAATTTTAGGAAAAGTTGTAACAGGTGGAGCAATACCCGTGTTGGAGACACTGTAACCCAGACTTAATATTAAATGCACCAGTAAACACCTTCCCTTTGCTCTTGAGCATCAACAAACGCAGTGACTGATGCATGTGTTTAACTGATCAGTAGGATTAAGCACAGATATCTGGCGAGTAACTGAACGGGTGACCACGTCAACAGCCTCGTCCTTGACCTCAGTATGTCACTGCCTGTCTTCCGTCAGCGCGCACCCACTAATGCTAAAAAAAAAAAAAAATTTTAGTATTTATAAAATCAGCTTTTATACACATTTTCGAAAAAAAAAATGAAAACTGCAGTAATGGCGCACTTTTTCATGAAATAAATTGACGTGTCACGTTGTATTATGCGAGTTTTATGCCGTTTTCAGCGTTAGAAAAGAGTTATTAATCTGCGTGAGAATTTCTAAAGGAAAATAATGTTCGCAGTCCGTGTAGAATTGTTGAAGCAAAGACGAAGAAGCAGAGCGACGAGGAGGATGGAGGAAAAGGAATGAAGGGAAATATAGTGGCATAAAAGGAAGAAGATGGAAAGGAGGAATGACAAGAACAGAAGTTAAGGAGGGGTATAGGGAGGGATAAAGAGAAAAGCAGGCTAGGTAAAGTGTAAGGAGAGAGAAGAGAGGGTTGGAAGTTGGTGACAGGTAAGAGAAGAAGGTAGTAAAGAAGAATAAGGCACAATACCGTGACTGGAACAATACACAAATAACCAGTGGGTTATTTGGCTAGTATATCATCATACTAGCGTTTACTATTATTTTATCTAATATATAATTGCATCTAGTCTAGACTCTTATTATAGTGGGTTTATATATGATATTTGTCTGTTTATAAGTACCTATTTTAGTTTGCGGAGGGTAAGAGCTCTAGCTCTTGGCACGAGCTCTTATCCCATCTTATAATTTTTCTTACTGACGTAGAATAGCCCAGTCATATTTATTTATATTTTTAATCCCTGCGGTCGGCTTTCAGTGTCATTTAACTCATTACACTTTGTCACTTGAGTTGAAAAAAATGTTTTCTGATACCTGTGTCTCATTCCTAGCGATTGTGAGCTTTAGCCTGTGTAAGAAGCCAGTATCCCCGTCCCTTTTTCCGCCCTTTTTTTTTTTTGGCTTACGTAGCGAGGATTTCCCCCATTCGTTAAAGTTTGTGTTGCAACCCCTGAATGGGTTACAATGATTATTATATATATATATAATGTATATTATCTTTTCATATAATTTTATATTGCTTATATTGGCGATTATAGCTAAATCGTAAATATATTGCTTTATATTCTTATTTGACTTATGTTGTTAGGATGTACATAATATGTGCTCAGTTCAAGTCTTGATTGTCAAACTACTGTAATTATCGCTTGTCGCTCGTTATACTGCCGGCTACTGAGCTGTGCTGTCCACGGGGCTATCACGTGATCGAGGGGGGGGTGTCCTCACCTCTCGTGAAGTATTCAGTCTGCTCTAGACTCACTTGGTGGTTGGACAGATTGTCTGTCTCATTATTCTTGTTAGTTCTGTAGAACTCTGTTCACAGAACATTGTATAGACTTAGTGATTTTCGACGTTGTACTGAGGTTGTGTGTCACATAGACACTCTGAGCATCTCAGGTCCTTAGCTACAGCTTCTGACCTAATTTTGTACTGGTTTCTGTGTATTGTCACAGTCGGGTTTTTCCTATGCTGAACTTAGATTCAGTAGTATGGGAGTTTTGTAACTTTTGTGGAGGATCTGCTGATGGTCCCTACTTAGTGTCGTTATATTATCTCCTTGATCCTGATTGTGTCGCAGTCGCTTGTTATATGGCTATTGGTCTTAGCATTCTTTTCATTGTTCAAGCAGACTGTTCTGGTTGCCAGTCGGTCAAGAAGTTATTTTATTTGAGGACTTTGTCAGTCACTTGTTTAAGTCTAGTCGAGTCGTGAGACATAGCGAACTACTTAGAGCACTTACACACATACACACTTACTTGTACATATTTGTAATATCTTATTAAATGTTAATGTACCAGACGGTACTTAAGAATTATAAATGTGATATGTGCTTTCAGCACAATAATATTGAACTCGAGAGATTGATTTTATTTTGATTGCTGTGATTAATTTAATTTAATTTAATTTGATAATATACCTCTAGACAACTTAATGATTAATAAATTTATTAAATTTTAATTTCTCTAGTTAGTAGCCTACCAGTTGTAATCCTGAAGCACTATTGAATCTTAATGAATTCTAATGGATAATTGGACAAGGATACTGACTACTTGTTACGAAAACCCAGTAACAGGCTGGATGCTAGAAGGGTAGTCCTTTCTAGTATTCACTGGAGATATCTAAGCTTTTAGAATCGCTTTTTTTGTAACAAATGGGGGCCTGTCCGGGATTCTCTTGATCCAAGGTGTTGGAGAAGTTGTCCAGTTTGACATACTAGTACTTCTATGATCAAACACTTTGAGTACTTTCCTAATCTGAAGACTTTGAGTTTAGTCTTGTACAACATACCAGGTGGATGTATGTACCTGACTGAGTCTCTTGATCCAAGGAGATGGAAATACTGTTTATGAGCTCTAGCTCTAAGACAACCAACACTAAAATTCCTATTAGGATTATAGTTTCCCATAATCACTCTCTCGTAGTACAATTATTTTCGTGATGTATGCCAAAGTGAAACAGTTAATTGATACTCTGACTTTGTCTGAGTTAAGTACATTAAAACTTCAGACGTGTTGGCAAGTAGCCAAGTATCTCGGTGTGACGTATAACAGGAATTACACCGCAGAAACTGTCAGAGCATTAATTAAAGATATATTGTTTCCTGCTCATACAGAGATGTCTGATTATGATTCAGATTCAGAAAGCCTAGTGTCACAATTAGGAAGCATGGCTCTATTTGAAGTTGAAGAAAGAGCAACTAGAGCAGAAGTGAGCCTAGTGTAGATCAGTTCTCGCTCGCTCCTTCCTTCACTGACACTATAGTACAGAGTATAGCTGGTAGGATGACTCAGCCTAATACTAGTACAGTGTATGCTACACCTGTATCTACTTATCCTAGACCAGATCTAGACTCTCTAGGGACGGCTGGACGAAGTTTCCGACCTAAGGACAGTCCAGAAAGACATGTTAATTTCCTTACTCCTCCATTACCCACTGGTCCTATCTCTCAGGAACAGTTTGAGAGGTTGGAACGCCTCATTATGTTGCAGACTGCACAAATAGAGGCACAGAGGAAATTGAACGAAGAAGATTTCCAAAGAGAAAATGTTTGTCTGGGAAGACAACAGACTGATATATCACAGGACCCATTTAATGTGCAGAAAGCTGCATCTGTGGTTCCTAAGTTTTTTGAAAGTGACTTAGACACATATTTTGATGTGTTTGAGAACCAGGCACGTGCTATGAATTGGCCACGTAAGCACTGGGCAACATTGTTGCATACTGCTTTGATGGGAAGAGCTCAAACCTGTACTGCAGCTTTGCCATTTACCAAGTACATTAGTTATGACGCTGTTAAACAAACAATTCTAGAGACGTATAACTTGTTACCTGTAAGCTATCAAAGAGCATTTCGTACGTTACAACGACGACAAGATCAAACTTGTGTAGAGTTTGCTCGTGAGAAAAAAGTTGCATTTCAGAGGTGGTGTAGGTCTGCCAAGTGTAACAACTACGACAGTCTTGTTCAGTTGTTACTACACAAAGAGTTTAACAACTGTATGCCTGCTGACATACAAGAATATCTGATCGATCATACTACCTCAGATATTCTGGAAACTGCAGCATTAGCAGACAATTACGAGATTTCTCACAAACTTGTACGTACTAAAACACAGAGAAACAAGGTAACTAAAAATTGTCCTAGAAGCTGTCAACCTAAATCAGCTGCTCATTGCCGGCCTGATGTACCTGCTACTGTAATTTCTCGTACCTTTACCAGGAAAACTCACAATCCTGAATCTGTCTCTGTGGCTAGACAGAAATCTGATATCGAGAAGAAGAAAGTTAAATGTAACTATTGTAACAGAAAAGGACATGCTAGAGAGTATTGCTATAAGTTAGAAAGAGATACGAGAAGCAGTCGTGTGGCTGGCGCCCCCACTCAAGTCGTATCCTCTTCCGAGCAACAAAGGCACCAAAATCCTAGTAATACCTCTGATCCTACTGTTTTAGATAATGTTACTCAGGATAGATGACTAGCGTCAGAAAGTGTATCTGACGAAAAGATTCGTTCAGTGATGAGTCCTTACTTTTCGAGAGATAAAGTAGGATTTGACGAATCACATCTAACTGAGATAATTTCTTTCAGAGACACTGGCAGTTATCTCACGTTATTAAGAGAAGATGTACTGCCCATAACTGACGATACCTATTGCAAGATAGATGTATTGTTAGAAGCCTATGGAGGGGCTGTTATAAAAGTGCCTCTGCACAAAGTTTATATTGAAACAAGCTATTATACTGGTTATATTTCAGTGGGTATATCCAGTGGTGTATTTCCCATCAGGTCAGTGGACTTGTTGATAGGGAACGATATCCTTCAGGCTGGTATATGTAAAGAACCACTTGTGATTGATAATAACACTGATGATAATTATGCCATTGAAGCTTGTAGAGAGAAACCTATTTTATTTCCTCTCAGCGCAATTACTAGAGCTATGTCAAAGATTCAACAACCATCCTTGTCTCCTGTTGAGTTAGTGGATGACAATGATTTGGGGTTGAATATGTTGTTTAGTGACGCTCTGCGCCCAGGGTCATTAACACTAACTCCCCCCCGGTCATCAACCTAGTCAAGACACAACTGACGTTAAATTTCTTACTCATGATGATTTAATCAAGGATCAGTTTGTTGATCAGTCACTGGAAAAACTGAGAGATATAGCAGTTACTGAGAGTGAAGCAAAGGATCTCGATAATTGTTACTATTATAGTAACGGTGTACTGATGGAGAAAAATACATGTAAGTTGTCAGCTGATAGTGTTTCCTCCACAGTCAAGCATCTCGTAGTGTTACCAGTTACATTTCGTGAACAAGCCATTGATTTTGCTCACAATAGTCCCATAGGAGGACATCTGGGTGTCAAGAAGACACTCAGTAAAGTAGCAAAACATTTTACTTGGCCAAAGATGAAGGAAACAGTAGCTGATCATGTGTGACGTTGCCACGTGTGTCAAGTGACAGGCAAGCCAGCAGCGCACACTCCACCTGCACCTCTCACTATGAGCTCTAGTAGCAAAGTTCAGTTCATCTGGACTAGACATTGTTCAGATTTGTTCAAAAGGTTGAAGCATCTGCTTTCCTCTGCTCCAGTGTTGAGTCCTAATTTCAATCTTCCCTTTTACATATAGATGCGAGTTGTTATGCAGTAGGTGTTGTGCTGCTCCAACAGTCAACATCCACTGACATTCTCCATCCTATATGTTACTATTCATCTAAGCTCAAACGACACCAGGAAAATTATGCTATAGCTCTTGTGGTGTCCTTTGAACATTTTGACGTGTATTTGGGCACTTCCCCATTTAAAATTAACGTTTTTTCTGACCACAATCCACTCACTTATATAAATACTATGAAGTGTAAAAATGCTAGGATCATGAGGTGGGCCCTCAGAATCCAACCTTATTCTATTAGTATAAAACACATAAGTGGTCATTATAATGTAATTGCTGACGCTCTGTCTCGTCCTTAATAATTATCAGTTACATTAAATTAACGTAATTTTAATGCCCAAATACCTTTTGTTACTTGCTATGTCAAGTTCAGTAAAGCAACTTAATCCCTCCAGCCCATATTAACTATATATACTCATGTCATGTCTAATTATTATATTTATGTATTCACAGTATTGTTGTGTGAGGAGGAGACAAGCTGAGTGTTGAGTGGGTAGTGTGGTGCGGGTGATGTACTGCGTGACGCAACACTGTCCTGTCGCAGACCCCCCCCCCCCATCACTACACACCTTAAGCTGTTTCATACTCAGATGTTCATACTGCCTTGCATTCCACAACCACTACTTAAGAGTGGAATGCAGTCTCCTTTACTATGATCGAGCCTCAACGTGCCCTCCTTGTCAGCGCTATCCTGTCTCTACACTGATGTATATAACCACGAGTATGCAGAGATACGATACTGTGTACTGCCCTAGTACTAGGGGCATATCCTAGTGACGGATGCTGTGAAATTGTAGAGGTGCTTGGGATGAGAGTGACTGATTAAATTTTATATTAAATTGTATTGATATGAGTAATCAGTAATAATGTGAAAGACATTAATGCAACTCCTAGTGCGACCATCTGTCGTGTTGGGGGGGAGTGTTGCAACCCCTGAATGGGTTACAATGATTATTGATTATTATATATATATATATAATGTATATTATCTTTTCATATAATTTTATATTGCTTATATTTGCGATAATAGCTAAATCGTAAATATATTGCTTTATATTCTTATTTGACTTATGTTGTTAGGATGTACATAATATGTGCTCAGTTCAAGTCTTGATTGTCAAACTACTGTAATTATCGCTTGTCGCTCGTTATACTGCCGGCTTCTGAGCTGTGCTGTCCACGGGGCTATCACGTGATCGAGGGGGGGGGTGTCCTCACCTCTCGTGAAGTATTCAGTCTGCTCTAGACTCACTTGGTGGTTGGACAGATTGTCTGTCTCATTATTCTTGTTAGTTCTGTAGAACTCTGTTCACAGAACATTGTATAGACTTAGTGATTTTCGACGTTGTACTGAGGTTGTGTGTCACATAGACACTCTGAGCATCTCAGGTCCTTAGCTATAGCTTCTGACCTAATTTTGTACTGGTTTCTGTGTATTGTCACAGTCGGTTTTTTCCTATGCTCAACTTAGATTCAGTAGTATGGGAGTTTTGTAACTTTTGTGGAGGATCTGCTGATGGTCCTTACTTAGTGTCGTTATATTATCTCCTTGATCCTGATTGTGTCGCAGTCGCTTGTTATATGGCTATTGGGCTTAGCATTCTTTTCATTGTTCAAGCAGACTGTTCTGGTTGCCAGTCGGTCAAGAAGTTATTTTATTTAAGGACTTTGTCAGTCACTTGTTTAAGTCTAGTCGAGTCGTGAGACATAGCGAACTACTTAGAGCACTTACACACATACACACTTACTTGTACATATTTGTAATATCTTATTAAATGTTAATGTACCAGACGGTACTTAAGAATTATAAATGTGATATGTGCTTTCAGCACAATAATATTGAACTCGAGAGATTGATTTTATTTTGATTGCTGTGATTAATTTAATTTAATTTAATTTGATAATATACCTCTAGACAACTTAATGATTAATAAATTTATTAAATTTTAATTTCTCTAGTTAGTAGCCTACCAGTTGTAATCCTGAAGCACTATTGAATCTTAATGAATTCTAATGGATAATTGGACAAGGATACTGACTACTTGTTACGAAAACCCAGTAACAGGCTGGATGCTAGAAGGGTAGTCCTTTCTAGTATTCACTGGAGATATCTAAGCTTTTAGAATCGCGTTTTTTGTAACAGTTTGCTCCTGGGATTATGGAAAGGATCGTTACTCTTTCGCTTTACTTGTTCTTTCACCAGTTGCAGTGTTGAGCTGACTCACAATACCCAGCAGGGATTGTACAGTAAGGTGGACCTTCTGCTGGACCACATGAAATTCTCGCTTCTCTGGTCCTGACAGCTATTTGATCTTGGTTCACTGTCTGTTTACATCCCTCCCCCCTCACACACACACACATTATATATATATATATATATATATATATATATATATATATATATATATATATATATATATATATATATATATATATATATATATATATATAACTTAGTCTAGGTATTGTAACCAATAGTAAATAGTTAAGGAGCGGATAGTAAGGGTGCACCAGTGCCTCGGAGGCTGGTCTGAAGTGAAAATCAAGACTTTCCATCCTCACTGAGACACACTACACAGGTCTCCACAGTGAAAGTTTTTGACCAGTAGCATATTAAAGCGTTTAGTTGTCAACATGGTGTCTGTTATTATAGTAACTTTGTTACGTGGTGTTCCCACCACAGGTGTGTATTCAATTATTCACTCCAAAGCCATTTTTTTTTCTCCAGTTTACGTCGTAATAAAAAGGAAAATATTTTCCGCTGATTTTATGCGGAAGGAGAAGGGAGGATCGAGTCCTAGCTCCTGGCTACTCCTTTTAATAACATATGACCTGTTTCACTAGTTCCTCGCCCCGTGGACCCCGTGTATAGTGTCTTGTAATACAGGGAGGTCAAGAAGTATTTCGTAACTCATGGTGGTCGGAAAGTTGAATGACTGGTTGAGGAAGCAGTGGACGTAGACAGTATACGAAGTTATAATAATGTAAATGTTAGGGAGCTACTAGTGACCAGTCGTGAGTGTGGGAGAATAAAGGCACTTAGAACACAGCAAACCTATTGTTTCGCTCATAGGTAAGTGAAATGTTGTGCAAATAAAGGCCTGCTACGTTTTTCTTTCATATCTGGTGGCATTTTATATATATTTTTTATTTGTTTTGCCTTTTCAAAGGAAAAATCACTAGTACTTGAGAAGTGAGACCAGGAGCTGTGACTTTTAAGTGACTTAAGACTAGCGTCAGGAAACACTTGTCATGTTTCCTGAGGAACCCTACCTAAGGTAACTGACTCGACCCCCGCAACTGTAACTGAAGGCGGCGCATTTACACAGTATCATCATTACTGTTACCGTAATCATCCTTATCATCAGCATAATCATCCCCATATAATAACACTGTCATTCTCATGCTCATAATGATAAGAATGTAATCCTCATTCCCCATTATAAATTGATGATCATCCTTTATCATTTTATTCCTCAATCATTCTTGTAATCATTATCCCCATCATCAATTATCGTCATCATTCACATAATCATGCTCATCATCCTCAGCATCATTCACGCACCAGGAGCCCAAGAGAGATTAATTGCCTAACTTTCTTATTCCAAGGAAGTTAATCTTGCCTTCGTAATTACCCTAACTTAGAGACGGGAATTATCACTAGTTATTTTAGTCTCCAGCAGTACCAGTCAGTCTTCAGCAGTACCATTCTCCAGCAGTATCAGTCAGTCTCCAATAGTACCAGTCAGTCTCCAGTAGTACCAGTCAGTCTCCAGCAGTACCAGTCTCCAGGAGTACCAGTCTCCACTACCAGTACCACTTGCCACAGTTACCACCACCACTCGCCATAGTTAACCACCACCACTCGCTATAGTTACCACCACCACCACTCGCCACAGTTACCACCACCACCACCAGTCGTCACAGTTACCACCCCCACTCGCCACAGTTACCACCACCACCACTCGCCACATCACCACTACCACTCACCACAGTTATCACCACCACCACCTCTCCCCACAGTTATCACCACCACTCACTACAGTTACCACCACCACCACTCGTTACAGTTACCACTACCACTAGCCACAGTTACCACCACCACCACCACCACCACCACTAGCCACAGTTACCACCACCAACGCCACTCGCCATAGTCACCACCATCGTTCGCCACAGTTACCACCACCACTGGCCACAGTTACCCCCACCACCACTCTCCACAGTTACCACCACCACCACTCGCCACAGTTACGACCACCACCACAACCACTCGCCACAGTTACCATCACCACCACTCGCCACAGTTACAGCCACTACCACCATTCGCCACAGTTACTACCACCACCACAACCTCTCGCCACAGTTACCACCACTAGCCACAGTTATTACCACCACAACCACTCGCTACAGTTACCATCACCACCACCACTAGCCACAGTTACCACCACCACTCGCCACAGCTACCACCACTACCACTAGCCACAGTTACCACAACCACCACTAGCCACAATTACCACCACCACCACTCGCCACAATTACCACCATCACTAGCCACAGTTACCACTACCACCACCACTCACCACAGTTACCACCACCACCACTAGCCACAGTTACCACAACCACTAGCCACAGTTACCACAACCACCACAACCACTCGCCACAGTTACCATCACCACCACTCGCCACAGTTACCATCACCACCTCTCGCCACAGTTACCACCACCACAACCACTCGCCACAGTTACCATCACCACCACTAGCCACAGTTACCATCACCACCACTAGCCACGGTTACCACCACCACCACTCGCCACAGTTACCACCACCACAACAACTAGCCACAGTTACCATCACCACCACTAGCCACAGTTACCACCACCACCACTCGCCACAGTTACCACCACCACAACAACTAGCCACAGTTACCACCACCACCACCACCACCACCACTCGCCACAGTTACCATCACCACCACTCGCCACAGTTACCACCGCCACCACTATTCGCCACATTTACCACCACCACAACCACTAGCCACAGTTACCATCACCACCACTAGCCAGTTACCACCACCACTCGCCACAGTTACCACCACCACAACAACTAGCCACAGTTACCACCACCACAACAACTAGCCACAGTTACCACCACCACCACCACTCGCCACAGTTACCATCACCACTAGCCACAGTTACCACAACCACCACAACCACTCGCCACAGTTACCATTACCACCACTCGCCGCAGTTACCACCATAACCACCACCACTAGTCACAGTTACCCCCACCACCATTCGCCACAGATACCATCACCACCACTACTAGTCACAGTTACCACCACTCCGAAAGTTACCACAACCACCACTTGCCACAGTTACCACCACCACTACTAGCCACAGTTACCACAACCACCACTAGCAACAGTTACCACCATCACTCGCCACAGTTACCACAGCCACTACTCGCCACAGTTACCACTAGCTACAGTTACCACCACCACTAGTCACAGTTACCACCACCACTCGCCACAATTACCACCACCACCACCACTAGCCACAATTACCACTACCACAACTAGCCACAGTTACTGCCGCCAGCACTCGCCACAGTTACCGCCGCCACCACTCGCCACAGTTACCGCCACCACTAGCCACTGTTAATACCACCATCACTCGCCACAGTAACCACCATCACTCCACAGTTACCACCACCATCACCAATCGCCACAGATACCGCCACCACTAGCCACACTTAACGCCACCACCACTCGCCACAGTTACGACCATCACCACTCGCCACAGTTACCATCACCACTCACGACAGTTACCACCACCACCACTCGCCACAGTTACCACCACCACCACTCGCCACAGTTACCACCACCACCACTCTCCACAGTTACCACTACCACCACTCGCCAGAGTTACCACAACTACTCACCACAATGTCTTGCGCTGAGTGACCCGCATGGGTTTAGCGCTTAACAGTGCGCCGCGAAGGTAACTGTTACCTTTCCTTCGCTAAGGCAGTTGGATTAAGTTACCTTTGATTAAGTTAGTTGCTTGCAGTATTTAAGATATTTTAATAATCTTTATTTCTACAAGTACATGTACAAGGTATACAGTCCTAGATGACATCAGTGACATACTATATAGAAAGATCCTTGTTATGCAGAGCATTTCGGGCAAATTAGGTCAATTTTGGCCCCCAGGATGCTACCCACACCAGTCGACTAACACCCAGGTACCTATTTTACTGATAACTGAACAATGACAGCAAGTGTCTTAAGGAAACACGTCCTAATGTTTCTACCCGTACAGGGGATCGAACCACTGGCCTCATTGTGTGAGCCGAGTACGCTACCAATCGAGCTACGGGCAGTCTTTTATAAATATTTTGTTCTCGAGACACAATATATGCAACATCTGTTTCTCTCTCAGTCTGGACAAGCTAAAACAATCTCTATTGCATACGACTATTAATATTAGTAATTTTAAATTATAAATTTTGGCTGAACAATACCAGCCCCTAAACTAAATATTTACCCCGTCTTCCATTACTGAACAGTCAGTGGAAACTTTAATACGCTGGTCTACACACACACACACATACAGGGGAGACATGATAACGACATGCAAAATACTGCGACGAATTGACAAGGTGAATGGAGACAGGATGTTCCAGAGATGGGACACAGAAACAAGGGGTCACGGTTTGAATTTGAAGACTCAGGTGAGTCAAAGAGATGTTAGGAAGTATTTCTTTAGTCATAGAGTTGTCAGGAAGTGGAATAGTCTAGCAAGTGTAGTGGAGGCAGAAACCATACATAGTTTTAAGACGAGGTATGATAAAGCTCTTGGAGCAAGGAGAAAGAGGACCTAGTAGCGGTCAGCGAAGAGGCGGAGCCAGGAGCTATGTCTCGACCCCTGCAACAACAAATAGGTGAGTACACAGACTAACTGTGTTTCCAGAAGTGTACGTACATTGTGGTGCACTGTTGACCCCCAGCCACAACATCCTACGCGTTATATGCAAGGAAGTATATTTGAATTTACACAATGCCTATTCTGAGAAATGTCGGGAGGCAGCCAGATATTTCTTCTTCCCTCTCCCTCCGAACCTCCGCCATCAGCCCTGCAAAGGAATGTAGAAATATTTTACACACTCCAGAAGAATTTATAACATGAGTAAAAAGGAGCACTGCGGCAGGCCTACTAGCCCATGCTAGGTAAGTCCAAGTTACACCCGCTCAAGACAGGAGGAGGACTGCAGCAGGCCTACTGGCCCAAGCTGGTCAGGTGTAGCTTGGGTGTGAGTTGGTCTAATTTATTTTGGCTTCAGTGACGTTACTCAAGAGTTTGTTCCGCTCATCCACAACTAAGAACATAACATAAGAAAGAAGGAACACTGCAGCAGGCCTACTGGCCTATGCGAGGCAGGTCCAAGTCCCCCACCGACCCAAGCCAATTCCCCAGCCTAGTCAGGTCAGGTCACATTCACTTAAAGAAGGAGCACGGCATCTAACCTGGTAGTACAAGCTAGTCAGATCCAACTCACACTCACTTATGTATTTATCTAACCTATTTTTAAAACTACACAACGTTTTAGCTTCTATAAGATGAAAAATACGGTTTATATCAAGGTTACCTGCTTGTGCGGCCTCCATCGGGAGGCCTGGTCATGGACCGGGCCGCGGGGGCGTTGATCCCCGGAATATTATTAAGTTTTGATTTATTAACTTTTTTCAGTAAAGCTTTTGAGGCTGTTGACCACGATAAAGAATTTGATATTATTTACTTAGATTTTAGTAAGGCATTTGATAGAGTTCCGCACCAAAGACTGTTGAAGAAAGTAGCAGCTCATGGCATTGGGGGAAGAGTGCTCTCGTGGATCGAATCATGGCTCACAGACAGGAAGCAGAGAGTGTCCATAAATGGGGTTAAATCCGAGTGGGGATCAGTAACAAGTGGCGTTCCACAGGGATCAGTCTTGGGCCCGTTGTTGTTTATAATGTATATCAATGATCTTGATGAAGGAATTACTAGTGATATGAGCAAATTCGCCGATGACACGAAGATAGGTAGGATAATTGATTCAAACGTAGATGTTAGGGAACTTCAGGAGGATTTAGACAAACTCTACTCTTGGTCAGAAAAGTGGCAGATGCAGTTCAATGTAGATAAATGCAAGGTTCTGAAGCTCGGAAGTGTCCATAACCCTAGCACTTATAAGTTAAATAATGTAGAACTTAGCCATACAGATTGCGAAAAGGACTTGGGGGTTATGGTAAGCAGCAACCTTAAACCAAGACAGCAATGCCTAAGCGTACGTAATAAGGCAAATAGATTACTGGGATTTATATCAAGAAGTGTAAGCAACAGAAGTCCAGAGGTCATACTGCAGCTTTATACATCATTAGTAAGGCCTCACCTAGATTATGCAGCTCAATTCTGGTCTCCATATTACAGAATGGACATAAATTCGTTAGAAAACATTCAGCGTAGGATGACTAAATTAATACATAGCATTAGAAACCTTCCTTATGAAGAAAGATTGAAGACTCTTAAGTTACATTCACTTGTTAGACGAAGAATGAGGGGAGACCTGATCGAAGTGTATAAGTGGAAGATAGGTATTAATAAAGGGGATATTAACAAGGTCTTGAGGATATCTCTCCAAGAGAGAACCCGCAGTAATGGATTTAAATTAGATAAGTTTAGATTTAGAAAGGACATAGGAAAGTATTGGTTTGGAAATAGGGTAGTTGATGAGTGGAACAGTCTACCTAGTTGGGTTATTGAGGCTAGGACTTTGGGTAGTTTCAAATTTAGGTTGGATAAGTACATGAGTGGGAGGGGTTGGATTTGAGTGGGACTTGCACATCAGAGCTTATTTCTTGGGTAGCATTGAAAATTGGGTTGGTCAAATGTTTGTTAGTGAGATGAAATGTAAAGGACCTGCCTAGTATGGGCCAACAGGCCTGCTGCAGTGTTCCTCCTTTCTTATGTTCTTATGTTCTTAATAACCTCCAGGTATCCAGGTACAAACTAAATAGTCTCGGGTACCACTACTGCTGAATATGATAATGGTATACGTCTCTACTGCTTCTGCTGCGTCCTTTGCACTTGACTGAGGAAGCCTACTGTGTAGGCGAAACGTTTCGAAATGAAGATACCTAACTGTTGCATATATGTCTTATCTACCACTACTGCTATGTCTAGACAGTTGACGTTTGTATAATACAGCATGAGACTGTCGCTCGGGTCTACATTCCTTCCGGCTATACTAACCGTATGAAAATTAAGGAATAGGAGTGTAAATTTGGACTGTCAACTTGTACTACTATTGGGGAAAAAGATACTTACATGCAGTTTAGAATCTTTGCTAACATCAGATTTGTCTAAGACAACAGCAACTGGTTCTGGCCACAGCAACCCTTTAGTGGAAGCAGGATCCATATATAGCTTTAAGAACATAAGAACGAAGGAACACTGCAGAAGGCCTACTGGCCCATGCGAGGCAGGTCCAAGTCTCCTACCGGCTTAAGCCAATGCAAATAAATGTGTGGGCGAAACGTAGTCAATAAAGGATCACATTATACTGCATTTGTGTTTATATTGCCATTAAGCCAATGCACCCAACCTAGTCAGGTCAGGTCACATGAAGTATGATAAAGCTCATGGAACAGGGAGTGAGTGGATCTAGTAGCAACCAGTGAAGAGGCGGGGCCAGGAGCTAGGACTCCACCCCTGCAACCACAATTAGGTGATTACTAATTCATGGGAAGTATGAGAGGAAATGGTTATAGTAGCAGCGGCTATAACCACTTCCGCTTATACTTCCCATGAACTAGTGTCAGGGTTGCAGTGACCAGAACCGGTTGCTGTTGTCTTAGATAAATCTGATGTTAACAATGTCTGCTTTATCTTTGTCTTTCATGTAATCTGTCGGTATTTTATACCATTTTAATGTTCACGGAGCAATACAAGTGGAATTTGACAGTAACATTATTGTTCTTTGTAGTTTGTAAATTTCTAGCTATGAAATAATATATTTTGTTAGTTTTTGAAACACTTAGATGGTACGTAATTTAATTTCTAGACTACTTTACAATTTTAAGATTCGGGAAGGGGCGGTGTCTCAGTCTAAGGAACAGAAATCACCCTTCCCTTCCTTGGTTCATACCTGATTACTTCCCATTCCACAGACGCTCCGATAACACCATGGGTTCGGCGCCTATCCATGAATGCAATCATTTAGAATTCTGGCTGGTAGTCCGTGTTTAATATTCAATTTCTCCAGGCATTTTAACGTGTCAAGGATGCTAATTTCGCTGATATTTATTGCGAGTTTCGAGCACCACGAAAGTTTATTGCTGATATGTTGGTGTGTTGTGTTGTAAATATTGAGTTGAAGTGGTGGTATATATTAAGTGATCAAGGTCCCAGAACCGAAACGTTTAATAAATATATCCTAGTGTTTGTTCACTTGTCTTTCTAAAACAGTTAAAGTGGTGTTGAGTACGGGAATCATGACTAGCGTCGCTCGTCACTAGCCTCGCTCGTCACACTAGCCTCGCTGGTCACTAGCCTCGCTGGTCACTAGCCTCGCTTGTCACACTAGCCTCGCCTGTCACACTAGCCTCGCTGGTCACTAGCCTCGCTTGTCTCACCAGCCTCGCTCGTCTCATTAGCCTGGCTCGTCTCACTAGCCTCACTCGGAGTTAAATCTATTACCGCAGCTTTAGCGATTTTGTTACCCTTGACATATCTGAATGGAAATAAATGGTATAAAATACCGACACAATGGAAATATAAACACACAAGCAGTATAATGTGATCCTTTATTGACAACGTTTCGCCCACACAGTGGGCTTTATCAAGTCTCAAATGGATCTGTTTGTGACTTGATAAAGCTCACTATGTCGGGGAAACGTTCCAGAATAAAGTTGCCAAACTGTTGCCCATGTGTCTTACCTACCAAAACTAGTTTAGTTTCGGCGTTCTCACTTTATCTTTCTTGTAATATTATACAGTTAAAGATTTAGAATTGTGTTATTAAATCTGCTCTACATTTCCTCTACATTAATGGAGCGACCCAAATAATGCTGGTAATACCTATTTGATTTTTTAAATGTTTCCTGAATCAGCTCCACATTGGGTGGAGTTAAGTAATAACTTGAGCAACAAGCTTATTCTCCTATAATTCTTACACTCTCTTTTATACCTTTTTACCTTATATAAAGGGGCTATATATGTTTGAATACAGATTACAAAAAGCTTGTTGTTTTTGCTTCCTCCCTCTGAAAGATGCAAAAGAATCTTTGACTTATTCTTGGGCGCTATCATGTCTCTTTACACAGATCTTACATTCTTTCGTATTAGCCGTAGATTCAAACTCTGTTACAAGACGAAACACGTGTTTCACTTGTCACAAATTGTTAATGTTAAGTAAATGTCTGCGCGAGCAGGGAGACCACTGAAGGCGAAATACTAACTCGGTGTTACATTGAAGGCTTCTTAATATAGGGAGAGCGCACATATCTGGAAAGAGACAGACAGACAGGGACACAGGCAGGATAAAAGCGATGGAGCGACAGGAAGACAGCCACAAAAATGAAGAATAAATGTTGGCACACTGGTGGAGAGCGAGCCGTGCATGTATTCCGACATGTTGTCAATAGATGGTATTACGTATGTGTGCGTGTGTGTGTGTGTGTAGCCAAGCAATAAGCAAGCGCCTGCATGTTGCATGCTTAGCATGCAAACTAGAGCAGTGGGCGGTGCATCTGAAGGGCTCCCACCGTTCTAAATTAGAATTCCGTCGAGATGCCTCTTATGGACGTCGCTCTGACCTTTCCCTCTAACCTTAGCCCATGGCCTTGGTCTGAGACCTTGAACTATGACCTTAAATGATGACCTTGTCATTAGATATTAGGTTAACTGTAGAGATTTTGATGAGCGTCCTGGCTTGATCCGGGAAGTATATAGCTGGAAGATCATGTTCCTCAAAAACATTATCAGTTGGGGTGAAACGTCTGTGTTGGTATACAGGAGGCTAGCACCAACAACCCAACTGACCAAACCATCAAACAGGGTCTGAGACCACTGGGATGATGACCCAGGGACCCGTCCACAGGTCTTCTTTCAGGAGTGTAGCTGGAAGATTTTTCTCCGCTTTGCTGTTAAATTTTTCACCGAGTTGAAAGTTCTAACAGTGTGTGTGTGTACAGGTAGAAACCTTCCAGTCTCCGTACCAAAGAATCATGCAGCGTTAATCATGCAAACTTGATTTTTCCGCGCATACTTGCTCTGTTATAAATGTGAGATTATCATCAGTCTCACTGATCAGAAACTAAGCAGGAATTAGCAGACGTAGGATCGAGCCTCTACCACTGTTTTAACATTTGATGACATACAATACAATAGATTTCACATTTTCCAATGAATGAGGATGAATTGGACAGAAGTGGATTCACATTTTCCAACGAATGAGGATGAATTGGACAGAAGTGGACTCTAAGAGTACTTCCCACACATTAGAAATAGTATTTTAAAACATTAGAAATTATATGAGAAGAATGAAGTGGGAAATAAGAGGATATTTCTGTTAACTTCAGTAGCATTTGAATTATTAGAAATGATACAAGACAGAACGAAGTAAGACACTCCCTAGACAGGGAGCCAAGGACGGGTCACCATCTGGAAAAGACCCGGGCCTGGAGCGTACCGGCGAATCAAGGAGGAGGAGGAAGAGGAGCATAAAAGTATTTTAATTTCTTCTCTCTCTTATTCTCTCTCCGTCTTTCTCATTCTTTCTATGTCTCCCTCCCTCCCATTAGAAAAACTTAAAGAATAAAAAGTCGCAATACCGTGACTGGAACAATACTGAGATAACCCACACTGAGGAGGGCGAAACTTATGACGATGTTTCGGTCCCATTAGACCATTAATTAATCATAGAAATTTAGAAATTAAAAAAAAATATTTCTATCGCATTAGGTCTTTTAAAAATATTATAAATAAGAAGAGATGCATACTAGGTGGGAGGTGTGGAGAGATTACTCAAGGTGTGTGGAAGTGTCTCCAGGAGACAACACATTCCTCTAGTCTACTGGATACTGGAAGTGTCTTCAGGAGACAGCACATTCCTCTACTGGATACTGGAAGTGTCTCCAGGAGACACACATTCCTCTACTGGTTACTGGAAGTGTCTCCAGGAGACATACATTCCTCCACTGGTTACTGGAAGTGTCTCCAGGAGACAGCACATTCCTCTGCTGGATACTGGAAGTGACTCCAGGAGACAACACATTCCTCTACTCGATACTGGAAGTGTCTCCAGGAGACAGCACATTCCTCTACTGTATACTCGAAGTGTCTCCAGGAGACACACATTCCTCTACTGGATACTGGAAGTGTCTCCAGGAGACAACACAGTCCTCCACTGGGTACTGGAAGTGTCTCCAGGAGACAGCACATTCCTCTGCTGGATACTGGAAGTGTCTCCAGGAGACAACGCATTCCTCTACTTGATACTGGAAGTGTCTCCAGGAGACAGCACATTCCTCTACTGGATACTGGAAGTGTCT
>NC_091374.1:10675480-10685480 GCF_038502225.1 Cherax quadricarinatus | reverse complement strand
TACGGTTTTACACAGTTCAGTTATTTAGTTGTTTTAACTTTTAAGGTTTAAATAATAAGATATTACAAGAACCTTAATGAAATAAGTCACTGACTTTTTTTTGGGGGGGAAGGGGAGGGGGGTTATCCCATGTAATTTACACTATGTATGATAATTGTACTTGTGTACCTGTGCCTAAATAAACTTATTTACGTCATGATTTTAATGCTGGAAGGGGAGATTTATATTTTATTGGAAACTATTGATAGAGGATAATCCTTTGTCTTGTTTCATAACTTGTTCTCATCAAAGGATCTTAACACAGGTTCACTTCACACAAGTTTTATAATCTGCTACCAGAGACAGAGTACACTTAATCTTATATGACAGTAAATGGTATTTATTTGGCTTCGAAGCCATGGAAAGGTATTTGGATCTTCGTTATGCCACGCAAGGTATAGATTAACTCGTATTTGTACATATTAGTTTTAGTGACACAAAGATTCGTTATGAATGAACATTGTATGGTAATAGTGTTTTAGGAAATTAATAATATTGACAATAATTTATTTCTAATCATCAGTTAGGTTTCTGTACCTCAGCTGTGCAGTGTATTTTGATATGAGTTTTTGTATATATCTATGTTCCCTCCTCATCACCTATCCTTCTTTTCCCTCTTTATAATTTGTATTTATGTTTGGTGACTGTTTTGTTTTGGAGATGTAATAACATTCTCCCTTACCCAGCTAACACCTGTGGTAACTTTGCCGTGAGTGGCAAAGAGAGATCAAACAGCTGACTTATTGTTCTGCGGATCATTGAAACCACGGGTTACGATTTTTTAATCCGTCTAAACACTAAGTTTTTCTTTGCTAACATAGTCTGCTGAAGTCAGTCACTTGTTAAGGATTACAATGGCACAAAGGTCAGAAAGAAGAGAATAAATTTAGATTAAAATGGCTATTTCGCGGTACCTTGGTACTGTGCAAACAGCTATTCTCCTGTTTTTGTCTCCCTATTACTTACACTCTCTAACTAATTAGTATTCATTACAGCTTCAATATTATAAGTAATTGTGCACCATCCGTACTATGTAGGGGAGCAAATGCTTGGCGTGGGCATCCTGTCACCAGTGACTGGCTTGCTATAGATCTCTTAGTAATTCAATGGAGGATACGAAATGACTTTTGTGTATCTGCATCAGTGATGAAAAACACTTGAGATATAGTTCATGGTGGCCTGGTGGTTAACGCTCTCGCTTCACACGGTGAGGGCCTGGGTTCGATTCCCAGCCAGAGTAGAAACATTGGACGTGTTTCTTTCCACCTGTTGTCTATGTTCCCCATCAGTAAAATGGGTACCTGGGTGTTAGTCGACTGGTGTGGGTCGCATCCTGGGACACTGACCTAAGGAGGCCTGGTCACAGACCGGGCCGCGGGGGCGTTGACCCCCGGAACTCACTCCAGATACCAGAAGTAAAGTTGGTATGAGAATTTAAGAAATAGTTAATGGAGTACTGTGATGCTGGTAAATGCCTCTTGAACAAGAAATTGGAACTGATAAATTAGACACATGTGCAACTCTTGGGTATCTATATTGAGGAAACGTTTCACCACACAGTGGCTTCAACAGTCCATACAAAGGAGAATCTTGAAGAACAGGGGGAGAATGAGGTAATCCTCAATAAAGATACCCAAGAGTTGCACATGTGTCTAATTTATCAACGTGTCGGTTCTCTGAACCATTGATCTACAAATTGAAACTGCCGTCCCCTTCCTCAGATCGAACATGATTATTAGGGATATTTGAGGCAGTGCAGAGTAAACCCAGTGAAAGGTAGGGCGCCTTGGTCTTAGACTATTTAACACTTCACCAGAAGATAAACACTGAAAGAGTGTAGGAGTCCTCAAGAGGAAACTCGACAAGTGCTTCCGCCAAGTACTGAATCAACCAGGCTGTACTGGATATGTGGGCGGGCTACCAGGAAGAGCCTGGCTGATCAGGCAACCACCAAACAAGCTTGTTTTAGGGCCGAGCTGCGTGAGTAGGAAAGCTCTTGAAACCTATCAAAGGTATATCAGAGTTATAGACCTCCCATTCCCCAGTAGCTGTACAACTCTTTAAGATTGGCTCTTCCCCGTGACTTTACTGACACTAAGAGCAAAGGTGAGAGTTCAACCATGGTTAATTTCAGTATTATTAAAGTGATGTTACAGATACTGTGTGTGTGTGTGTGTGAAGTATGGAATCTTTTATTGAATAGAACATTCAATGACCTTTTGCACCCAGCACTCTGTAAAATTTTTATTTGCTTGATAGATGGCAATTGGCGCGTAGTGAGGCTGGCAGTATTACCAGAGCGGCTCTGCGAGGTCACCAGTAATGGCTATTCTGCTCCCTGCCTAGTATATAATTGAATCCTGTGAATTAATTACACCACCAAAACCAGGAGAAATGGAGGAGATAGGATGGAGGAAGGAGACTAGGATGCAGAGAAGGGATGGAGAGGAGAAAGGAGGGGAAACAGAATGGGAGGAGGAAGACATGAGGGATAAAAAACATGGATAAGGTACGAGGAATTAAGAGAAAAAGTAAATTGAGGGAGAAAGAGAAGGGAGTGGGGGAGGGAAAAGAACTAAAAGGAATAAAAGATGAAAAAAGTAGGATATAAAATACGTTCAGTGACGAACAACCAAAATTACTGAAGTAAAGGGAAATAACGGAAGTAAGAAGGATGGGGAAGGAGCAGGAGTAATAAAGATTGTGAGAGTAGTCAGCAGGAAAGCTTATTGCAAATGTAAGAAATTTCATATTATTCTGATCAATACTAAATAGACGAGTAATGAGGGGACAGGTGTGGCTGGTGTTGTCTGCTTAACACCTGCTGGAAGACAGGGTAGGGAGGAGGGGACAGGTGTGGCTGGTGGTGTCTGCTAACACCTGCTGGAAGACAGGGGAGGGAGGAGGGGACAGGTGTGGCTGGTGGTGTCTGCTTAACACCTGCTGGAAGACAGGGGAGGGAGGAGGGGACAGGTGTGGCTGGTGGTGTCTGCTTAACACCTGCTGGAAGACAGGGGAGGGAGGAGGGGACAGGTGTGGCTGGTGGTGTCTGCTTAACACCTGCTGGAAGACAGGGGAGGGAGGAGGGGACAGGTGTGGCTGGTGGTGTCTGCTTAACACCTGCTGGAAGACAGGGGAGGGAGGAGGGGACAGGTGTGGCTGGTGGTGTCTGCTTAACACCTGCTGGAAGACAGGGGAGGGAGGAGGGGACAGGTGTGGCTGGTGTTGTCTGCTTAACACCTGCTGGAAGACAGGGGAGGGAGGAGGGGACAGGTGTGGCTGGTGTTGTCTGCTTAACACCTGCTGGAAGACAGGGGAGGGAGGAGGGGACAGGTGTGGCTGGTGGTGTCTGCTTAACACCTGCTGGAAGACAGGGGAGGGAGGAGGGGACAGGTGTGGCTGGTGGTGTCTGCTTAACACCTGCTGGAAGACAGGGGAGGGAGGAGGGGACAGGTGTGGCTGGTGGTGTCTGCTTAACACCTGCTGGAAGACAGGGGAGGGAGGAGGGGACAGGTGTGGCTGGTGGTGTCTGCTTAACACCTGCTGGAAGACAGGGGAGGGAGGAGGGGACAGGTGTGGCTGGTGGTGTCTGCTTAACACCTGCTGGAAGACAGGGGAGGGAGGAGGGGACAGGTGTGGCTGGTGTTGTCTGCTTAACACCTGCTGGAAGACAGGGGAGGGAGGAGGGGACATGTGTGGCTGGTGGTGTCTGCTTAACACCTGCTGGAAGACAGGGGAGGGAGGAGGGGACAGGTGTGGCTGGTGTTGTCTGCTTAACACCTGCTGGAAGACAGGGGAGGGAGGAGGGGACAGGTGTGGCTGGTGGTGTCTGCTTAACACCTGCTGGAAGACAGGGGAGGGAGGAGGGGACAGGTGTGGCTGGTGTTGTCTGCTTAACACCTGCTGGAAGACAGGGGAGGGAGGAGGGGACAGGTGTGGCTGGTGGTGTCTGCTTAACACCTGCTGGAAGACAGGGGAGGGAGGAGGGGACAGGTGTGGCTGGTGGTGTCTGCTTAACACCTGCTGGAAGACAGGGGAGGGAGGAGGGGACAGGTGTGGCTGGTGTTGTCTGCTTAACACCTGCTGGAAGACAGGGGAGGGAGGAGGGGACATGTGTGGCTGGTGGTGTCTGCTTAACACCTGCTGGAAGACAGGGGAGGGAGGAGGGGACAGGTGTGGCTGGTGTTGTCTGCTTAACACCTGCTGGAAGACAGGGGAGGGAGGAGGGGACAGGTGTGGCTGGTGGTGTCTGCTTAACACCTGCTGGAAGACAGGGGAGGGAGGAGGGGACAGGTGTGGCTGGTGTTGTCTGCTTAACACCTGCTGGAAGACAGGGTAGGGAGGAGGGGACATGTGTGGCTGGTGGTGTCTGCTTAACACCTGCTGGAAGACAGGGGAGGGAGGAGGGGACAGGTGTGGCTGGTGGTGTCTGCTTAACACCTGCTGGAAGACAGGGGAGGGAGGAGGGGACAGGTGTGGCTGGTGGTGTCTGCTTAACACCTGCTGGAAGACAGGGGAGGGAGGAGGGGACAGGTGTGGCTGGTGTTGTCTGCTTAACACCTGCTGGAAGACAGGGGAGGGAGGAGGGGACAGGTGTGGCTGGTGGTGTCTGCTTAACACCTGCTGGAAGACAGGGGAGGGAGGAGGGGACAGGTGTGGCTGGTGGTGTCTGCTTAACACCTGCTGGAAGACAGGGGAGGGAGGAGGGGACAGGTGTGGCTGGTGGTGTCTGCTTAACACCTGCTGGAAGACAGGGGAGGGAGGAGGGGACAGGTGTGGCTGGTGTTGTCTGCTTAGCACCTGCTGGAAGACAGGGGAGGGAGGAGGGGACAGGTGTGGCTGGTGTTGTCTGCTTAACACCTGCTGGAAGACAGGGGAGGGAGGAGGGGACAGGTGTGGCTGGTGGTGTCTGCTTAACACCTGCTGGAAGACAGGGGAGGGAGGAGGGGACAGGTGTGGCTGGTGTTGTCTGCTTAGCACCTGCTGGAAGACAGGGGAGGGAGGAGGGGACAGGTGTGGCTGGTGTTGTCTGCTTAACACCTGCTGGAAGACAGGGGAGGGAGGAGGGGACAGGTGTGGCTGGTGGTGTCTGCTTAACACCTGCTGGAAGACAGGGGAGGGAGGAGGGGACAGGTGTGGCTGGTGTTGTCTGCTTAGCACCTGCTGGAAGACAAGTGAGGGAGGAGGGGACAGGTGTGGCTGGTGTTGTCTGCTTAACACCTGCTGGAAGACAGGGGAGGGAGGAGGGGACAGGTGTGGCTGGTGGTGTCTGCTTAACACCTGCTGGAAGACAGGGGAGGGAGGAGGGGACAGGTGTGGCTGGTGGTGTCTGCTTAACACCTGCTGGAAGACAGGGGAGGGAGGAGGGGACAGGTGTGGCTGGTGTTGTCTGCTTAACACCTGCTGGAAGACAGGGGAGGGAGGAGGGGACAGGTGTGGCTGGTGTTGTCTGCTTAACACCTGCTGGAAGACAGGGGAGGGAGGAGGGGACAGATGTAGCTGGTGGTGTCTGCTTAACACCTGCTGGAAGACAGGGGAGGGAGGAGGGGACAGGTGTGGCTGGTGGTGTCTGCTTAACACCTGCTGGAAGACAGGGGAGGGAGGAGGGGACAGGTGTGGCTGGTGGTGTCTGCTTAACACCTGCTGGAAGACAGGGGAGGGAGGAGGGGACAGGTGTGGCTGGTGGTGTCTGCTTAACACCTGCTGGAAGACAGGGGAGGGAGGAGGGGACAGGTGTGGCTGGTGGTGTCTGCTTAACACCTGCTGGAAGACAGGGGAGGGAGGAGGGGACAGATGTAGCTGGTGGTGTCTGCTTAACACCTGCTGGAAGACAGGGGAGGGAGGAGGGGACAGGTGTGGCTGGTGGTGTCTGCTTAACACCTGCTGGAAGACAGGGGAGAGAGGAGGGGACAGGTGTGGCTGGTGGTGTCTGCTTAACACTTGCTGGAAGACAGGGGAGGGAGGAGGGGACAGATGTAGCTGGTGGTGTCTGTTTAACACCTGCTGGAAGACAAGTGAGGGAGGAGGGGACAGGTGTGGCTGGTGGTGTCTGCTTAACACCTGCTGGAAGACAAGTGAGGGAGGAGGGGACAGGTGTGGCTGGTGGTGTCTGCTTAACACCTGCTGGAAGACAGGGGAGGGAGGAGGGGACAGGTGTGGCTGGTGGTGTCTGCTTAACACCTGCTGGAAGACAGGGGAGGGAGGAGGGGACAGGTGTGGCTGGTGGTGTCTGCTTAACACCTGCTGGAAGACAAGTGAGGGAGGAGGGGACAGGTGTGGCTGGTGGTGTCTGCTTAACACCTGCTGGAAGACAGGGTAGGGAGGAGGGGACAGGTGTGGCTGGTGGTGTCTGCTTAACACCTGCTGGAAGACAAGTGAAGGAGGAGGGGACAGGTGTGGCTGGTGGTGTCTGCTTAACACCTGCTGGAAGACAAGTGAGGGAGGAGGGGACAGGTGTGGCTGGTGGTGTCTGCTTAACACCTTCTGGAAGACAAGTGAGGGAGGAGGGGACAGGTGTGGCTGGTGGTGTCTGCTTAACACCTGCTGGAAGACAGGTGAGGGAGGAGGGAACTAGGATAAAGCGCAAGAATTATCTCTCTACAAGCCATCGGTGAAATAAAGTGGCTAGTCCGCTACTAGCATCTTTGGTATTATTTGTAACATCGTCGTACTACTTCTAACATAGTTGTCAGTGCCATCCTAGCTTGTCAGGAGCCAGTAGTGCATTACCCGGCCACTGGTGCCACCAATAGTACACAATAGTTTTGGTTCAACTAAATATTCACTGTAAAACGTGTATATTCTTAAACCTGTATTTTCAGTCTTAGAGCAATAATAGCAAGATGTCCTGCTAGTTTTTGAGTCTCTCTCTCAGATTTAACCCCTGACGCTATCTGTACTTGCTGCAAGGCACTTTTTTGTAAATTGGAACTGTATTTGTCTTTTCCACAAAGAGGAGTCAGAGTTGGCAGAGCGATGGCAGTTGTATACAACAGAGAAATACAAGGCTTAGTCTTTCTTGGCCAGGAAACCTTTCCTTACTCCCGGGATATAAAAGTAATGATTTTTTTTATATCAAACTGCTTTGACATCGTTTTCGCAGGTAGCAAATGAAGTTTTTTGTTTATTTGGATCTGTGACTTGCATCTTGGTAATGAAATGGACTACCAAGAAGGCAGCTTAGTTTTTCATTGCTATTGCCTTTTTTTTAGGGCCTAGTTTCTAGGTCGTTTTTTGTATCCATATTCTTCTGCACTACCGTCGAGAGGATTGAGATAGGATATGCAATAAACTTAGCGCTTCGGCAGGAATATGTACAAATATAAATCTAGCGACGACAGTTTCGTCTCTTCGATTTCGAGGTGAAATTATGTTCTCAGTCGAAAATTCCAAGAACCACCAGAATTTTAAAAGTTAGTCTTCCTTCGTGCTTGCTTCCTATGGAAAGATGACCCAATGTTGGACTACCTCCATTCGTTGACCTGCTTGTTTGTGAAGATGTTTGATAATAGGATTGTTGTCTTCCCTTAAGCCGTGTATTTGACGTCAGCTGCCTCACGTAATATCCATACTAAGGCTTATCTGAAGGCTTGGTCACATACCTTCCATGAGGAATGTACTTGTGCTGGAGATGCAGGATGTGACTGATGAAGGAATATGCCAAACTGATCAAGCCGTCATCAAGAATGCCTGGTTTGGGACCTGATCGAGGGGGCGATGATTCCTGGAACCATCTGCAGATAACCTGTGGATTACTCTGGAGGAAATGTGGACAAAGTTCTGAACGAAGGTCTGGCTAGTTTTCCTTTTGACATAGCCAGAATATGTTAATGTATTCTTTCCCTCGATGTTTTTTGTATGTTCATTATAGCGTATACAATCTTTGGACTTGATAATTCCATGTATGGACGCGGTGTGCATGGCACTGTGTCTTCAAGAATGTTAGTCACAAGTGCGTAGAGATAAAAGTCTAAGATATGATTTAGAAAGTAACACTGTTCTCTCTCACTCTCTTCTACACAGGGTTTTACAAGATTACAGCTGAGAGTTGTTACTTACATTACCTCATTTGAAAGACTTTTTATTGTTATGAGACAGATAAATATGGAACAGGATAAAGTTGAAGCCAACTGGAGGCCAGCGATTTCATTTGGTCAACTAACTTAATTTCGTTTTTGTCATGTTCCAGACTCGAGTCATCCTCTTCTCTCTCTCTCTCTCTCTCTCTCTCTCTCTCTCTCTCTCTCTCTCTCTCTCTCTCTCTCTCTCTCTCTCTCTCTCTCTCTCTCTCTCTCTCTCTCTCTCTCTCTCTCTCTCTCTCTCTCGCTGTCTATCTCTCTCTCTCTCTCTCTCTCTCTCTCTCTCTCAGTAAGAACATAATATAACACTGCATCCCACATGATGTTGTTAATCAACATTTCCGCTTAAGAGTTTCGCTCGCTGGTCATAAATCATGCTTATCGTTCTTCAAGTTTAGAACATTTATCAAAAAAAAGCTGATGCCTATATTTTTTGCCCTACCTTCTGGAAGAGAAATTTGTGAAATTCTCAACTGCCTCTCCTCCATCATCACTGTGACAAAGTGTTCTCGGTAAATCGTTTTTCGGGCTGGATTTACTGAAAGAGATAGAGAGGGAGCCATTACTGAGTGCACGCGCGCTCACGCACACAGACACACGTTCTCTCTCTCTCTCTCTCTCTCTCTCTCTCTCTCTCTCTCTCTCTCTCTCTCTCTCTCTCTCTCTCTCTCTCTCTCTCTCTCTCTCTCTCTCTCTCTCTCTCTCTCTCTCTCTCTTTTAAAAACACACACGTCAAGAAATTAGAGAAAGCGCTAAGGTTTGTAACAAGACTAGTCCCGGAGCTAAGGGAAGGTTAAGGGAACTCGACCACGCTGGAGGACACGAGGTATAGTGAGGGATATGATAACGACATATAAAATACCGAGAGGAATTGACAAGGAGGATAGGAACAGAATGTGTCAGAGATATAACACAGCAACAAGAGATCACAACTGGAAGATGAAAACTCGGATGAGGAACAGGGATGTTAGAAAATATTTCTTCAGTCACAGAGTTGTCAGGAAGTGGAACAATCTGGAGAGTGATGTAGTGGAGGGAGGATCCATACATAGCTTTAAGAAGAGGTTCGATAATTCTCATGGAGAAAGGAGTGGACCTAGTAGGGGCCAGGAGCTATGACTCAGCCCCTGAAACTACAACTAGGTGAGTACACACACACACACACACACACACACACCCAGAGCTACGAGGTATGTCCTACGAGGAGAGGTTAAGGGAAATCAACCTGACGACACTGGAGAACAGGAGAGATAGGGGGTACATGATAACGACATACAAAATACTGAGAGGAATTGACAAGGTGGACAAAGACAGGATGTTCCAGAGATTGGACACGGTAACAAGGGGACACAGTTGGAAGTTGAAGACACAGATGAATCACAGGGATGTTAGGAAGTATTTCTTCAGCCACAGAGTAGTCAGTAAGTGGAATAGTTTGGGAAGCGATGTAGTGGAGGCAGGATCCATACATAGCTTTAAGCAGAGGTATGATAAAGCTCACGGTTCAGAGAGAGTGACCTAGTAGCGATCAGTGAAGAGGCGGGGCCAGGAGCTCGGACTCGACCCCCGCAACCTCAACTAGGTGAGTACACACACACACACACACACACACACACACACACACACACACACACACACACACTCACACACACACACACACACACACACACACACACACACAGACACACACACAGACACACACACACACACACACACACACACACACACACACACACACACACACACACACACACACACACACACACACACACACACACACACACACACACACACACCACACACACACACACACTCAAACACAAACTCATACACACGCGCACACACACACACACACACACACACACACACGTACTCATATACAA
>NC_091374.1:10623700-10675380 GCF_038502225.1 Cherax quadricarinatus | reverse complement strand
CCTACTTGAAAGAAAAATGAAAAATGAAATGAAAAAATGACATTTGAATTCAACGCTAATATGTACAGTTATACTGGGGTGTCTGGTTGAGGTTGACACTGTCTTGTAGAAATTGTAGTTGTTGATGATGATGTGGGGGGGGATTCACAGGTGTTGGTGACAACCCA
Organism: Cherax quadricarinatus; assembly: GCF_038502225.1. Lineage (NCBI taxonomy): Eukaryota > Metazoa > Arthropoda > Malacostraca > Decapoda > Parastacidae > Cherax > Cherax quadricarinatus. Next base: position 10,675,213 of record NC_091374.1, on the reverse strand, counting down.
ACGACTAGTTCTTCACAGTCTATAGCCTTGAATAGTGAGTCCAGATGACAGGAAAGCAGGTTCTTTACCACTACAAAGATGAGGGGTAGTGTCCTGTACAATTACTCAGGTAGGTAGATAATGAAGTGACGTCCCAAGACCTTTTCAGTCCGTCTCCTTCAACACTTCTCGTTGGTTGGCAGGTGACCCGATCTGTCATTCCAAGAGTTGTGCTGGGAGCTGTGAGTCGAGTGATTACTGTTTGGCCGGAGCCCCACACGTCACCTTTCCGGGTGGGGAAAAGGGGGGGAGGGGATAGCGGGAGCTAGACTGACCCTACCTTAACAAGCAGCCGGCAATCAAACTATCGTTACCATATACTCGCTCACTACTCCTATCTGTTGAACTTTTCCCTCACAAGCAACTCTCAGAGTTGTGAAGAATTGCAAAGCTTAGCTCTTTTATCAACTGAAAAAGTCTTATTGTAGAATCTTCAGAGGAAGCTGGAATTTTATATTATAGTTACTGATCATTTTGCTCGAAAGTCAAGAAGAACTTCATTGAACTGTTAAAAAATGGGATTTGTGTACACAAAAGAGAGAGAGAGAGAGAGAGAGGGGATAAGTGTATGAGAGAGGGATAGGGGATGTATGAGAGTGGGATGGAGAGTTGTATGCATGTGCGTGAGAGGGATGGGAAGGGGAAGTGCATGGAAGAGAAGGTTGGAGAGGGGATGCGTGGTGTGGGAGGGGAAAGAAATGGCCAGAGGATGTATTTGAATGTGAAAGAGAAGTATGTAGAAATATGTGCAAGAGAGCTTGAGGGAATGTATGCGTGGGAGAAGGGATGTGCGCGCTTGGGAGAGGAAGTATAGAATAGTGGATAAAACATCTAGAGAGTAAAAATATGCTGTCTGATTCAAATCTGTAAAACCCCGCATCTCTTTTGCACCAATACGATATTATTACTGAAATTAAACAGACGTGTATACGAAGAGTATCGAAAAATGGGTTTTGTGAGGCGTACTCTGAGATCAATCAGGAATCTGTAAAATATAATTATGTAAAAAAAGTAAGCTTTTATAATAGATAAGAATTCCTCGGGGGGGGGGACAAATGTAGAAAGTCCCCATAAACCTATCGAAAAATATATTTATCTTCAAACAGGCCCATGCAAACACGTCTGGCAGTGTAGTGTATACGTGGACTTAGACAACGTTAAAATCAGCACGCTTTCCAAGCCTCGTGTGATGACGGATGACAAGATAGCAGACGATAAAAATCGTAAAAGGAGGCAAAAAGACGATGACGCAATGATATAAAAATATTAGTTATACGTATTTTGTAGAGTTTTTGAATATGATGTCTTTACATATTCATACTGATTAGTGAAAGACAAATGATGTTACAAACACAACCCGCAGACATGAGAGAGAGTAGCTTATGACGCTTCCGTACCACTTGGACCATTTACAAAGTCAGTGTGACTGGATTATTTGTGTATTGTTCCAGTTACGGTGTTGTGCCTTTTTTTTTTTTTTTAACTGTGTTACTTACTGAGTAACGCTACTCCTGTGAAAACAAATAATAATCCCAAAACGAAAAGAGAGAGAGAGAGAGAGAGAGAGAGACAGTCAAGGAAACAGACGAACGAGCAAATAACCAGAGAAAAAGAGTGATGAAAGTGCGAGAAACTTGACAGTAGCACAAAATTAATGAGTCTGGGAATAATTCGTCAGGAGAATGTGAGAGAAAGAGAAAGGCAGCGGGAGACCATATGCAGATTCTCACTAGATCTCCCTCGCTGCCTCCGTTCCCCCAACCCTGCCTTCCATCACCCCAACCCTGTCTTTCATCACGATCCCCAACCCTGCCTTCCATCACCCTCAACCCCTCTTCCACACCTCCCACGGAGCCACAGACTGGTGTGCCAAGAGGTAGACCGTTCAGCTCACAACCGAAAAGCCCTGGGTTCGATCACCAGCCGGTGAAAGTTAGAGGCACGTTTTTTTGACATCTGCTGCCTGAGCCTGCCTAACAGGAAAAAGTAGAGACCTATGTCTCACGAAATCGTGATAAAACGATGGCAAACCAGGGAACGGGTTGAGTTTGAACCGACGGCGAGTGAATCGTAAAACTCCAGGCTAGTGTGTAAGCCAGTTTTACGACTCGCTCGTCATGGGTGCAAATCTCACCCGTTCCCTGTTTTTTTTTTTAGATACCTGTTTGTTAGCCGTAGAGATTGCCAAACAGATATGTTAGAAGCTCGAGTCCTGGTGGAAGTCTTAACGCTGTGCATAAATGCTATTGCGATAAGATCACAGTAAACAGGTGATATCAATATACAAAATAACCACTGTGGGAAAAAGAGTCAATTCCAAGTGTTTTCATGATTTCTCGCCTTATCAGTTTTTGATTATGTAAGAAATCACGAAAACTCTTGGAGATTCACTATTTTTTTTCACAGTGGTTATTTTGCATAAATACTAATGTAAGAAAATTCCAGACCTCTGGAAGTATTGAAAGTTGTATAAGTGCGAAATCTGGAGTGAGTAGCTGGGTTGGTAGCGCACTCGGCTCACACACTGAGGTCCGTGGTTCAATCCACGGTACGGGTGGAAACATTACGACGTGTTTCCTTAAGACACCTGCTGTCTCTGTTCACTTAGCAGTAAAATAGGTACCTGAATGTTAGCCGACTGATGTGGGTCGCATCCTGGTGATAAGACTAACCTAATTTGCCCGAAATGCTCTACGTAACCGGGGCTTTCTATATAGTAGTATGTCATTGATGTCAGCTATGGTGTGTATAAGTTGTATCATGTACTTGTAAAATAAAGATTATTATTATTATTATTATTATTATTATTATTATTATTATTATTATTATTATTATTATTATTATTATGATGATGATGATGATGAGATGTGCACATGGGATCACATGGAAAAGATTAAAACAGGTCTTACAGTATATATTGAAGTTGTCTGCTGAGAAAGTGTAACTATCTCTGCTTCTATCTAGGTAGTTATGATAAGTATAAATATTTTCTTTCTGTTATTAACCCTGAAGGATTAACAACTTAGGATGACCCAAGAAAGACAGGCAGTGAGTTAGTCCCCTTGAGGTCCTGCTTGTTACCCTGGCATGCAATACACAACTGTCAGCCCTTATCTTACAGACTGCTGCAAGGGTGTGTGTACTTTATAGAAATTATAATCACAGGCTGGAGAGAGGACATAGAGAGGAGCTTACGACGACGTTTCAGTCCAACTTGGACCATTTACAAAGTTACAGTAACCGAAAAGTGTTCTTTGTGTATTGTTCCAGTTACGGTATTTTGCATTTTTGGATTTCTTGTATCACGTGATGAAATCTGTTATCCTAGTCAGGGAGATTTCAGCAGGATAATAAGGATATCACCAAGCATTCTACTAATTGTTCAGAAGCTACGGCAGCTTCGACGGCTTCGTACCGTCAAAGCTGTGGTCGTATTACCTGGGAATGACCGTATCTCAAGATGACCTGTCTCAAATACACGACACAAGGGATTCTGTGAATGTATCTTCATCACCTGAGACATCAGTGAGATATTCAAGACGCTGAGAGATAAAATGTGTACAAGAGTTTTGATGTCAGCACTAAAAGGATGTGAAAAAATAGAGATGCAGTATAATGCGATCATTTATTGACTACGTTTCGCCCACACGGTTGGTTTTATCAAGTCACAAACATTGATGTACCTGAGCAGAGAATACATGAGTACGTATATATATAGGAAGCATAGTGATGTGTACTCGTATATACTCACGTACTCTGCACAGATACATCTGTTTGTGACTTGATAAAGTCCACTGTATGGGCGAAACGTAGTCAGTAGAGGATCGCATTATGCTGCATTAGTGTGTTTTTTTTCCATCATGTCGGTCTTTTATACCCACAAGAAGGATGTGTAGGTGTGCTGGGCCTGGGTGCTGAATCTACACAAGGAAACATGAGATACTTGAGCGATCTTCCTCCACCCCCCACCTCTCTCTCTCTCTCTCTCTCTCTCTCTCTCTCTCTCTCTCTTTTTTTTTTTTTTTTTTTTTTTTTTTTTTTGTTTTTTTTTTTTTTTTTTTTTTTTTTTTTTTTTAACACAGGGTTTGACATGGTTAAGGATCCCTAGCTTTATTGGCAAGCTATTTACAGGTTAAGGATTCCTAACTTTATTGGCAAGCTAAGAGCTGTGACCTACATCAGCTCATTTGAAAGCATTTTTATTGTTATGAGACATACAAGTAGGGAACAGGATGAAGTTGGAGCCATCTGTGGGCCAGAATTTTCATTTGATCAGCTGACTTTATCTCGTTGACATCATTATGCTGTACGAATATGTTCCATACTCGAGTCATCCTGGGTATATATGACCTCAGATGGAGTGATGTTCTGGAGAAGGGTACAGCCAGAGTGAAGTTGCTGCTTTCTGCCTGTCTTGTGGCATAAAAGCTTGTTTCACGCTGTCCTCGAAGTGGATCCAAGTGTGGTACTTTGACAATATTGGCCTTGTACATAACAGTAAGGCCACCCACGTCCCTCCTTTGTTGAAGGCTCTGCTGAAATGACAGATCTATCCAGGATGGGTGCAGGCGAGAGATGAGACGTCCTGCTCTGTTCTCTACTTTGTCAAGCAGTCGCAGATGAGAGGGGGGGGGACAGGCAAACCAAGAAAGTGGAGCATACTCAAGGTGTGAGCGTACTTGTGCCTCGTACAGAATCTTGCATCCCCTACTGTCAAGCAGATGCGAGATACGGCGAAGTGCTGTAAGCTTCCTGGCTGCCTTGTTTGCAAGATTTACAGCATGGTTCTTCATGGTTAGTTTGGAGTCAAATTTCACCCCAAGGATATTAACTTCTTCTCCAGGTCCCAACACCCTCCCATTCATCCTTACTACTGCACCAGCATTACCATCATGGTGCCTAGAGATCATCATTTGCATTTTCTCAGGTGCAAATGTTACTTGCCATCTATTTCCCCAAGCTGATATAGCTCTCTCTCTCTCTCTCTCTCTCTCTCTCTCTCTCTCTCTCTCTCTCTCTCTCTCTCTCTCTCTCTCTCTCTCTCTCTCTCTCTCTCTCTCTCTCTCTCTCTCTCTCTCTCACTCCCTCCCTCCCTCCCTCCCTCCCTCCCTCCCTCCCTCGCTCCACAAACCCAGACCTCGGAACGGAGGAAACCTTACTGGAATAGTTTCAGATATCTCCACTTCCTTACTGAGGTCTCCTCAGGCTGACAGATTTCTGCACCTTGATAGGCTGACAGATTTCTGTACCTTGTATGAGCCCCGGGGACTTGAGCGATAGAATATGACGGGGGAAAAACAATTAAATTTGATTCTCACTGTCTATCATATAGAGTAAAGTAACAACAAACTGCTGATACGATTAACCTTTGATGAGTTTCAAGAATCTTACTACTCCTAACCTAATTTAATAAAAAAAATCACCTCGCCCATTTAAACAGCACATGACAATGAAAACCTAGGAGGGAATGTTCACTATAAGTCATTATAGTTTATGATGCAGTTGACATGAGTCACTATCATGCTCCATAATGTGAACTGTTGAACGACCTTGATGACGTAGTGTGTTGACGACTCTTTCAGGTGATAGTGTCTTGAATCCTGATGGTGAAAAGCTCTTGATCCGGGGAATTTGTGTTAAGTGAAGCATGTATCATACCGTGTACGAGAGCTTACGGTGTGCGAGAGCTTACCGTGTACGAGAGCTTACGGTGTGCGAGAGCTTACCGTGTGCGAGAGCTCACCGTGTACGAGAGCTTACAGTGTGCGAGAGCTTACCGTGTGCGAGAGCTCACCGTGTACGAGAGCTTACAGTGTGCGAGAGCTTACCGTGTACGAGAGCTTACAGTGTACGAGAGCTTACTGTGTACGAGAGCTTACCGTGTACGAGAGCTTACCGTGTACGAGAGCTTACCGTGTACGAGAGCTTACAGTGTATGAGAGCTTACAGTGTACGAGAGCTCACCGTGTACGAGAGCTTACCGTGTACGAGAGCTTACCGTGTACGAGAGCTCACCGTGTACGAGAGCTTACAGTGTACGAGAGCTTACCGTGTACGAGAGCTTACAGTGTACGAGAGCTTACTGTGTACGAGAGCTCACCGTGTACGAGAGCTTACCGTGTACGAGAGCTCACCGTGTACGAGAGCTTACAGTGTATGAGAGCTTACAGTGTACGAGAGCTCACCGTGTACGAGAGCTTACAGTGTATGAGAGCTTACAGTGTACCAGAGCTTACCGTGTACGAGAGCTTACTGTGTACGAGAGCTTACCGTGTACGAGAGCTTACAGTGTACGAGAGCTCACCGTGTACGAGAGCTTACAGTGTATGAGAGCTTACAGTGTACGAGAGCTCACCGTGTACGAGAGCTTACAGTGTATGAGAGCTTACAGTGTACGAGAGCTTACCGTGTACGAGAGCTTACCGTGTACGAGAGCTTACAGTGTACGAGAGCTTACAGTGTACGAGAGCTTACCGTGTACGAGAGCTTACAGTGTATGAGAGCTTACAGTGTACGAGAGCTTACCGTGTACGAGAGCTTACAGTGTATGAGAGCTTACAGTGTACGAGAGCTCACCGTGTACGAGAGCTTACCGTGTACGAGAGCTTACCGTGTACGAGAGCTCACCGTGTACGAGAGCTTACCGTGTACGAGAGGTTACCGTGTACGAGAGCTTGCAGTGTACGAGAGCTTACTGTGTACGAGAGCTCACCGTGTACGAGAGCTTACCGTGTACGAGAGCTCACCGTGTACGAGAGCTTACAGTGTATGAGAGCTTACAGTGTACGAGAGCTCACCGTGTACGAGAGCTTACAGTGTATGAGAGCTTACAGTGTACCAGAGCTTACCGTGTACGAGAGCTTACTGTGTACGAGAGCTTACCGTGTACGAGAGCTTACAGTGTACGAGAGCTCACCGTGTACGAGAGCTTACAGTGTATGAGAGCTTACAGTGTACGAGAGCTTACCGTGTACGAGAGCTTACAGTGTATGAGAGCTTACAGTGTACGAGAGCTCACCGTGTACGAGAGCTTACAGTGTATGAGAGCTTACAGTGTACGAGAGCTTACCGTGTACGAGAGCTTACCGTGTACGAGAGCTTACAGTGTACGAGAGCTTACAGTGTACGAGAGCTTACCGTGTACGAGAGCTTACAGTGTATGAGAGCTTACAGTGTACGAGAGCTTACCGTGTACGAGAGCTTACAGTGTATGAGAGCTTACAGTGTACGAGAGCTTACCGTGTACGAGAGCTTACAGTGTATCGCAGATCTAGAGAGTGTACAGAGATCCTTTACTGCACGTATAAGTTCTGTCAAGCACCTTAACTACTGGGAACGCTTGGAAGCACTTGACTTGTACTCGTTGGAACACAGGAGGGAGAGATATATCATAATCTACACTTGGAAAATCTTGGAAGGAATGGTCCCAAATCTGTACACAGAAATCACTCCCTACGAAAGTAAAAGACTGGGCAGGCGATGCAAAATGCCGCCAATAAAAAGTAGGGGCGCCATTGGTACACTAAGAGAAAACACCATAAGTGTCCGGGGCCCAAAACTGTTCAACAGCCTCCCATCAAGCATTAGGGGAATTGCCAATAAACCCCTGGCTGCCTTCAAGAGAGAGCTGGACAGATACCTAAAGTCAGTGCCGGATCAGCCGGGCTGTGGCTCGTACGTCGGACTGCGTGCGGCCAGCAGTAACAGCCTAGTTGATCAGGCCCTGATCCATCGGGAGGCCTGGTCATGGACCGGGCCGCGGGGGCGTTGATCCCCGGAATAACCTCCAGGTAATCCAGGTATGAGAGCTTACAGTGTACGAGAGCTCACCGTGTACGAGAGCTTACAGTGTATGAGAGCTTACAGTGTACGAGAGCTTACCGTGTACGAGAGCTTACAGTGTATGAGAGCTTACAGTGTACGAGAGCTTACAGTGTATGCGAGCTTACAGTGTACGAGAGCTTACCGTGTACGAGAGCTTACAGTGTATGAGAGCTTACAGTGTACGAGAGCTTACAGTGTATGAGAGCTTACAGTGTACGAGAGCTTACAGTGTACGAGAGCTTACAGTGTATGAGAGCTTACAGTGTACGAGAGCTCACCGTGTACGAGAGCTTACAGTGTATGAGAGCTTACAGTGTACGAGAGCTTACCGTGTACGAGAGCTTACCGTGTACGAGAGCGTGTGTGGGTGCATGTAAACACTAGTCACGCCTCCACCAGTCTGTCTGGTTGTAGTTACTGCTGTACCAGATTCCACTTTCTGGTCCCAACCGTCCTTACAACTCTCTAGATAAGTTTTTGATTGTGTATATATTACAGAATTTTATATAGAAATAATTATAGCGTTTCCATAAGCTAGGAATTTTAATATTATTAATTAAAATGATATAATTATCGTTGTTGTATGTATTGCTGAAATCGTTTTTTTCTTTTGTTTAATTTTATTGACGTTTTGAATTACTGTCTATTTTTTTATTATTCATTCCCTCTATTAACGTAAATAACAGGCATATAGAACATAATAGGCATATAGAACACGAAGGGGCAGGAGATCATGGCTGCAGGAGATGTCTAATCTCTCGTTCTCCCGCTGTCGCTTTGTTTGAGCTGAGTACATGTGATGATCAAGGGAGCAGCCTGAGTGAATGAGAAGCAGCCTCTTTCAAATCTCTCGTCACATGGTGTAGCGAAGAGGATGGTCAAAACAAGGACTTAACTTGTAAGCGGCTCAGTGGCAGTCAAGAGTTCTGATGGGCGTGGTAAACTTCTTAGTGCTGGCAGACAGGAGAGAGAATTTCCTATAATGGAGGAAGAATGCTGTGAACACCAGCAACAGGAACAACCAGATGAATCATTCCACTATTTCCCTAGGGACGGGAACCTGGTGCTGCAGCTGGTCAAGGAACAGAAACTGCTTCTAGCAGAGACGAGGGTCTTTGCTGGAGTACAGTGTTTGAACAAAGGAACTAGATGCGAGAGAGGGATGACAGATGGCTTAAATGATGTCCTGCCGGCTGGGTTTAATATAAGCGTGGCAGAATGGTGCACAGCTTCAGCGCACCTGACCTGGACAGGTATATCCTTGTTTTAGAAAACCATTAAGGCAAGCTGACTTGGCCTAAAATCCACTGAGGAACATTGCATACCCAGTTGTGCGGTAAGAGATGATATCCACCACGTCCTCGCAGGAGTATCGAAGACTATGATTTTGTAAAAGTCACCTTTCTGAAAGCCTGTTCGTTAGTACCCACTAAATACTAAAAAAAAAAAAAATGACATCTGTCTTAAGAACAGCGAAACTTGCCACGACTTTGCCAATGGGTAAAAAGGTCACTTTTGCACCCTGGTATTGTGATGCGAAGGTTGACCGGGATTTCGGTAAGTTGGTGGGGAGAGTTCTCAAGGTCCGGGAGTACCTGGAAGTCTTATTCAAACCATACCAGGGGTGGTGTTAGAACCCGCGATCAGAGAGTCTCAAAACTCCAGACCGTCGCGTCGTCGTGGAAGCCAACGAAATGGTAGATACTTATAAAGTGTAACCTGCACTTGAGCTCTGAAGTACACTCTTTGAGCCACGGATTAATATGGTAAGACCTGGCGTGGACCACAGTATATAAAATATGGTTATAATTATAAATTTAATTTTTAAAGGACCGGTAAACAAGTGGAAGGCCTCGGTCAGATGACCAAAAGCTCCAGCGGCAGGTCATCATATGACTAAGACTCGCGTCAGGAAACACTTATCCTATTTCCTCCTAAAAAAATCTTACCTAACCTAACCTTCCACAATAATTAGAGTCAGAAAAGTTGATATACCTGAACCAACACAGGTCATCGAGATACTTGTAAAAGGTCAACACATGTCAGCTCCATTGACTGTTCTTTTACATCTTGTCAGTATTCTCTTGTCGACTACTAATACTTCTCTTTCCTTTCCCACGTCTTGTAGGTTACTCCATCTCTCCAGCTTTCCTGTCGATTTCCTACTTTCGTCGAGATATATGGCATCATGCTTCCCGTCTTGTCAAACATTAGATCACAGTCAACTTATCTTTGATGAAGAACAAAAAGGCACAATACCGTGACTTGAACAATACACAAATAACCCGCACATAGGAGAGGGGAACTTACGACGACGTTTCGATCCGACTTGGACAGTAATTTAATAATAAACAAACACAATGAAATACATTTTTTTCCGTTAGGTTTAGAAAGATTTTTGCGAAATTATTCAAGGAAGGTTCCTTGATGTTGGTGAGGGGCTCTTGATTTAGGGAATTGGATCTGTGCTCCAGTTCCCCGAATTAAGCCTGAATGCCTTCCACATCCCCCCCTAGGCGCTATATAATCATCCGGGTTTAGCGCTTCCCCCTTAATTATAATAATAATAATGTGAAATTATTGCATACACAAATTTTCGCTTACCTTATTCGCCAAAATCGAAAGTTTTACCTATTCGGTACGACATATATATATATATATATATATATATATATATATATATATATGTCGTGCCGAATATCTAAAACTGGTCAATTAGCAAGAACTCATTTAAAATTAAGTCCTTTCTGAAATATTCTCTTGTACGTTAAAAGATATACATTTTTCATTAATGTTAATGTAAAATTTTTTAATTTTGCACCAAAAGAATCTTAGGAAACTTACCTAACCTTATTATAACAAGAGCAATTTATCTTAGCCTAACCCAACTAAATATATTTTAAATACGTTTACAATAATTTAATACTAAACAAACACAATCAAATATATTTTTCTCGTTAGGTTCAGAATGATTTTGGCGAAGTTATTGCATACACAAATTTTCACTTGTCCTATATGGCAAGATGAGCGTTGCTATTTAAACCAAGATCGCAAGTTCTGCCTATTCGGCACGACATATATATATATATATATATATATATATATATATATATATATATTTTTTATTTTTTTTATTATCACACCGGCCGATTCCCACCAAGGCAGGGTGGCCCGAAAAAGAAAAACTTTCACCATCATTCACTCCATCACTGTCTTGCCAGAAGGGTGCTTTACACTACAGTTTTTAAACTGCAACATTAACACCCCTCCTTCAGAGTGCAGGCACTGTACTTCCCATCTCCAGGACTCAAGTCCGGCCTGCCGGTTTCCCTGAATCCCTTCATAAATGTTACTTTGCTCACACTCCAACAGCACGTCAAGTATTAAAAACCATTTGTCTCCATTCACTCCTATCAAACACGCTCACGCAGGCCTGCTGGAAGTCCAAGCCCCTCGCACACAAAACCTCCTTTACCCCCTCCCTCCAACCCTTCCTAGGCCGACCCCTACCCCGCCTTCCTTCCACTACAGACTGATACACTCTTGAAGTCATTCTGTTTCGCTCCATTCTCTCTACATGTCCGAACCACCTCAACAACCCTTCCTCAGCCCTCTGGACAACAGTTATGGTAATCCCGCACCTCCTCCTAACTTCCAAACTACGAATTCTCTGCATTATATTCACACCACACATTGCCCTCAGACATGACATCTCCACTGCCTCCAGCCTTCTCCTCGCTGCAACATTCATCACCCACGCTTCACACCCATATAAGAGCGTTGGTAAAACTATACTCTCATACATTCCCCTCTTTGCCTCCAAGGACAAAGTTCTTTGTCTCCACAGACTCCTAAGTGCACCACTCACTCTTTTTCCCTCATCAATTCTATGATTCACCTCATCTTTCATAGACCCATCTGCTGACACGTCCACTCCCAAATATCTGAATACGTTCACCTCCTCCATACTCTCTCCCTCCAATCTGATATTCAATCTTTCATCACCTAATCTTTTTGTTATCCTCATAACCTTACTCTTTCCTGTATTCACCTTTAATTTTCTTCTTTTGCACACCCTACCAAATTCATCCACCAATCTCTGCAACTTCTCTTCAGAATCTCCCAAGAGCACAGTGTCATCAGCAAAGAGCAGCTGTGACAACTCCCACTTTGTGTGTGATTCTTTATCTTTTAACTCCACGCCTCTTGCCAAGACCCTCGCATTTACTTCTCTTACAACCCCATCTATAAATATATTAAACAACCACGGTGACATCACACATCCTTGTCTAAGGCCTACTTTTACTGGGAAAAAATTTCCCTCTTTCCTACATACTCTAACTTGAGCCTCACTATCCTCGTAAAAACTCTTCACTGCTTTCAGTAACCTACCTCCTACACCATACACTTGCAACATCTGCCACATTGCCCCCCTATCCACCCTGTCATACGCCTTTTCCAAATCCATAAATGCCACAAAGACCTCTTTAGCCTTATCTAAATACTGTTCACTTATATGTTTCACTGTAAACACCTGGTCCACACACCCCCTACCTTTCCTAAAGCCTCCTTGTTCATCTGCTATCCTATTCTCCGTCTTACTCTTAATTCTTTCAATTATAACTCTACCATACACTTTACCAGGTACACTCAACAGACTTATCCCCCTATAATTTTTGCACTCTCTTTTATCCCCTTTGCCTTTATACAAAGGAACTATGCATGCTCTCTGCCAATCCCTAGGTACCTTACCTTCTTCCATACATTTATTAAATAATTGCACCAACCACTCCAAAACTATATCCCCACCTGCTTTTAACATTTCTATCTTTATCCCATCAATCCCGGCTGCCTTACCCCCTTTCATTTTACCTACTGCCTGACGAACTTCCCCCACACTCACAACTGGCTCTTCCTCACTCCTACAAGATGTTATTCCTCCTTGCCCTATACACGAAATCACAGCTTCCCTATCTTCATCAACATTTAACAATTCCTCAAAATATTCCTTCCATCTTCCCAATACCTCTAACTCTCCATTTAATAACTCTCCTCTCCTATTTTTAACTGACAAATCCATTTGTTCTCTAGGCTTTCTTAACTTGTTAATCTCACTCCAAAACTTTTTCTTATTTTCAACAAAATTTGTTGATAACATCTCACCCACTCTCTCATTTGCTCTCTTTTTACATTGCTTCACCACTCTCTTAACTTCTCTCTTTTTCTCCATATACTCTTCCCTCCTTGCATCACTTCTACTTTGTAAAAACTTCTCATATGCTAACTTTTTCTCCCTTACTACTCTCTTTACATCATCATTCCACCAATCGCTCCTCTTCCCTCCTGCACCCACTTTCCTGTAACCACAAACTTCTGCTGAACACTCTAACACTACATTTTTAAACCTACCCCATACCTCTTCGACCCCATTGCCTATGCTCTCATTAGCCCATCTATCCTCCAATAGCTGTTTATATCTTACCCTAACTGCCTCCTCTTTTAGTTTATAAACCTTCACCTCTCTCTTCCCTGATGCTTCTATTCTCTTGTATCCCATCTACCTTTTACTCTCAGTGTAGCTACAACTAGAAAGTGATCTGATATATCTGTGGCCCCTCTATAAACATGTACATCCTGAAGTCTACTCAACAGTCTTTTATCTACCAATACATAATCCAACAAACTACTGTCATTTCGCCCTACATCATATCGTGTATACTTATTTATCCTCTTTTTCTTAAAATATGTATTACCTATAACTAAACCCCTTTCTATACAAAGTTCAATCAAAGGGCTCCCATTATCATTTACACCTGGCACCCCTATATATACATATATATATATATATATATATATATATATATATATATGTGTGTGTGTGTGTGTGTGTGTGTGTGTGTACTCACCTAATTGTGGTTGCAGGGGTCGAGACTCAGCTCCTGGCCCCGCCTCTTCACTGATCGCTACTGGGTCCTCTCTCTCTCTGCTTCCTGAGCTTTGTCATACCTCTTCTTAAAACTATGTATGGTTCCTGCCTCTACTACTTCACTTGCTAGGCTATTCCACTTGCTGACAACTCTATGACTGATGAAATACTTCCTAACGTCCCTGTGACTCGTCTGAGTCTTCAGCTTCCAGTTGTGACCCCTTGTCCCTGTGTCCCCTCTCTGGAACATCCTATCTCTGTCCACCTTGTCTATTCCCCGCAGTATCTTGTATGTCGTTATCATGTCTCCCCTGACCCTTCTGTCCTCCAGTGTCGTCAGTCCGATTTCCCTTAACCTTTCCTCTTACGACATTCCCTTGAGCTCTGGGACTAGCCTTGTTGCAAACCTTTGTACTTTCTCTAACTTCTTGACGTGCTTGACCAGGTGTGGGTTCCAGACTGGTGCTGCATACTCCAGTATGGGCCTAACATACACAGTGTACAGTGTCTTGAACGATTCCTTATTAAGGTATCAGAACGCTATTCTCAGATTTGCCAGGCGCCCATATGCTGCAGCGGTTATTTGGTTGATGTGTGCTTCCGGTGATGTGCTCGGTGTTATGGTCACCCCAAGGTCTTTCTCCCTGAGTGAGGTCTGTAGTCTTTGTCCACCTGGCCTATACTCTGTCTGCGGTCTTCTTTGCCCCTCCCCAATCTTCATGGCTTTGCATTTGGCTGGATTGAATTCGAGAAGCCAGTTACTGGACCACATGTCCAGCCTGTCCAGGTCTCTTTGCAGTCCTGCCTCATCCTCGTCCGATTTAATTCTTCTCATCAACTTCACGTCATCTGCGAACAGGGACACTTCAGAGTCTATTCCTTCCATCACGTCGTTCACATATATCAAAAATAGCACTGGTCCTAGAAGTGACCCCTGTGGGACCCCGCTCGTAACAGGCGCCCACTGTGATACCTCTTCACGTACCATGACTCGTTGCTGCCTCCCTGTCAGGTATTCCCTTATCCATTGCAGTGCCCTCCCTTTTACATGCGCCTGATCCTCCAGCTTCTGCACTAATCTCTTGTGGGGAACTGTGTCAAAGGCCTTCCTGCAGCCTAGGAAAACGCAATCTACCCACCCCTCTCTCTCGTGTCTTACTTCTGTTACCTTGTCATAAAACTCCAGGAGGTTTGTGATACAAGATTTGCCTTCCATGAACCCATGCTGGTTTTCATTTATAATCTTGTTCCTTTCCAGGTGTTCGACCACTCTCCTCCTGATAATCTTCTCCATGACTTTGCACACAATACATGTCAGAGACACAGGTCTGTAGTTTAGTGCCTCGTTTCTGTTTCCTTTCTTAAATATGGGGACTACATTAGCTGTCTTCCATTTCTCAGGTAGTTGCCCAGTTTCAAGGGATGTGTTGAAGATTGTGGTTAGAGGCACGCACAGCATCTCTGCTCCTTCTCTAAGGACCCATGGGGAGATGTCCGGTCCCATCGCCTTTGAGGTGTCAAGGTCACTTAAGAGCTTCTTCACCTCCTCCTCAGTTGTTCGTATGTCATCCAACACTTGTTGGTATATTCCCTCTTGATGTTCCCTTCTGTGCTGTCTTCCCACAGCCCTTCCTGTTTCTACTGTAAAAACTTCCTTAAATCTCCTGTTCAGCTCCTCACATACCTCCTGATCATTTCTTGTGAGTTCTCCACCTTCTGTTCTTAATCTGATCACCTGGTCTTTGACTGTTGTCTTCCTCCTGATGTGACTATACAACAGTTTTGGGTCAGTCTTGATTCTCGATGCTATGTCATTTTCATACTGTCGTTGGGCCTCCCTCCTTACCTGTGCGTACTCATTCCTGGCTCTGCGACTGATCTCCCTATTTTCATGTGTTCTCTGCCTTCTGTACTTTTTCCATTCTCTATTGCATTTTGCTTTTGCCTCCTTACACCGTTGGGTAAACCAGGGGCTCGTTATGGTCTTCCCGTTGTTCCTGTTGCCCTTGGGAATAAACCTTTCCACTGCCTCCTTGCATTTTGTTGTTACATATTCCATCATTTCATTTACTGGCTTTCCTGCCAGTTCTCTGTCCCACTGGACCTCCCGCAGGAAGTTCTTCAACCCTATGTAGTCCCCTCTTTTATAGTCAGGCTTTTCCCATTCAACTCCTGTTATTCTCTCCACTTGCAGCTCTACTATGTATTCAAAGCACAGAACCACGTGGTCGCTAGCTCCTAGGGGACTCTTATACTTGATGTCCTCAATGTCTGAGCTGCCCAGGTTGAACACAAGGTCCAATCTTGCTGGTTCATCCTCCCCTCTCACTCTGGTAGTGTCCTTAACATGTTGGTGCATGAGGTTTTCCAGCACCATGTCCAACATCCTGGCTCTCCATGTTTCGGGACCCCCATGTGGCTCCAGGTTTTCCCAGTCAATCTCCCTGTGGTTGAAATCCCCCATAACCAGCAACTTTGCTCTGCTGGAGTGAGCTCTTCTTGCCACCTCAGCAAGTGTGTCCACCATTGCTCTGTTGCTCTCTTCATATTCCTCTCTTGGCCTCCTGCAGTTCTATGGTGGATTATACATCACTGCAATGACCACTTTGTGTTCCCCAGACTGAAGTGTACCTGCTATGTAGTCTGTTTTTCCCGTCTCATCTATGCCTTCCATTTTCTCGAATTTCCATCTGTTTTTTTACGAGCAGAGCAACCCCACCTCCCCCCCTGCCCCTTCTATCTTTCCTCATGATCTGGTATCCTGGTGGGAAGATTGCATCTGTTATTGTCTCCGTGAGTTTTGTTTCTGTAACTGCTATGATGTCTGGGGACTTCTCATTGATTCTTTCTTGCCATTCCTCATGTTTATTCGTTAATCCATCTGCATTTGTGTACCAAACCTTCAACTTCTGTTTTAATTCTGTGTGTGTGTGTGTGTGTGCATATATATATATATATATATATATATATATATATATATATATATATATATATATATATATATATATATATATATAAGAGAAGTATTATTAACACTAAACACTAAGAGAATCCTACATGAATATAGAAGGAAACAGGATAATGTGTCTTTCACTCTGTGTATCCTGTCGCCATGTGGAATTTTGTCGCATTTGAACATATATTTTGAGAGTTTGATCCTATAATTTATGGTTTTACGTCCATATTGACAAATTTAAATCATGTGTTGATGCTTCGAATCCACATTTTAAATCTTTTGGATCACGTTATATAGGTGTAAATAAAAATGTTGATCCCTTGAAATTATATTTGAATACCTGATAACACATTTGACGGAAAATATTTTTTAGTGCATTTTAACATTAAATTCTTAAATTCACACATTGAGTTTTGTTTACATGATTAATATTAAGCAAATTATCCCTTCTGAAACATTATTATATTCATACGAAAGCGTTTAACCCATAGGGGATATGGGAGGCAATCAAGGATGGTACAAGGCAGTGAATGTGTAGAAGTCAGATACCTAATTAAGGTAACAAAGATGTTTGAGTCTCAGGACGCGATCACTGCTCTACCATCCCATCGATGCCACTCTCTGAAGCCTACTCTTGTTTACCAGGTTAGGTTAGGTAAGGTTCGTCAGGAAACAGGACAAGTGTTTCCTGACGCGGGTCTTAGATAATGACCCGCCATTGGAGCGTTTGGTCATCTAACCGCTGGCTTACCCCTCCACCCCTTTAAAAATTATGGTCATAATTCTAACCAAAATCAATCCTCTCATATATATATATATACATATATATATATACATATATATATATATATACATATATATATATATACATATATATATATATACATATATATATATATGTCGTGCCGAATAGGCAGAACTTGCGATCTTGGCTTAAATAGCAACGCTTATCTTGCCATATAGGACAAGTGAAAATTTCTGTATGCAATAATTTCGCCAAAATCATTCTGAACCTAACGAAAAATATATATTTCACTGTGTTTGTTTAGTATTAAATTATTGTAAACAAATCTAAAATATGTTTAGTTGGGTTAGGCTAAAATAAATTGTTCTTGTTGTAATAAGGTTAGGTAAGTTTTCTAAGATTCTTTTGGAGCAAAATTAAAAATTTTAACATTGACATTAATGAAAAAAATATATCTTTAAACGTATAAGAGAAATTTTTAGAAAGGACTTAATTTTAAATGAGTTCTTGCTAATTGACCAGTTTTACATATTCGGCACGACATATATATATATATATATATATATATATATATATATATATATATATATATATATATATATATATATATATATATATATATATATATATATATATATATATATATATATATATATATATATATATATATATATATATATATATATGTGTGTGTGTGTGTGTGTGTGTGTGTGTGTGTGTGTGTGTGTGTGTGTGTGTGTGTGTGTGTGTGTGGTGCCGTATATGTAAGACTTGCGATCTTGGCTTAAATAGCAACGCTCATCTTGCCATATAGGACAAATGAAAATTTGTGTATCTGGAGTCTGGAGTTTATCTGGAGAGAGTTCCGGGGGTCAACGCCCCCACGGCCCGGTCTGTGACCAGGCCTCCTTAGGTCAGTGTCCCAGGATGCGACCCACACCAGTCGACTAACACCCAGGTACCCATTTTACTGATGGGGAACATAGACAACAGGTGGAAAGAAACACGTCCAATGTTTCTACTCTGGCTGGGAATCGAACCCAGGCCCTCACCGTGTGAAGCGAGAGCGTTAACCACCAGGCCACCAGAGCCAAAATCATTTCGCCAAAATCATTCTGAACCTAACGAAAAATATATATTTCATTGTGTTTGTTTAGTATTAAATTATTGTAAACGCATTTAAAATATATTTAGTTGGATTAGGCTAAAATAAATTGCGCTTGTTATAATAAGGTTAGGTAAGTTTTCTAAGATTATTTTGGTGCAAAATTATATTTTTTACATTAACATTAATGAAAAAATATATCTTTAAACGTATACGAGGAAATTTTAGTAAGGACTTAATTTTAAATGAGTTCTTGCTAATTGATCAGTTTTACATATTCGGCACGACATATATATATATATTTATATATATATATATATATATATATATATATATATATATATATATATATATATATATATATATATATATATATATATATATATATATATTGCTTCCTTTAGCAAATTAATGTGTATAATATTTCGAAATGTACAAGGATTTCATCACAAGCAGGCTAATAATAAATATTGACAAGAATTATGACAGTTCTAGAAGTCAAAATAGGATGTACAGCAAGTGATGATCTGGTTGACTGGAACAATTACTACATATTAGGTAATAGTCAGCATCCCTCCCCACAATTCATTAAAGGGATAACCATTACCTAATCCAGCAGCAGGAGAATTATCTTCAGTAGTTATGCACAGTTAACCTTGGGTGGTAAACACATTATCGTTTTTCATCATTTGAGTCATACAGCGCCTGTGGAATATAGGAAAATCATATGGAATAGGGGAGTAACTTTATTTCCTTGGATGAAGAGCCCTTCAGCATCAAGGCACATAACATGAAGGGAGAAATAAATGCTTAAGCAGATATGATAATGTATAAGTTTGTCACTGTACTACTTATTATAACCAGCTGGCTAAGTGGCTTACGCACTGGCTTGGAGATTTACGACTCATTTATCATAAGTTCGAACCCCCACCGTACCCTGGTTTGTTGACAATCGTGTTATTACTATATCGTGAGTCATGGAATAGGCGACTTTTGATTTATTTAAAGTTAAAAAGAATTACTATTTAACTTTAAAAAGAAAGCCTTTTGAAAATGTTAACACCCTCAAGAAGACAATGTTAACACCCTCAAGAAGACAATGTTAACACCCTCAAACAGACAATGTTAACACCCTCAAAAAGACAATGTTAACACCCTCAAACAGACAATGTTAACACCCTCAAACAGACAATGTTAACACCCTCAAAAAGACAATGTTAACACCCTCAAACAGACAATGTTAACACCCTCAAAAAGACAATGTTAACACCCTCAAAAAGACAATGTTAACACCCTCAAAAAGACAATGTTAACACCCTCAAGAAGACTATGTTAACACCCTCAAAAAGACAATGTTAACACCCTCAAAAAGACAGTGTTAACACCCTCAAAAAGACAGTGTTAACACCCTCAAAAAGACAATGTTAACACCCTCAAAAAGACAATGTTAACACCCTCAAAAAGACAGTGTTAACACCCTCAAAAAGACAATAATTATGTTTTTCCATTTGACAGCCGGTAGAAGTAGTTTTATTACGACTGACTGAGAATGCCCAGAGGCTGCGTCAACAAGAGAAGAATGTCCTCTGTCTGCTTATTCGTGGGGGAGAAAAAGACTTGTTTTCCCCGAATGCAAAACTCAGAAAATCGTCCTTGTCAACGTAAATACAGGATAGTAATTTTATATTATTATCTCAGCTCCAGAAAAATACTCCTACGCCTTTCTCGGACACAAAGAAATGGGAGAGGAATTGCAGGTTGGCCTTTGAGAAATATGGAAAAAATGTTCCTTTGTAAGGGGATTGTTGAAGGCACGAGTATGTGTTGACATTGTGGACGAACAGCTCAGGGGGAATCAGTAAATGGTTGGGTGGGTACTCCACCTCCCTTCCTGGGTGAGCTGAGGGTCCAATGTTTCTCCTATTTTCTCCTCGCTATCCATCTTTCTTCCCTCAATTCCTTCATTCTTTTTTTTTCTTCTTTCATTCCTCCCTTCCTTCCTTACTGTCATACTCAAACTAAACACCGATGCACTTATAACTCTGAAAACAGTCTTCTTTGACACTAGGAACGTTGACTATAACACACAGGGCACATCCATACTTGCAAAACGCTTTACAGAAAGTTGATGTTTTTATTTATAAATTCTGTTAATATTTCATAATGTTAAAGAAAATGAATAACCGTTGCAAAAGTAAGAAAACTGATTATAAAATTTACTTTTTTAATGAAAATGAATATTAACAGAATTAGTGTTTATTCTCCTCTCCATACACTTGACACTGTTGG
Source organism: Cherax quadricarinatus (assembly GCF_038502225.1). Taxonomy (NCBI): domain Eukaryota; kingdom Metazoa; phylum Arthropoda; class Malacostraca; order Decapoda; family Parastacidae; genus Cherax; species Cherax quadricarinatus. The sequence goes on along the minus strand of NC_091374.1, from coordinate 10,654,329 downwards.
AGTTACTACACCAGCCTGACACATTCACAAGAAACTTAAACGAATCCTGGCCTCTACTGTCTTCTTTGATATTTCCACATTTTTTACCGTTAACAAATGTTCCATCTAATGCAACATTGTTGTAATATACAGATTTATTATTGGCTAATATTCTTATTTCCTTGAAATCATCTCAAGGCTCTTGACCTTCCCTTGTAGTTTTCTCCAATATTCATGTGGTCTTTCTAGTATTCCTATTTTTGTCTCTTTGTCAATTCTCTCATTCTCTTTGGTGCTAATGAGATGGTATATACATAAAGTTGTTAATATTTTTAATTTCCTATTTTTTTTCATCGTATTTTCTCTGCAATGTTATTGGTGATATTTCTGGAGTAAAAAGTGAACAAGGCTGGCATAAAATTCGATAATATAGCTGACATATATATTCGTATATACTCAGTTGAGATACATACCTGTGTATATACTGTTCTCTCCACATTAGTATAAATTGAACTCTACCACCAGGACACCACATCATTTACATCAACAGTGTATCCCATCATTAACCCATTACTCGGGAGATCTTCTTGGAATTCCTTTGTATGTTCATTGGCCTGGTTACAGCGCCGCGGTAGTGTGGTGAAGCTGAACTTACCCGAGTGATTATCCTCGGCTGGTCTTTAACCAGAGCTTGAAATATCCGTTTGTAGGGAATTTAGGACGAGATAGTCTGGTGTCTCCCCTACATCTGGTCTACTAGAGTACAGTTATATGTAAGTCAGTATCTTAGTATGTACGTATGAATATTATAGGACCAGAAAACCTACTAATTTACGTAAACAAAACTGGGAACATCTTTGCCAAGTTCTGAATGTTTTAGCCAATTTCTCAGCGTTCAGGTCAAGTTGTGAATGCACATAATTAGGGCTCAATTTTCGACCCGTTGTTCACAGTGTAAATAACGACTTTGATGATAAAATACATAAGAGTATAAACAAGTTCAGTGATGACAAAAACAGGCAGACAAATTATGTGGACAGCAAGAAACTTCAGTATGGTTTGGAGGGGTAAATGTTGGTACCGGAACTATTCAAGAGGGGCACCTAGATGCTGATGAAGGACTCTTGATCCGAGGAATTTGAGCTATCGCTCACTTTTGGTCAAACTGGATCATTTCTCATTTTCAAGGCGTTGTAAAGCTCCTACGGGTTTTACAACGCCTCACAGAAATGTGACAAATGCAGTTCAGTGGAAGGTAAAGTCTTGTAGAGAGAAGTAAGTAGAGTGTTTTGCTTCAGGAATCTTTGTAACCAAGACATTAAAAGTGCTGAATTTACACTGTAAAAAGGCTTATAATAAGGAGCAATGGGCTACTGTCAAGTCTACAGGAAAGGCATAAATAAAGGAGATTCAGGTAAAATATTCAGAATATCTAGCGAAGACGTACCTCGTCGATACTTTAAACAAAATGGGCAAATTAGGTTTATTTTTACACAGTTCAATGTATGGGTTAAGATGATGTTATCTTAAATCAGCTCATTTGAGAGCCCAGCCATATCTTAGGTATTGTACCTCCCCCCCCCCCACGATACCACCCACAACAGTGTGGCAACACCAAGGTACCTAGATGAGCATAAGCACAAATTCGTCTATCCCTACCAAGTCTCTTCTTGTCTCTGCCTGGGACCCAACAGGGTCCCAGGCTAAACTTCTGAGCCTGGGTTAACTCAGAAAGGATAGAAAAGCCCAAATATAGTAACAGAACTGTAAACAAGTCTAACAAACTCCAGACGTCGATGAATCAAATATTGAGTAGCTTTAAAAGTCGATTACATATTCCTGAGTTTGAGAGGTAACTTATTAATAGGACCGTCCTAGCAGGGGACGGTAATTATTTAAGTTACTGTCATCCTATCGTTGTTGTATGAGTTTTGTCCACAATTTTCTTATGATTTAGACTAATCTCTGCTAGACATACACCAAATAATTGTTTATATTTATCTCGTAACAGTAATTGTTCATCAGCTTATCAGATCACACGATCATTATATTGTTGTTGTTTTTATTAGCTATGACAAGAATGATGAGCAATATAATGTATACACACTTGAGACGAAAATAAATTTGGTGTTTGCCAGTATACAAGTACATGTAGTCAGTGTGTGGGCCAGGTAATAACAAACCACACCAGCACTAATTACAGGTGAGATCCTTGAGGAAGCAATGCTTGGCTGAGTTATAATTATGGTCTGTGTTTTCAGGTACATGTTGTGCTCTCCTTGTGTGCCGCACCAGAGCTGATTCTTTCTTATCTCTCTTTGACCTCGATATAGACCGCAAGACGTGTTATCTACTCTCTCTCTCTCTCTCTCTCCTTGCCTTGCCATCTGCCTTTGTCCCTGAGATCCTGTGGAGGCACACACCACTCTACCGTACATTCACCTTCCCTCCTGCTCATCTTCCTCCCTTTCCAGCCACTCTGCCTCCTATTCCCCGTCGCCCTCTGCTGCTCAGCTCTCAAGTGTTTCCCAACCCCCTGTTTTCTCCCTTTCTACTGTTGTCATATGGCCGTTAGCTAACCACTGACAGCTTGTACTCACTAACCACAACACTTTAGTTACTTCTGCTAGGAAAAACAATTTGGAACGAAGATGACTTACAAATTAGTTGATCTTAGTGTTTGATTAAATCCTGGAGTAATGAGTTGTAGACAGCCATGGTTATTTTCTGTTTTAAAAATACACTATTCGGAAAACTTAAAAAAAAAATAATCCGTTGTTGTCGAGAAAATAATCCTCGGGGCTTCTGTTGAAAGTTCAGAGATAAGAGCTGCCAGGGAAGACAGAGTGGCAGTTTTAGAAAAAATTTTGTATACTAAAAATATTAAGAGAGCCTAGGCTTGGTAGAGAGACAGATGCTGTATAATGCGATCCTTAACTGACGTTTCGCCCACACAGTGGACTCTATCAAGTACGAACATATAAACCTGGAGAGGGAGGATAAACAACCTGTTCAACGAGTGAGGTTAGGACCCATGGCAAGTGTTAAAACTCCATATATATACACAGTAAGTGAGTGCAGTGTGACAATTGTCGGTTTATAAAGACCACTATGAGGGCAAAACGTCACTAGGAATGGATTTCATTATACGGTTTTCGTGTCTGTTACCATCGTGTCGGTATTCCACGTCATTTCTCTCCAGAACTTAGACTTGTGTTCTTAGGTTAGCAAAAGACGTAGACTCTTGTCTAGTAACTATTATAGCGTGAGCATTTATGAATAAAAATATGTGAAAATCTCAGGTTTCGGAAGGTTAGCCAGCTGTGAAGAGTGCCAAGTGCTCATAGCTGTATGGGGTGGCACTTCTGAAGAGTGCCAAGTGCTCATAGCTGTATGGGGTGGCACTTCTGAAGAGTGCCAAGTGCTCATAGCTGCATGGAATGGCACTTCTGAAGAGTGCCAAGTGCTCATAGCTGTATGGGGTGGCACTTCTGAAGAGTGCCAAATGCTCATAGCTGTATGGAATGGCACTTCTGAAGAGTGCCAAGTGCTCATAACTGCATGGGGTGGCACTTCTGAAGAGTGCCAAGTGCTCATAGCTGCATGGAATGGCACTTCTGAAGAGTGCCAAGTGCTCATAGCTGCATGGGGTGGCACTTCTGAAGAGTGCCAAGTGCTCATAGTTGTATGGGGTGGTACTTCTGAAGAGTGCCAAGTGCTCATAGCTGTATGGGGTGGCACTTCTGAAGAGTGCCAAATGCTCATAGCTGTATGGAATGGCACTTCTGAAGAGTGCCAAGTGCTCATAGCTGTATGGGGTGGCACTTCTGAAGTGTGCCAAGTGCTCATAGCTGTATGAAATGGCACTTCTGAAGAGTGCCAAGTGCTCATAGCTGTATGAAATGGCACTTCTGAAGAGTGCCAAGTGCTCATAGCTGTATGGAATGGCACTTCTGAAGAGTGCCAAATGCTCATAGTTGTATGGGGTGGCACTTCTGAAGTGCCAAGTGCTCATAGCTGTATGAAATGGCACTTCTGAAGAGTGCCAAGTGCTCATAGCTGTAGGAAATGGCACTTCTGAAGAGTGCCAAGTGCTCATAGCTGTATGGAATGGCACTTCTGAAGAGTGCCAAGTGCTCATAGTTGTATGGAATGGCACTTCTGAAGAGTGCCAAGTGCTCATAGCTGTATGGAATGGCAATTCTGAAGAGTGCCAAGTGCTCATAGTTGTATGGCGTGGCACTTCTGAAGTGTGCCAAGTGCTCATAGTTGTATGGGGTGGCACTTCTGGAGTGTGCCAAGTGCTCATAGTTGTATGGGGTGGCACTTCCGAAGAGTGCCAAGTGCTCATAGTTGTATGGGGTGGCACTTCAGGAGAGTACCAAGTGCTCATAGTTGTATTACGTGGCACTTCTGAAGAGTACCAAGTGCTCATAGTTGTATGGGGTGGCACTTTTGAAGTGCCAAATGCTCATAGTTGTATGGGGTGGCACTTCTGGGAAGAAGAAATGTCCCCTTTCTCTTGAGTTTCTTGATTTTATGAAAATCAAGGAACTCTAAAAAAAATGGGAGGGGACAAATTTAGTAAGAATTGTAAACAAGTCTAACAAACTCCCAGACATAGACGCAGTAATAAGCACCAACATGAACCATAAAACAGCGTTAAAGTTACAGTATGAACACTCAGTCAGCAGCCAAAATATGCTAAATCCTCTTTAATATAGCAAGTTAAATCAGTTAACTCATCTTGAATACAGGTAACCAAAGGATTGTCAATGAATCTACCCTGAAAAAAATCTATTTTTTTCCCTAAAAATGTTTAGGTTCGTATTGCAGGGGAGAGGCTGTCGTCTCTCTAGATTCTATGTCTCAGTAATTTCTCTAAATTTGTTGTAAATGACCTTGAATTATGTCAGCCACAGCTATTTCAGCATTTAAACAGTTGGTCATTGTAAGATCAACACTTGTGCCAGACTTGCCACTCATTGAAGACAGAGAAAGGGAGAAGGTAGTGCACATGAACAAGCAAACAGCGAGTCAGTCGGTACGAGTGACTCGCTACCACTGCCGCCACATACTCTACCACTGCCGCCACATACTCGACCTACTACTACCACTACTACTTCTACTACTACCACTACTACTTCCACTACCACATTACCACTACTTCTCCACCTCTTTCTTCCTCTCTTTGTCCCGTCCCTTTCCTTCTTTCCTATATATATACTGGTTCCCTCACCTTCGTGTGTTATTGTGACTAATCAGTGGTCGAAGTCGGACAGACACATCGTCGTAAGCTTCCATGTGCTGGTTATTTGTGTATTGTTCCAGTCACGGTATTGTGCCTTTTTGTTCCTTACTAGTAGCTCTTACTGAGGGGAAACTTTTTGTTCCTTACTAGTAGCTCTTCCTGAGGGGAAACTTTTTGTTCCTTACTAGTAGCTCTTCCTGAGGGGAAACTTTTTGTTCCTTACTAGTAGCTCTTCCTGAGGGGAAACTTTTTGTTCCTTACTAGTAGCTCTTCCTGAGGGGAAACTTTTTGTTCCTTACTAGTAGCTCTTCCTGAGGGGAAACTTTAACACCGTTGAATTTATCGGTTGATAACTTATTCTCTTTTACAATGAACGGGTTTTAAAATAGACACATTACTAATTATTCAGTAAGCATTTCTACACTTATTATTATATTAGCAGTTGACTGCAGGGAAGAAATGACCTGTGGTTATGATGCGTTTCATATCTCCGTTGGTAGTCGTTGCACCTCGTCTTGTAATGTTTCAAGATTGAATGTGACGTCGGGTGCACTGCCGAGACGAATGACTTTTTCCAAACTTACATCTTCAGACCATAAAAAGAACTTCCAGCTTTTTGGAGTTTATGGGGGAGACGAGTTACTTGAACATGAGTTAGTGATCTAGCCTAGAACTGATGAGTTACTAGAACTATTTTTGGTGAATTACTGAGACTAGTAAGTTACTTGGGAAGGAGTTACTGGACGAGGTAAGAAAGATTACTTCTTCAGACGTACGAGTTACCAGAGTATATCAATTTACTTGAAATTACCGGAAGAATCGGGAGGAGAGGGGCCCCCGAACACCTCTTGCTAATTTGCAAAGAATTTTCCCAGGATTTATTCTGCTTACTGGTTGGGAAGCAAGGTAATAATAATAGTCTTCTCTCTCTCTCTCTCTCTCTCTCTCTCTCTCTCTCTCTCTCTCTCTCTCTCTCTCTCTCTCTCTCTCTCTCTCTCTCTCTCTCTCTCTCTCTCTCTCTCTCTCTCTTTCTCTGAAGAAGAAGAAGAGACAAGTGCACACATGAACGTTATAGTAAGAAAACTGAAGATTACTTTTAATACTCCATTATGAAGTTCGTCTTGGTTTACTCCCTGGTGGTAAAGCAGCCCATGAAATTGGGTGGAAACTGCCCATTATTTTGGATATTTTCCTTCTTGCGTTTATGACAGAATTGAGAATCTTGATGAGTCACTTTACAGGCAGAATTATACCTTCTATAAATAATTTAACTTTTTTCTTCTTAGGAGAATTTTCCAGCCTGAGATGGTATTAGCGGAGGAGGAAAATGAGACCACTATTTGCATAAATTCACTACGTGTAATGTAGTAAATTTTCGTGCTAGTTATGGAGCACTTACTGATTAAAATAAAGATAAGAGGTTCGTAAACTTACTACAATGAAAGGAATCGATTTTCTTTCACAAAGGAATGTGTGTGTTAGTTACCAGTATGTGTGTCTATGGGTGGTTGTACTCGCCTGTGTGTGGTTGCAGGGGTCGATTCACAGCTGCTGGCCCCTCCTCTTCGCCGGCCGCTACTAGGTCCACTCTATCCCTGCTACACGAGCTGTATCGTATAAGTGTGGGTGCGTGCTACTATCTGTCAAAGGCTCTTTTTGATAGAGACCTGAGCATTGGTGTGTTGGGGAGAGTGTCCCAAGGACAGTGACAGTGACAGTCCCAAGGACAGTGACACTGTCCTTGAAGAAAGATGAATGTCAGGAGGATTGGACGTGGAATAGGGAATTTCGACGCCCCACGATACCATATATCTTCATACAAAGTCTTCTAACCTACAGTGAATGTACTCACCTATATGTGGTTACAGGGGTCGATTCTCAGCTCCTGGCACCACCTCTTTGCTGATTCCTACTGGGTTCACTAATGCTTTCGAGAACCCTATTGTACCTCTCGGCAAGGTGTGTGTGTGTGTGTGTGTGTGGACTTAACGTGTTTGTGTGGTTGCAAGGGTCGAGTCACGGAGTGCTTACCTATTTGTACTCACCTATTTGTGGTTACAGGGGTCGATTCACAGCTTCTGGCTCTTCCTCTTCGTTGGTTGCTACAAAGTCCACTCTCTCCCTGCTCCATGTGTGTGTGTGTGTGTGTGTGTGTGTGTGTTAGTTACCATTCTGTCCTAGGCACATGTCGATTAGACACTGTGTGTGTGTGTGTGTGTGTGTGTGTGTGTGTGTGTGTGTGTGTGTTGGTGTTGAGGGGTGTCTGGAGGGAGGGAGAGAGAGAGGTCGGCGGTCAATTAGTGGCGTTTTCTCCTGTAGTTGACTTTCCCTGATCAGCTTTACCGCTTCGTCTACCTGAAAGTTGCGACGTGATATATACACGTGTCTTTGTTGCTGCTTGTCTGTGTCGACACATGTCTATGTATAGACTTAGGTGACATTTTCTACAAATAGATAATCGATTAGACATTGGCAGTGAAATGAGCGCGTGCACACACACACACACACACACACACACACACACACACACACACACACACACACACACACACACACACACACACACACACACACACACACACACACACACACACACACACACACACACACACACACACACACACACACACATATACACACATACACACACACACATACACACACACACACATACACACACACACATACACACACACACACACACATAGACACACATACACACACACACATACACACACATACATTCACACACACACACACACACACACAGGATGTTCCAGAGATTGGACACAGTAACAAGGGGACACAGTTGGAAGCTGAAGACACAGATGAATCACAGGGATGTTAGGAAGTATTTCTTCAGCCACAGAGTAGTCAGTAAGTGGAATAGTTTGGGAAGCGATGTAGTGGAGGCAGGATCCATACATAGCTTTAAGCAGAGGTATGATAAAGCTCACGGCTCAGGGAGAGTGACCTAGTAGCGATCAGTGAAGAGGTGGGGCCAGGAGCTCGGACTCGACCCCTGCAACCTCAACTAGGTGAGTTCAACTAGGTGAGTACACACACACACACACACACACACACACACACACAAGGAAGTTGAAGACTCAGATGAGTCAGTGGGATGTTAAAGAGTACTTCTGCAGTCATACAGTTGTCAGGAAGTGGAACAGTCTGGAAAGTGACGTAGTGGGGACAGAAACCATACATAGTTTTAAGACGAGGTACAATAAAGCTCATAGAGCAGGGAGTGAGAGGACCTAGTAGCGATCAATGAAGAGGCGGGGCCAGGAGCTATGACACGGCACCTACAACCACAAATAGGTGAGTACAAATAGATGAGTACTCTCTCTCTCTCTCTCTCTGTCTCTCTCTCTCTGTCTCTCTCTCTCTCTCTCTCTCTCTCTCTCTCTCTCTCTCTCTCTCTCTCTCTCTCTCTCTCTCTCTCTCTCTCTCTCTCTCTCTCTCTCTCTCTCTCTCTCTCTCTCTCTCTCTCGTACTAGCACGAGCGTGATTTTCTTTTTATTTAATGAAATACAGGTGAACTTTCTTTTGTGTATGTGAGGTTTGTGTTGTGTTGGATAACTGGTGTCAGATACACATCACACAAGAAACCTCAACGGTATTTCAGCACGGAAATTAGAAAAGCACGCTGACTTGAAACAACCATTCCCACACATAAGATAATGCACCTATACCTGCACCTACCATTCTCTAACAAGACCCCCCTCCCCCTGCCCTACAGTAACACCTGCACCTACCATTCTCTAACAAGACCCCCCTCCCCCTGCCCTACAGTAACACCTGCACCTACCATTCTCTAACAAGACCCCCCTCCCCCTGCCCTACAGTAACACCTGCACCTACCATTCTCTAACAAGACCCCCCTCCCCCTGCCCTACAGTAACACCTGCAACTACCATTCTCTAACAAGACCCCCCTAACCCTTCACTACAGTAACACCTGCACCTACCATTCTCTAACAAGACCCCCCTACCCCTGCCCTACAGTAACAGCTGCACCTACCATTCTCTAACAAGACCCCCCTCCCCCTGCCCTACAGTAACACCTGCACCTACCATTCTCTAACAAGACCCCCCTACCCCTGCCCTACAGTAACACCTGCACCTACCATTCTCTAACAAGACCCCCCCTCCCCCCTGCCCTACAGTAACACCTGCACCTACCATTCTCTAACAAGACCCCCCTCCCCCTGCCCTACAGTAACACCTGCACCTACCATTCTCTAACAAGACCCCCCTCCCCCTTCCCTACAGTAACACCTGCACCTACCATTCTCTAACAAGACCCCCCTCCCCTGCCCTACAGTAACACCTGCACCTACCATTCTCTAACAAGACCCCCCTCCCCCTTCCCTACAGTAACACCTGCACCTACCATTCTCTAACAAGACCCCCCTCCCCCTGCCCTACAGTAACACCTGCACCTACCATTCTCTAACAAGACCCCCTCCCCCTGCCCTACAGTAACACCTGCACCTACCATTCTCTAGCAACAAGACCCCCCTTCCCCTGCCCTACAGTAACACCTGCACCTACCATTCTCTAACAACAAGACCCCCCTTCCCCTGCCCTACAGTAACACCTGTACCTACCATTCTCTAACAACAAGACCCCCCTCCCCCTGCCCTACAGTAACACCTGTACCTACCATTCTCTAACAGCAAGACCCTCCTTCCCCTGTCCTACTGTAACACCTGTACCTATCATTCTCTATCAACAAGACCCCCCTCCCCCTGCCCTACAGTAACACCTGTACCTACCATTCTCTAACAACAAGACCCCCCTCCCCCCTGCCTTACAGTAACACCTGTACCTACCATTCTCTAACAACAAGAACTCCCTCCCCCTGCCCTTCAGCAACACCTGCACCTACCATTCTCTAACAAGACCCCCCCTCCCCCTTCCCTACAGTAACACCTGCACCTACCATTCTCTAACAAGACCCCCCTCCCCCTGCCCTACAGTAACACCTGTACCTACCATTCTCTAACAACAAGACCCCCCTCCCCCTGCACTACAGTAACACCTGTACCTACTATTATCTAACAACAAGATCCCCCTCCCCCTGCCCTACAGTAACACCTGCACCTACCATTCTCTAACAACAAGACCCCCCTCCCCCTGCCCTACAGTAACACCTGTAACTACCATTCTCTAACAACAAGACCCCCCCCCCCTCCCTCTGCCTTACAGTAACACCTGTACCTACCATTCTCTAACAACAAGAACTCCCTCCCCCTGCCCTACAGTAACACCTGCACCTACCATTCTCTAACAACAAGACCCCCCTCCCCCTGCCCTACAGTAACAACCTTCACTAGTGAACAACGTGAACGTGGCCGTAGCAACACCTTAGGCGTTTTATTATATGCAAATGTGTTCGTGTATGATATATTTGTCTCAGCTCAGCTCCAGCAATACCGAGCAGCGCACCGTGTCATCTGTTAGCGTCGAGGCCTCGTTTGAAAGAGAACGTCTGAATAATACATTAGGTGGTGGGAGGCATCGAGGGAAGAGGTGAGAGGGGAGAGAGCAGAGGGATAGGAAGGGAGGTGGGACAGGGAAGGAGAGAGGGAGTAGGGAGAGGGTAAGAGAGAGGAAGGGAGCCTCAACTTCAATCCGTATCGTGTAGTTATGATCCCACACACACATATATAATTATCTGTCGACAAGGTATATAAAGAGAGGTGTACTGTGTCAGTGTATTTAGTGTTTATTTTAGCCCCTGTTACATTATTCTTGAAAGTTAGTGTCCAGTTGAGTCTTTCATGCGCTAATCTTTCTTCGTAATTAATATCTTTCAATTCTGGGATTAATTCGATTAAAAACATTATTGAACTAGATCAGCTTGATCAAGCTGGCTGGCAGCTTACTGACGAAGTAATCTTATGGAAATTATGTAAAACAATTAACAGGTCGTAGTTAAAGGTGTTGAAGGAAGCCCTGATATTCAGCAACCTGTGTGCGCCACCGATGAGTGTTAACGATAATGTAGTTTGTGGATAAGTTTCCTCTGAGAGGCAGTCAGGTATAGTCATCTTGCGTGCTGTGTTAGTGCGGCAGGATGTACCTTATCTTGTTCTTATCCGTGCTCCTTCCTTAAGTGGAAGTGACCTGACTAGGTGGGTCATTGGGCTAATCCGGGGGGAGGGAGAACGACATCAACCTGCTTCGCATGGGTCAGTAGGCCTGCTGCAGTGTTCCTTCTTTCTTATATTCTTACCTGTGCTAGTTCTTAGTTACGAACCCTTGATTCTGCAAGTCATCCTCTACCCTACGCTGTATTACTCATACGGGTTTGACTTTTTTTTTTTTTTCAAATATAATAATGATCCTCTACTCTCCTGATTTTCTGTTACCTTCATATACAATGTTATTTTAACTTAGTATATATTTTTCCTAGTACAATATATTTTGATGGATACTTTTGACTCGAGTTAGTATGTATGATTGTATAAGATTTTATAGACAATAACACTGAATGACTTCGCCTCCAAAAGCTCCGTCAATCTTACCACTTTCTTCCTTAGTATGCACCTAGGTGATGCCACCCGGTAATTCAATGTTGCCTGTCTATCACCTTGTTTGAATATTGGAGCAACATTTGTTGTTTTCCAGCTCTCTGGTGTGTCTGTGTCTGGGTATCTTTGTGTAACAGAAAGAGAGAAACCATTTTTCATTGGTTATTCGTAATTACAACAGTAGAGTTGTGTACGTTAAGTTCCGTCTTCATTATTTTTATCTGTCACAGTTTTGTAGATGTTAGTGATTATATCACACACTACCTCGTCTTAGATCCTAACACAATAATCTAGTACATTATCTGTGACATTTCCTAGTATCTTTACAGACCTATATTTTTTTTACATGTGACAGCTAACATTTGTGGTTTTCAGTTCTCCCGACGAAGAGGTTAAACAATGATCTTTGTGCATTTCATAGTAACATTTCATTGTCCTTCACGCGATTGTCTTTCCCTATCGTCTCTATACCAGTGAAAGCATTATCAGTTTTTTTTTTTTTTTTTTGAGTCTCTTAATTCGCCTCTCTTGGTTTTGAGAGAGATTTTGTAACATGCCTTTGGACTTTTTTAATTTTATCTACATAAGAACGATGGATCACTGCAGAAGGCCTACTGGCCCATGCGAGGCAGGTCCAAGTCTCCTACCGGCTTAAGCCAATGCACCAAACCTAGTCAGGTCAGGTCACATTGACTTAAGGGAGGAACACGGCAACCGACCTGGTAGCACAAGCTATCAGGTCTAACTCACACCCACCCACATCTACTCATGTATTTATCCAACCTATTTTTAAAGCTACCGCTTTTCAGATGTGGACATAATAACACATTTACATATCCCAATTTTGGTTATTGTACGTTCTGAACATTAAAATGGTATAAAATACCGACAGATTGTTAGGTAAGACACATATGCAACAGTTAGGTATCTTTATTTCGAAACGTTTCGCCTACACAGTAGGCTTCTTCAGTCGACTTCTGTACTCGACTGAAGAAGCCTACTGTGTAGGCGAAACGTTTCGAAATAAAGATACCTAACTGTTGCATATGTGTCTTACCTAACAATTGTACGTTCTAAATTTCATCTTTCAACATTTTGCCATCACTATATCTGCAAGCTATTTTGAAAGTCACCATTATAATGTATGAGTTTGCCGCTACCACATACATGCGATTTTCTGGTCTAGATAACTCTCCGACTGATGCTTTCAATAATTTATGACACAATCTGTATTCATCAGTATATCTGTTTTCGTGATCCAGGTGGTCACTGGTGGGTGGTGTGCAGATATGTTTACTGATGCGTGTGTGTGTGTGTGTCTTGACATTAGTTTCAGGGAAAGATTCCTGTTTTTTTTTTGCGCCACGGTTTTACGACTGACTGACAGAAAAAGAGGAGAGCTATGATGAGTCCTTGTGTACTTACTATTATTTAAAGCTCCGTAGGGTGTATGCAACGAAAGTCGTTTATAAGCACTGAGTTTATTTTAATCACAGTTTTTCAGTAAATACTCTGTGCCTCCAAGTACCATTTTATTCAGTTTCATTACAGAACTTTAGATTTTTAGAATTGTCTTACAGAATAAGTTATGTAAAAATTAACCTAGAATAACTCGGTAAACTCAAACGCTGTAACTTCTCACTTATCAGTAGACTGTTGTGGACCGCATCCTGGGTAACGCTGACGAGGACCTTAGAAAATAAGCAGCCCTAATTGGTTTGGGTTTTGCTAAGTTGCTAACCCTCCAGGGTTAATAACCCGAATAAAACCTTTTTTTAACGACTCGTCATAAAGTACCTATTAAGTGTCAAACTTGTAGGGAGGAGGAGAAGGGTCATCCAGCACTTCAGGCAGCAGGAGCAATTAATGTTGGGGCTTAAATAAAACATAAATTAAACAATTAAGAAAGGGGACGAAGATAAACTAGTACTCACCTATGTGTGGTTGCAGGGGCTGGTGCAATGTATCAGTTATGGAAAGAACACAAGCTATGTTAAATTTGGAACTTTCAAAAAGGCAGTACAGAATATTCATGTCAGTTCATTGAAGAGGCCACTGAAAGTCAACATACTTCCCGATAAAAGTGGGTAGCCTTCTCAGCATCAGCATAACCTGGTAAATATCACAGTAATGCATGATACCCCGAGTGGACCATGGATGAATTAAGTGTGACTTAACATGTAGCCGGAAGAACAGTTTCACTCAGATTACAGCTATGAAGTGTGGATCACCGGAGACTCCATTGCAGTTTTGATTAAAACAGATTATCGGTGACCAACTCAGACCGACGTCGCTGCCAGAACTGGAAAATAAAAAAATAACCTGCCAGCGGAAGATTGAGAGATCCTGAACCAACGATCACTCACAGGAATTCACACGTATGAAAATATAATTCATGGAGTTTGTATGTCGATTCTCAGTATATTTATTTGTGAATATTTTTAATTTTTTTTTATTTTAGAGAATATTGAAAGCTTAGAAGGTAGAGGAAGTGAAGGAGAAAGGAAGGAAATGTAGATAGAGAGAGGAAAAGAGATAAGGATACTAAAAAAGCAAGGGAGGGAGAAATGTCCGAGCATAACAGAAAAAAGAAGGTATTGGAAAAAAGCAGGAAAAGGTAAGATAAAAGGAGCAGGGAGGTAATTAAAAATGGAAAAGAGGGAGAGGAAGAGATGGGAGGGGAGGGTAATGAGAGAAGTAAGAAAAAACAAGGAATGGAACGGGGGAAGAGAGAGAGGGAGGTCAACACGGGATTGGGAGAGATTTCAGAATTCCTGTGAGGCGGCCATCACAAAGTTTGGGACAAATTTCCGCATTGACAGCTTCTCTGATAAGCGGTTCAAGTTTGCCTCAGGTGACACACTGGGATGACACTCTGGCACCCTCTGACTCACTGCCACTCTGACACTATGCCAATTTTCTCTCAGAAATTTTATATTTGACTCTCTAGCACGGTTTTTTGTGGCCGACTTTAGCACGATTTCTACAACGCTTACCTTGTGAGGTTAATACCCTAAGTTGCAAACCTGGAACCCAAGAGAGGGTTCAGTTTGAGACGTTGGAATTAAAACAATGAGAAAGTATGTGACCAGACGAGTTTTTTTTTTTTTTATGTATTGTTGGAGTGTGAGTGCGTCAATATTTATGTAGTGATTCAGAAAAACCTTGTAGTAGGACTTGAGTTTTTGAGGTGGGAAATAGGGTGCTTACACGTAGATGTTAAGGTGGGAATGTAGACGCTACGCGAGTTCTTATATCTTTATTTACTACAAGTACATGTACACGGTATACAGTCCTAACTGACATCAGTGACATACTACTATATAGAAAGCCCCTTGTTATGCTGAGCATTTCCACATATGCAGATTAAGTCAGTTTTCAGTCCAGAAAAGTTGATAGAAGCAGGATGCGACCCACCCAGGTACCTGGAGAAGAGCATTGTTTTATGAAACTGATGGGTGAACAGGGACAAGGACAGCAGGTGTCTTATGGAGACACGTCCCTAATGTTTTCCAGTTGTACCGGAGGAGATTCGAACCCCGGACCTCAGTGTGTGAGCTGAGTACGCTAGTGATCAAGCTACATTTTGAGACAGGAGAGAGTAATTTCACTTTGTCTTATCATTATATAGATATAGCTGTATAATCTTCTTTTGCTAAAATAACAGTTCACAAAGAAGTGTGTGATTCGTATTAACATACAAACATATACTCAATAATAACCCCCATGAAGACAGACACACAGGAAGTTGATCAGTATATTTCGACCCTCTTCTGGGACCCTCTTCCTTTGTTTCTGTCTCCGTGTGACTTATTGTTCAACATTGACAAGTGTTCATTGCACTTATACAAATATATATATATATATATATATATATATATATATATATATATATATATATATATATATATATATATATATATCATAATAATAATAAAACATTTATCAGTAAAATCAATATGTTCACAAAGGGGGTGAATACTAAACGTTACATTGTATCAAAAATAGAATAAAGTAAATTTTGACTTTACATAAAGAAGGAAATATATTCTCACTGACATCTCAAAATCTTAATTAAACTCAGGGAGTGCGCTCCTTCCGTCACTGTGATGTTATCCTGGCGAGGGAAGGATCTGAAAACTCACTCCTGCAGGACTAATTAAGATCTCGCCTGAGAATTCCTGCCTACAATTATCTCGGCCACCGACCAATCACGTTTTCCCGCGTGAGAGAGGGAGAGAGAGATATAAAGAAAGGAAGTAGAGAGGGAAAAAGTGGGTTGATTTTTCAGCAATATATATCATTTAAAATTTGTGCGTAATGAAACAGGCATTGCATGATATTGTTTAACTTCATAACTTATACAGAAAGGGAAAAATAAACAAAAATAACTAAAAGAAAAAAAAAATTCTCGCATTTCTGTAGCCATATTATTAATAATATAAATGGGAAGAGAAAAAGAAAAGGAAGGACCGAGAAGGCAGTACGACACTTAGCCTCTATATGTATACCGCTGCTCTGAACCTCGCCTCTCAGCCTTTCCTGTCCATTGTGTGTTTTCATATTTCTCTATTTCTTCTTTCCCTATGGAAGACGGCACCTTCCTGGGTCTTTTTCTGTCCTCGAGAACCAGTTCGAAGTATTCTCAGACCATTGCTTAACGTTTCCTCTCGCTTTATTTGTCCACAGCCATTTTAAAGGTTTGATTGTACAATGCTGTTTCGTCCTCTAGTTTGAGACGTAACCCAAGAGTTTCCTGATTATCGAGTGCCTGTTATGGCTAGCATATTTTTTCTCGCTTTTCTTTGGAAGTAATACACTACTTGTATCAGGAAGTTGTATTAGACGCCTTCTACGTAGTCCGGGGGGATTTTCATAGGCCGTACTTTGCCAAAAATCAAAATACTCTATAATTTTAAATTCTGGCATCAGGTTATAAAATTTTGTATAGTTTCAGCGTAGTGGGGGAGAACTGAAGTCAAGTGCATATAATTCTTTCCTCTTTTTTGTTACATTATTTACATTAATAATAATAATTTATGACTGAAATTTCAGTTTCAGTATCCATGATTCCTGGTTACAGGTCAGCACTGGCAGCACGCAATAATCGACTGGTTTTATTTTTAAACATGGGTAATTTTTTTAAATTGTGACTTATGATCTGAAAGACACTGCAACCCATTTTGACTTCATTGAACTCGCTGAAATATATCTTTTTTTTTTTTTACATAGATTGGCGACTGTAATTACACATCTCGCACTAACTATTGATGTGTGTATTCTGAGAACAGTTTCTGTCGTTTTTTACATAAGTTTATTTTGCAGTAAGTATGAGAACCTCTTCCTTTCTGACTTGCTTCTGCACTCTGCTGTGTGTTACGCACAACAGTGATAGCAATTTTTAATTCTCCTCTTTCACTTTCTCTAATGCTCTTATAAATATTCGGTATTTATGTTATTTGTCTTCTTCCTGCGTCACTAGTGCAGCTTCCTTGAAGGGAGGTTCCTTCCTGCAGGTGAAGGATATTTAATCCAAGGAATGGATCTACCTTGCCTAGGGTTGAATCTCATTACCTCTCATTCCCCAGAGACTGTATAACAGTTACGGGTGCGTTTCCAAGTTATCTGCAGGCTTATATGTTAAAGGACCCCAATGGAAATAAGTCACTCTGTCTGACTTTTTTGGGTTATCCTAGGTTCTCTGCACATATGCTGCTATGTATGATAATTCTATGTAACTGTATTTGTGTATACCTGAATAAACTTACTTACTTACTTACTTACTTACTTACTTACTAAAGCAGTTCACTCACGAATGGGACGAGCCGGAGATTCCTGGGAATTTTTACAACTTCGTCAAAAAAAATCTCTGTGGAGTGTTGATTGTAGTAACCAACAGTGATTATATAATGACATGTTGCGGTGGAAAGGTGTCAAGGTTATTTATCAGTGGGTTGACTGAGCTCAATAACCTGAATACACGAGGAGGCTCTAGGATTTTTTGCATAGCCTGACGACCATAACTTGAACGTGATCAGGAATATAACATCAATGGGCTTAACATGAGCTCAGCAGCATGGAGTAATTATGCTGGTACTTACTGCTAATGGACTCTTGTCATCCCCCTCTCTCTCTCTCTCTCTCTCTCTCTCTTTCGAGTTATGTCATTTATTATTAATAAGGAACAGAAAAACAAAGCCGTGATTGAAACATCTTCGTTTAATATCCAATAATCTTCATCCACCATGTAAATGTTGAAGATATTAATATCTACAACGTTTTACATGATAAATAAAGATTCTTGGATATTAAATGAAGACGTTTAAACCACGGCTTTATTTCTTCTGTCCTTTATTAATAACAATTGTCATTACTCAAAACAGAGAGAGAAAACACGTAATAGAACAATGAATTACGCAAGAAAAATATATAATCTTTATTCTTAATATGGAAAAACTTGTAAGGTTAGAATTAAGGAGTTTGCTCAGTCGATAACGAGGTGACTGGGAAGTTTAGTGAGAGTCATTAAAACAGCTTTGTCCTGGCGGAGCACGACGCCCCGACCACACTGAAGGAGGTAACCTGCAGGTTTTGTTAGCCTTTAATTGCTTCCTCACAACCTGTGCAGTGGAGCTGTTGGTTTATGCAGCTCCCACTTCCAGCCGAGACTTCCAGCTAACTCCAGCTTAAGACTCCCAATATTGACCTTGAAGATTTTCCCACCTTCGTAATAATTCTAGCTAACACCTATGTCTGATTTTCTGCAGCACCTAAGGCTTGTTGCTAACTCCTATGCAAGACTTAAAGCTAACATTTTGGTAAAGCTTTTTGGAACCTACGTGAGACTTCCGGCCAAAACGTAAGATTTTCGTCTCCTACGTAAGGCTTTTGTAGCCTATGTAAGATTTTCTTCACCTGTGTATGACTTTTGTTACCTGTGTAAGACTTTCATCATCTACGTAAGACTCTTGTCACCTAAGTAAGACTTTCGTCACCTAGGTAAGACTTTCGTCATCTAGGTAAGACTTTCGTCACCTAGGTAAGACTTTCGTCACGTAGGTAAGACTTTCGTCACGTAGGTAAGACTTTCGTCATCTAGGTAAGACTTTCGTCACCTAAGTAAGACTTTCGTCACCTAGGTAAGACTTTCGTCACCTAGGTAAGACTTTCGTCACCTAAGTAAGACTTTCGTCACCTAGGTAAGACTTTCGTCATCTAGGTAAGACTTTCGTCACCTAGGTAAGACTTTCGTCACGTAGGTAAGACTTTCGTCACCTAGGTAAGACTTTCGTCACGTAGGTAAGACTTTCGTCACGTAGGTAAGACTTTCGTCACGTAGGTAAGACTTTCGTCACGTAGGTAAGACTTTCGTCACGTAGGTAAGACTTTCGTCACGTAGGTAAGACTTTCGTCACCTTCAGGATTTATCATCAACAAACAATATCAATGAAGATTCGTGATTTATGTTCGTGTCGTAATAATAATCTTTCTCGAACAACAAAATAAAACCACAACTAGTGATGGTGGTCCTTTCTTTTTGGTCCAAGGCACTGGAGCTACTCTCCTCATCCTTGGATCAAACATGATTATCTCCCTTTCTCATTTTTCGCTGTGTATTATTTCGTATCATCCATAAAATACATAATTTGCATTTTTTATATTTTATATATACTTAATTATGATGATGCCAATTATCTGCTTGTATAATTAATGTTGATAATTTACCATAATTATAAGTTCCAGCCTCACCTTTAACACATTTTGAGGTACGACCTTTATAAAGATTAATTTCCATTTTTTTAAATATGGCATTTTTAAAATTATTATTATTATTATTATTATTATTATTATTATTATTATTATTATTATTATTATTATTATTATTATTATTATTATTATCACCTTGATAATGGTGAATAATTTTTGATTTGAGGAATTGATGTTTGGATGTCTTGTCACCACTACTTGGGTGTAGGTATTAACCCAGGGGACTCTTGTCACCACTACCTGGGTGTAGGTATTAACCCAGGGGACTCTTGTCACCACTACCTGGGTGTAGGTATTAACCCAGGGGACTCTTGTCACCACTACCTGGGTGTAGGTATTAACCCAGGGGACTCTTGTCACCACTACCTGAGTGTAGGTATTAACCCAGGGGACTCTTGTCACCACTACCTGGGTGTAGGTATTAACCCAGGGGACTCTTGTCACCACTACCTGGGTGTAGGTATTAACCCAGGGGACTCTTGTCACCACTCCCTGGGTGTAGGTATTATCCCAGGGGACTTGTCACCACTACTTGGGTGTAGGTATTAACCCAGGGGACTCTTGTCACCACTACCTGGGTGTAGGTATTAACCCAGGGGACTCTTGTCACCACTACCTGGGTGTAGGTATTAACCCAGGGGACTCTTGTCACCACTACCTGGGTGTAGGTATTAACCCAGGGGACTCTTGTCACCACTACCTGGGTGTAGGTATTAACCCAGGGGACTTGTCACCACTACTTGGGTGTAGGTATTAACCCAGGGGACTCTTGTCACCACTACCTGGGTGTAGGTATTAACCCAGGGGACTCTTGTCACCACTACCTGAGTGTAGGTATTAACCCAGGGGACTCTTGTCACCACTACCTGAGTGTAGGTATTAACCCAGGGGACTCTTGTCACCACTACCTGAGTGTAGGTATTAACCCAGGGGACTCTTGTCACCACTACCTGGGTGTAGGTATTAACCCAGGGGACTCTTGTCACCACTACTTGGGTGTAGGTATTATCCCAGGGGACTTGTCACCACTACTTGGGTGTAGGTATTAACCCAGGGGACTCTTGTCACCACTACTTGGGTGTAGGTATTAACCCAGGGGACTCTTGTCACCACTACCTGGGTGTAGGTATTAACCCAGGGGACTTGTCACCACTACTTGGGTGTAGGTATTATCCCAGGGGACTTGTCACCACTACTTGGGTGTAGGTATTAACCCAGGGGACTTGTCACCACTACTTGGGTGTAGGTATTAACCCAGGGGACTCTTGTCACCACTACCTGGGTGTAGGTATTAACCCAGAGGACTTGTCACCACTACCTGGGTGTACATATTAACCCAGGGGATTTGTCACCACTACCTGAGTGTAGGTATTAACCCATGGGACTTGTCACCACTACTTGGGTGTAGGTATTAACCCAGGGGACTTGTCACCACTACTTGGGTGTAGGTATTAACCCAGGGGACTCTTGTCACCACTACCTGGGTGTAGGTATTAACCCAGGGGACTCTTGTCACCACTACCTGAGTGTAGGTATTAACCCAGGGGACTCTTGTCACCACTACCTGAGTGTAGGTATTAACCCAGGGGACTCTTGTCACCACTACCTGAGTGTAGGTATTAACCCAGGGGACTCTTGTCACCACTACCTGGGTGTAGGTATTAACCCAGGGGACTCTTGTCACCACTACTTGGGTGTAGGTATTATCCCAGGGGACTTGTCACCACTACTTGGGTGTAGGTATTAACCCAGGGGACTCTTGTCACCACTACTTGGGTGTAGGTATTAACCCAGGGGACTCTTGTCACCACTACCTGGGTGTAGGTATTAACCCAGGGGACTTGTCACCACTACTTGGGTGTAGGTATTATCCCAGGGGACTTGTCACCACTACTTGGGTGTAGGTATTAACCCAGGGGACTTGTCACCACTACATGGGTGTAGGTATTAACCCAGGAGACTTGTCACCACTACCTGAGTGTAGGTATTAACCCAGGGGACTTGTCACCACTACCTGGGTGTAGGTATTAACCCAGGGGACTTGTCACCACTAACTGAGTGTAGGTATTAACCCAGGGGACTTGTCACCACTACCTGGGTGTAGGTATTAACCCAGGGGACTTGTCACCACTACCTGGGTGTAGGTATTAACCCAGGGGAGTAAAACCTAAATGGAGACTATTCATACATTTATGGAGTGTAGAAGGAGAAGCATAGAAGATGAGTGTAAGGAGAGGCGGGAAAATGGTGTAAAGTTAAAGTGAAAATGATGGAACGATAGAAGGAGAGGGAGAATGATGGAACAAGAGTAGACAAAGTGAAAGAGGAATAAGGAAGTATCAAGAGTATCAAGATGGATTCAGTACGAGTTTCGGTTTAAAACTATGTCTTAATCTTTGTGTAGTATTGTCTGTACGTTAGTTATTAGTTGTTAAAGGCACTTGTCGATAGATACTTGGGCTTGGTGGGGGGGGGTACTCATCTAATTGTGGTTGCAAAGGTCTGTTCATAGCTCCTGGGGTATGTATGTGTTTGTACTCAACTGTTTGTGGTTGCAAGGGTCGATTCTCAGCTCCTGGCCCTGCCTCATAACTTGCCACTCTTTAGATCCACTCCCTCTTAGCCTCGTGGGCCCTATCGTACCTTCTCTTAAAACTATGTATGACGTCTGCCTCACCAATTCGCAACCTCTCTGGTATCTCTGTTCTTCATCAGTGTCTTCAAGTTCCAGCTGTGAGTTACTGCGTTACTACTTTTGAGTAGCAACTCAGGAAAGTACTAATTGGCAACTCAGTGAAAAATATTAATCGCCATGTATTTACTTTACTAATCATAAGTAGCAGCTCTGAAAATTACAAGTGTTCTAAGAGAAGGGGTTAGCAAACCACAATTTATCAGTTGTCAGCATCACGGTCTGGACAGGATTCTCCGTTTGGTAATGGATGAAACTCTTGGTGCTAAAACCAGTTCTCCAAACATCGAGTTTCATTTGTATCCCAACTGATGAAAAATTATGAGGAGCTAAAGGCACAGTTTGTTAATGGAACAGAAGAGATCCTTCATAAAATCAGAGAAATGATATAAAGTTTTTGTACCATCTGACACGAGTGTTTAGATTCTTTGAAGAAAAAGAGAACTTTCCTTTGATTAACTTTCAGAAAATTCCAATCAGCAATGCGAGGTGGAACTCAAGAACCATTCTAGCTATTCTTGCATTCATTATTATACCTAGAAAACTTTGGAGAAGATATCTGATTTTCATACACCTGGACAGATTTTTGCTTTACTGATCGATGAAAATGTTTACGATTTTGTGAAAATAAAACGTTCAAAAACTCATTGAACTCATTGAAAAATCACTGGAAGCAGGAGCCGTCAGCACTCAATATTCCAAGAAGTAATCAGTGTGCTAAATGTGCAATGCAGAGTTATGCAGGAACTGTATGCTGCCTGCAGAAACAAAAACAAACTGCAGCTTCGGTTTATTTTAAGCAATAGGTAGTAATATATGAACAAACATGATAATGATGAGCTGTAAGCTGTTTTATTTGTTATTAATATTACATGCAGTATGTATTCAAGGTATTTGTTTTCGTTATTCGTTTTTTCATTCATTAAAGAGTGACATTTTCTAAAAAGATATTGAAATAGAAAGTCATTTTTTTGCTTTTAAGAAAAAGTTCATCTGATTAAGGTACAGAAATATTACAAAAAAGTTATAACCCATATATATATATATATATATATATATATATATATATATATATATATATATATATATATATATATATATATATATATATATATATATATATATGTCGTGCCGAATAGGCAGAACTTGCGATCTTGGCTTAAATAGCAATGCTCATCTTGCCATACAGGACAAGTGAAAATTTGTGTATGCAATTATTTCGCCAAAATCATTCTGAACCTAACGAAAAAAATATGTTTCACTGTGTTTGTTTAGTATTTTACTGTAAACAAATCTGAAATATATTTAGTTGGGTTAGACTAAAATAAATTGTTCTTGTTATAATAAGGTTAGGTAAGTTTTCTAAGATCCTTTTGGTGCAAAATTAAAATTTTTTACATTAACATTAATGAAAAAAATATATCTTTAAACATATAAAAGAAATTTTTCAGAAAGGACTTAATTTTAAACGAGTTCTTGCTAATTGACCAGTTTTACATATTCGGCACGACATATATATATATATATATATATATATATATATATATATATATATATATATATATATATATATATATATATATATATATATATATATATATATATATATATATATATATATAGTTTTCTTAGTCTAAATACAGCCTAGATATTAACCTCTGATATTTTCTGTAGTCACTCTAATTCTCAAAAATCTTCCTTTGTGCACACTAACTAGTGAAAACAAGATGAATAACCTGTAAGCATATATAAAGTTAAACTTATATGAGAGATGACAGATTCCCGTGGACAGGCTGAACGATGGCGCTTGTATTGTTACCCGCATTTTTCTCCTCTATCAAGACGACCCCTGCGGCCTCTGCCGCATTCTCCCTCGCATTTGTTTGTAAACTTCCACCGCAAGAATTTACCAACTGCTGGAATTATCCTTCTCCATCACCTAATTTTTTCCTCCCACTTCCTCTCTTTCTCTCCCTTACTGTTCCTTCCTCTTCCACATATAATTAACCTTTTTCATCCCTTCAGTCTCTTGCATGATTCTTTTATTTTCAGCTTCTTTCTCTGTTTGCTTCCTCTAGAGACCCTTGTGCCTCATTTCCTAACTTTATCTTTCCTTATTCCATGTGCCTTTCCTAACACAATAGGTGTCTAATATATTACATATCTCCATACATGATAAATGTCTTGCAACATCATAGCATCTATCCTGATCTTGTAGTAGTAACAGTAGTGGTAGAACTAGTAGTGGAGGTATTTGTAGCAGATGACATACGGTACTTCCACGTTTCCTATGTTTACAAATTAAATGTGTTTCCCTTCTTGGTGACGCAGGACTTGAGAGTCTTAGAGAAAAGTAAAAGAAAGTTATCCCTTCCTCCACATACTTCCACTACTCTCACTCGGGAGCTCTGCACTCGACGAAGCTCTTTGCTCTCCCTTGAGCGAACACAGACTTGGTTTATGCTTAGTGACACAGTCTCACCTTTATGTATTGCTAGTGTTGATATATGGTTCATTTGGTTTAATTTAGTTAATTGATGTTTGTATAACATGAGCAGCGCATATAGAAAGGTTGGTTTAAGCAGGTAAATTATAAAAAATATGGGCAGTCAGTATTTTACAGTGTCTTAACGCTGTGGTCAGTGTTAGCCTGCGGGTAAGACTTTTTGACTGTGCTGGGAAGTCAGACAAATTCTTTTTTCACTGTTTAACTTACAAACTAAGAGATCTTATCCTATGTCGAGTTACAAAGTAAGAGTTGTTATCCAACGTCAATTTACAAAAGAGCTCTTATCCTACGTCAGATTTACAAACGAACAGCTATCCTATGTCAACTTACAAACTAAGAGCTCTTAATCTATGTCAGCCTGCAGACTAAGAGTTATCGTACGTCAGCTCATTTCAAAGCATTTTCCTGTCTAAGGTATACTACCACTGCAACGGGATGAGACACACAACAGCCGACTATCACCTGATTACCCAGTTACTGCTAGGTGAACAAGGGCAGAAGGCGCCAAAAAAACACAATCATACATCTCTCCCAAGTCTCTAATTCGAGCCGGACACCTTTTGGTTTTAATACAAGCTATCCCCAGCGGTTTTTCATTTATCGATGCATAATAATAATAATAATAATAATAATAATAATAATAATAATAATAATAATAATAATAATAATAATAATAATAATAATAATAATGGGAGGGTGGTTATGCATGACAAATCGATAACATTCTCTGGAGAATCAAGTGAAAACTCATTTAAAGAATTTTTTCTTTTAACTTTAATTTTAAGTAATTTTAGATTTTTGTGTCGTCTTCCTCACCATGATCCTTATATTATCTCTCTCTCTCTCTCTCTCTCTCTCTCTCTCTCTCTCTCTCTCTCTCTCTCTCTCTCTCTCTCTCTCTCTCTCTCTCTCTCTCTCTCTCTCTCTCTCTCTCTCTCTCTCTCTCTCTCTGTCTCTCTCTCTGTCTCTCTCTCTCTCTCTCGCACTCACCTTCATCCTTAGTCTCTCCCTCATCCCTTCGATCTCCTGTCTCACCCACCACTGCAGGAGATGGTTGAGGTGCGAGGTACTGCAGATGGTGGTGGTGGAGGTGTGTAGCACTGCAAATGGTAGTGATGAAGGTGTGTAGCACTGCAGGTGGTACTGGTGGAGCTCTGTAGCACTGCAAATGGTGGAGGTGCGTAGCACTGCAGATGGTGGCTGTCGTGGAGGTTCATAGCACTGCAGGTGGTGGTTGTCGTGGAGGTTCGTAGCACTGCAGGTTGTAGTTGTCGTGGAGGTGTGCAGCACTGCAGGTGGTGGCTGTCGTGGAGGTTCGTACCACTGCAGGTGGTGGTTGTCGTGGAGATGCGGACTGCAGGTAGTGGTTGTCGTGGAGGTGTGTAGCACTGCAGGTGGTGGTTGTCGTGGAGGTGTGTGGCACTGCAGGTGGTGGTTGTCGTGGAGATGTGTAGCACTGCAGGTAGTGGTTGTCGTGGAGGTGCGAAGCACTGCAGGTGGTGGTTGTCGTGGTGTGTAGCACTGCAGGTGGTGGTTGTCGTGGAGCCTCGTAGCGCTGCAGGTGGTGGTTGTCCTGGAGGTGTGTAGCACTGCAGGTGGTGGTTGTCGTGGAGGTGTGTGGCACTGCAGGTGGTGGTTGTCGTGGAGATGTGTAGCACTGCAGGTAGTGGTTGTCGTGGAGGTGCGAAGCACTGCAGGTGGTGGCTGTCGTGGTGTGTAGCACTGCAGGTGGTGGTTGTCGTGGAGCCTCGTAGCGCTGCAGGTGGTGGTTGTCCTGGAGGTGTGTAGCACTGCAGGTGGTGGTTGTCGTGGAGGTGTGTGGCACTGCAGGTGGTGGTTGTCGTGGAGGTGAGTAGCACTGCAGGTGGTGGTTGTCGTGGAGGTGTGTAGCACTGCAGGTGGTGGTTGTCGTGGAGGTGTGTAGCACTGCAGGTGGTGGTTGTCTTGGAGGCTCGTAGCTCTGCAGGTGGTGGTTGTCGTGGAGGTATGTAGCACTGCAGGTGGTGGTTGTCGTGGAGGCGTGTAGCACTGCAGGTGGTGGTTGTCGTAGAGGTGTGTAGCACTGTAGGTGGTGGTTGTCGTGGAGGCGTGTAGCACTGCAGGTGGTGGTTGTCTTGGAGGCTCGTAGCGCTGCAGGTGGTGGTTGTCGTGGAGGTGTGTAGCACTGCAGGTGGTGGTTGTCGTGGAGGTGTGTAGCACTGCAGATTGTGGTTGTCGTGTAGGTGTGTAGTACTGCAGGTGGTGGCTGTCGTGGAGGTGTGTAGCACTGCAGGTGCTGGCGTTGTCGTAGAGGTGTGTAGCACTGCAGGTGGTGGTTGTCGTGGAGGTGTGTAGCACTGCAGGTGCTGGTGTTGTCGTAGAGGTGTGTAGCACTGCAGGTGGTGGTTGTCGTGGAGGTGTGTAGCACTGCAGGTGCTGGTGTTGTCGTAGAGGTGTGTAGCACTGCAGGTGCTGGTTGTCGTGGAGGTGCGTAGCACTGCAGGTGGTGGCTGTCTTGGAGGTGTGTAGCACTGCAGGTGGTGGTTGTCGTGGAGGTGAGTAGTACTGCAGGTGGTAGTTATCGTGGAGGTGCGGTCAGGCACTAGTGGCTGCCTTGGACAGCTGACAATAAGCGCTGCAATCGATGTTGTCAGGGTCGGCCGCTAGAGGATTCTGAAGGGTTGTTGAACTCAAGGCGTTGCCATGACTCTGAAGGATATTTGTCACTGATCTGAGAACCATGCATCCTGCAGCCTTGAAGGATATTGTCACTGCTCTAGGAGCCGTGCATCCTGCAGTCTTGAAGGATATTGTCACTGCTCTAATAGCCGTGCATCCTGCAGTCTTGAAGGATATTGTCACTGCTCTAGGAGCCGTGCATCCTGCAGTCTTGAAGAATATTGTCATTGCTCTAGGAGCCGTGCATCCTACAGTCTTGAAGGATATTGCCACTGCTCTAGGAGCCGTGCATCCTGCAGTCTTGAAGGATATTGTCATTGCTCTAGGAGCCGTGCATCCTGCAGTCTTGAAGGATATTATCACTGCTCTAGGAGCCGTGCATCCTGCAGTCTTGAAAGATATTGCCACTGCTCTAGGAGCCGTGCATCCTGCAGTAACAGTTATCTTTAGTGGGCATCATCCTAGTAAACAGTCATCTTTAATGGGTATCATCCTAGTGAACAATCAACATTAATGGGTATCATCCTAGTGAACAATCAACATTAATGGGTATCATCCTAGTGAACAATCAACATTAATGGGTATCATCCTAGTGAACAATCAACATTAATGGGTACCATCCTAGCGAACAATCAACATTAATGGATACCATCCTAGTGAACAATCAACATTAATGGGTACCATCCTAGCGAACAATCAACATTAATGGGTACCATCCTAGCGAACAATCAACATTAATGGGTACCATCCTAGTAAAGAGGAGTTAAAGACGCACATTAGAAATAAGTCACATTGTTATATATTTTGCCGTGTTTTCCCATGTTATTAATATTCCACAAAGGTGTATATATAATATATGCACTTGGAGTTTATACACCATACGCACTTACAGTTTAATCCCCATTTTAGGGATTGCAGAATTCTTGTTTGGCAGTGTTCTCTTGAAAAGTAGTCTTAATAATCCATTTGGTTGGTTGGTTAATGGGATTTAAAGCCTATCGATTATACGAGGGTTATTAAGGGCGCACGTAAATTTTTCACTACACACACACACACACACACACACACACACACACACACACACACACACACACACACACACACACACACACACACACACACACACACACACACACCTGCAACCATAATTAGGTGAGTACACACACACACATGTGTGTGTACCCTCACACACTGTGTGTGTGGGTTTTTATCCTGTGACCCATTTGCATTGCATAAGATTTAAAACTAACAAACCTTACTAATATCTTCAGCTTACCGAGTTATTTCGAGAGTCAAAAGGTATAACAGAAAAGAACGCAATGAGTTGACAGCATAATTTCCATTTATTTATTTATGTTTTAAAAAAGCTTTAAATAAAATTCATCATGAATTTTCAACAAAGCGTGAGATATAAATGGTAAGCTGTTGGACTGGATGAAAAAAACTTCTGCATGAATGAAAAACTAAAACAGATGTAAATTAAGACAAAGATGTGAACGTGGTACATGGTCACCTCACTTGGAAGAGACTTGAGGGTAGACATTACTACTAATCTGTCTTCTGGTGCACACAGCATGAACAGCAAAACATTAGCTACGTGACTGTACGACTGATAGATGACAAAAGCAGCTTTTAAGAATCGAAATAAGAAGACATTCATGACTTTACACTGTTTCAGCAAAAGCCTCGAGTATGCGCCATCGACGCGGAGCCCACACCTATATATATATATATATATATATATATATATATATATATATATATATATATATATATATATATATATATATATATATATATATATATATATATATAATATATATATATATATATATGTCGTGCCGAATATGCAAAACTGGTAAATTAGCAAGAACTCATTTAAAATTAAGTTCTTTCTGAAATTTTCTCCTTTACGTTTAAAGATATAATCTTTTCATTAATGTTAATGTAAAAAAAATTAATTTTGCACCAAAAAGAATCTTAGAAAACTTACCTAACCTTATTATAACAAGAGCAATTTATTTTAGCCTAACCCAACTAAATATATTTTAAATACGTTTACAATAATTTAGTACTAAACAAACACAATCAAATATATTTTTTTTCGTTAGGTTCAGAATGATTTTGGCGAAATTATTGCATACACAAATTTTCACTTGTCCTATATGGCAAGATGAGCGTTGCTATTTAAGCCAAGATCGCAAGTTCTGCCTATTCGGCACGACATATATATATATATATATATATATATATATATATATATATATATATATATATATATATATATATATATATATATATATATATATATATATATATATATATATATATATATATATATATATATATATATAAAGTCGTAAGATTCGAACCCACGTTGGACGCTGTTCAAAAGTGTGACTTAACACTCAGTGTGACACCTTAAACCACTCAGCTACTGATGTCTCAAAACGTTAGGTAGCCTGCTTGATTGCAAGATGTTTCTTCCTAGCCCTGGTCACAAAAGTGAGCCTCATATAAGGTCTCCAGCTATTCCATCTTCCAGTGTGTTGTGGCCTCACGAGTGATACTCTACTCAATGCACCTCGCTTATTTCTACAGGGTGCATTTAAAATTTGCATTGGTTGTCATGAGCTACGAGGAGAGACTAGAGAGGTTCAACTCATGTCATTGGAAAGCTGAAGGGGAAGAGGAGACATGGCCATAACGTACACGATACTGAGGGTAAATGGTCCAAGTCGGGCCGGAACGTCATCGTAAGCTTCTCTCCCCAATGTGCGCGTTATTTGTGTATTGTTCCAGTCACGGTATTGTGCCTTATTGTTATTTACATAATTTTAACATAGACCAAAAGAGAAAACTTGGAAGCTGAACACTCGCATGAGCATAGAGACGTTAAAAATTACTTACTGCATAAACTTTATAAATAAACGAAAGTCACACATGGATTCAGAAGTAGATATGAAAGAGCCCAGAGCGAAGACATCGACCACTCCAGTCGACTAAGAGGTTGGACCGGGACCTGCAGCTTTACTTCCAGGGTGCACACATGCATCCATACGCGAGCTTATGCATACTCAGACACAAGAGAGCTTATACACACTCAGACATGAGAGAGCTTATACACACTCAGACATGAGAGAGCTTATACACACTCAGACACAAGAGAGCTTATACACACTCAGACATGAGAGAGCTTATACACACTCAGACACAAGAGAGCTTATAC
>NC_091374.1:10603700-10618700 GCF_038502225.1 Cherax quadricarinatus | reverse complement strand
ACACACACACACACACACACACACACACACACACACACACACACACACACACACACACACACACACACACTCACACACATGGTCATGGTACGTGAAGAGGTATCACAGTGGGTGCCTGTGACGAGCGGGGTCCCACAGGGGTCAGTTCTAGGACCAGTGCTATTTTTGATATATGCGAACGACATGATGGAAGGAATAGACTCTGAAGTGTCCCTATTCGCAGATGATGTGAAGTTGATGAGAAGAATTAAATCGGGTGAGGATGAGGCAGGACTGCAAAGAGACCTGGACAGGCTGGACATGTGGTCCAGAAACTGGCTTCTCGAATTCAACCCTACCAAATGCAAAGTCATGAAGATTGGGGAGGGGCAAAGAAGACCGCAGACAGAGTATAGGCTAGGTGGACAAAGACTACAGACCTCACTCAGGGAGAAAGACCTTGGGGTGACCATAACACCGAGCACGTCACCGGAGGCACACATCAACCAAATAAATGCTGCAGCATACGGGCGCCTGGCAAACCTGAGAATAGCGTTCCGATACCTTAATAAGGAATTGTTCAAGACACTGTACACTGTGTATGTTAGGCCCATACTGAAGTATGCAGCACCAGTCTGGAACCCACACCTGGTCAAGCACATCAAGAAGTTAGAGAAAGTACAAAGGTTTGCAACAAGGCTAGTCCCAGAGCTCAGGGGAATGTCGTACGAGGAAAGGTTGAGGTAAATCGGACTGACGACACTGGAGGACAGAAGGGTCAGGGGAGACATGATAACGACATACAAGATACTGCGGGGAATAGACAAGGTGGACAGAGATAGGATGTTCCAGAGAGGGGACACAGAAACAAGGGGTCACATCTGGAAGCTGAAGACTCAGACGAGTCACAGGGACGTTAGGAAGTATTTCTTCAGTCATAGAGTCGTCAGGAAGTGGAATAGCCTAGCAAGTGAAGTAGTGGAGGCAGGAATCATACATAGTTTTAAGAATATGTATGACAAAGCTCAGGAAGCAGAGAGGGAGAGGACCTAGTAGCGATCAGTGAAGAAGCGGGGCCAGGAGCTGAGTCTCGACCCCTGCAACCACAATTAGGTGAGTACACACACACACACGCACACACACACACACACACACACACACACACACACACACACACACACACACACACACACACACACACACACACACACACACACACACACACAACACACGCACGCACACAACACACACACACACAGATGGGTTACAGAAACAAGGAGACACAATTGGAAGCTGTAAACCCAGATGAGTCATAGGGATGTTAGGAAGTATTTCTTTAGTCTTAGAGTTGTCAGGAATTGGAATAATCTGGAGAGTGAAGTAGTGGAAGCAAGTTCCATAAATAGCTTTAAGAAGAGGTATGACAAAGATCATGGAGCAAGGAGAGAGTGAATTAGTATCGACCAGTGAATAGGCGGGGCCATGAGCTATGACTCGACCCCTGCAACCACGTATAAGTGAGTACATATAGGTGAGCACGCACACACACACACACACACACACACACACACACACACACACACACACACACACAAATACACAATATACGCCCCTGAATTATTAATCTACTCATATGTAGCCACTCTGGCTCACACTTTCCATTTACTAATGGTCAGCAGGGTGGCGCTTCTGATCATAATAATATTTCTACAAGTACAAGATATACAGTCCTAGCTGACATGAGGGATGTAGTACTATATAGAAAGTCGCTTGTTACGCAGAGCTTTCGTGCAAATTAGGTCAGTTTTGTCCCAGGATGCGACCCACACCAGTCGACTAACACCCAAGTACCCATTATTACTGATGGGTGAACATGGATAACCGGTGTAAGGAAACACTCCCAATATTTCCATCCCTTTGCTAGGAAGCGAACCCGGACACTCACCGTGTGAAGCGAGAGCTTTTGCCACCAGGCCACAGGGTACTAGGGAAGCTCAGTAAGTATGGAGAGTTGAGCCATAAGTAACAGTAACAAGGATTGGAGACCTTGAGAAAAGAGCTTCACAAGTTTCCTCTAAAGTACTGGATTCCAGACATGGAGATCGAAGACCTGCCAACTTTCTTTTCCAGCAACTCAGCGTGGCAGTTCAGAAGAGGAATGCTTGCTGCTCTCGGTTGCCGTCAACCCCAAGAGGAGTTTAAATAATGCCAAAACAAACAGCTTTTTTTGCACAATCTTAAAGTTTTCTTAAACACGTGAACACTGTACTAAAAAAACAATAAACAAAACAGTTGGAGTGGTAGAGGACAATAATGAACAGTCAAGGAGAACATACCACATCCTGTCCAGTCACTTCTGTTCTCTCCTCTCCGAGGTTTAGGCTTCTCACCACTTGCATCAGAGATAACACCCGTCCAATATATAAATCTAATTTAAACTATAAACATTGAGGTGGTCATATTCTCAGACACTTTTGAAAAAAAATGAACTTGTAAGTCACGGCTTGCCACTTATTCTTACTTATATACATGATGCATATCGACTCTTGTGAAAAATGTTTGCTGAAATATCTGACGGAGCTGAGGAATAAACTTATCGTGGAAATAAAGTATCCCAGAGTGGCCAGTTTCTTGTTCCAGCGCTTCAGTGCTGCAATTCAAAGAAGGTAATATCTGCTTCATGCTAGATGCGCTACCTATCTCTTAAAATTGTATGAGCTTTTTTTGAGTGGAAGTGTTGAGTATAGCTTTCCATGCAATAAGATCACAGTAAACAGGTGATGTCACAGTATGCAGAGCAACCACTGTGAAAAAATAGTGAACTTTAAGCGTTTCGGTGATTTCTCTCATTATCCTTGATAATGTGAGAAAACACGAAAGCGCTTGGAAGTTCATTGTTTTTTCACAGTGGTTGTTCTGCATAACTTTCCATATGTAGCATAATCCTACATTAAAATGTACCCATCGAAATTATTATATCTTCATACAAATTAAATTGGCTGGTAGGAAAGTAAATAGCCAAACTTTTTAAGGAGAAAATTGTCAGATTGTTTTTCCTTGAAGTCCTTTAATTTTTCCATGGGCTCTTGATCCTCGCGACATTACCATAGGTGGTACCACCAATGGATGTAGGTCGTTACGGTCCCTGGGTGTTGTGTAGAAAAATGCTGGTGTTTACAACTTGTAACTAAATAACTAAGCTAACGTGGAGGTTGAAGCGGCCGTTCAATACCCCAAATAACGTTTTAACATGCAATATAACCACAGTGAAAATAAGTGTTAATCCAAGCGTCTTCGTAATTTCTCGCATTATCAAAGAACAGCTGTGACTTGATAATGTGAAAAAATCGCTTGAAATAATTATTTTCACTGTAGTTATATTGCATATTAAGATATCACCTGTTTCTTGTGATCTTGTTGCATGTTTTGATCTATACATAAGGATATCACCTCGAGTACTAAATGGGGACAAACAGCCACCCTTGGAGGAGACAATAAAAGTACTTCAGGGAAAAAAATTTAATTTCTCTCCTCTCTCTTCCTTCACACCGTTTTCACGTGGGGGTAGACATGGGTGAGGGACTAACAGGAGACAGGTGGCGGTGTTGTTCACCTGGTGAGACATTCTGAGAAGACAGGAAGAGCAGCTCAGCCACAGGAACGGACCTGAGAGCACCAGGGATGCAAACCCGGCAGAGGGTAGCGGCCTTCAACGTGTTTTCCTACTGGTTGATAATTAAGACACATTTGCAATACACTTGTAGGTATTTTATACCATTTTCAACATTCCTATTAGTTCCTCTACCGTTATGCATCTGACCTTCGATACTTAGATGTGATGTCACCTGACGTGATCCATATTAACACCGGGTCTTCACCAGGTACTTCTGTCACAAGTTTCTGTAGAAGTTCAGTCAATGAATCAGATGCCACTGCTGCCGTGGCCTGCCATAGGAATAGTGTCTATCACTTCACTTAGTGCCGGAAACACTTGACTTGCTCATCCTATGATACAACCCATTAAGAATGGGTTTTCCACGATAAATAAATTAATAGCAACCTCGCCACTCTGTACACTCATACCCCCTCAAAGGGAGGTTCCTTGATGCTGGTGAGGGACTCTTGATTCAAGGAATTGGACTTGTTCTCCTGTTCCTTGGATCGAACAAGGCGTTGTATGACCTCTACCACTTTAACGATTCCTATAAATATAATAACAATGATGTTCACTCACAGTACATCTTCACAGAGCGTAATGAAAGGTGTCTAGGTGGCTACCCTCGTCGTAAATGACACGTTGTTTCGTAACTACGTTCTTCACTTGTGAAACCACTTGCAGTTACTAGTTTTCTTTACTTCAAATATAAAATTAGATAAACTCATCAAGGGAACGGGGGTTCTTGATGCCGGTGAAGGGATCTTGATCCAAGGAATTAAATTATTCTCTCCTTACATTAAACCTGACCACCTGTCATTCCCCAGGCGCTACATAGCTGTTCAGGGTTGACTGTTTACCCTTAAATATTATAATATATTAGGCAATAATACTGAATCAAGGGGCTAGTAACTATTCCGCTGTATAAATTGCTAAATGTAAAAAGAATACCTTTACATTTCTTCTTTTTCCGGTCACCTGGCTTAGGTGGGAGACGACTGATGTGTTAAAAGAAAGAAGAAAATATTAGATAGTAATAATAATATCTTATTTCTACAAGTAAGTGTAGCTGACATCAATGATATACTACTATATAGAAAGCCGCTTGTTATGCAAAGCATTTCGGGCCAATTAGGTCAGTTTTTTCCCAGGATGCGACCCACACCAGTCGACTAACACCCAGGTATCCAATTTACTGGTGGGTGAACATAGATAACCAGTGTACAGAAACACGCCCAATGTTTCAACCGTCGCCGGGAATCGAACCTGGACCCCTCACTGTGTGAAGCGAGAGCTTTTCCACCAGGCCACGGGCCACCGTTAATAATGTATCACAGCTAAAGGTGAAATTGAGAGGACAAGATAATTCAACACCATTAAAATTTATTGAGAACCATGACTAGAATATTAAATAACTGAAGATGATTTCATTCTATGTAGCCAAATTTTATTTATGGAGAAGATTGTATCCGTAAAGCTGACACAACGCCTGCATGGTGAAAGGTAATTAAATTTAATCCAAGGGAGGTGAGGGTAGTTCCAGCGCTTTGGATCAGTGGCCCTTCACCGGCACTATGGCACCTCTTGATATATATTATATAATGCGTGGATAATGGCAGAATCCTTGAATCAGCTGTGACTGTTCATGACTGGATGTCAACATCTCACAAAGAGAGTGGAAACCTGGTACTGTAGTTAGTTTAAATCTCATCTTCCTTAACTTAGTACCTACACCCGGCCTTGTTCCTCTATTTGACATACTCTGCACCTAACTTGGTACCTACACCCGACCTTGTTCCTCTACTTGACATACTCTGCACCTAACTTGGTACCTACACCCGACCTTGTTCCTCTATTTGACATACTCTGCACCTAACTTGGTACCTACACCCGACCTTGTTCCTCTACTTGACATACTCTGCACCTAACTTGGTACCTACACCCGACCTTGTTCCTCTATTTGACATACTCTGCACCTAACTTGGTACCTACACCCGACCTTGTTCCTCTACCTAACCTACTACCTACACTTAATCTCCATCGTGTGACTTAGGTCAGGTGCCTTTGTATATATTCTATATGACTTGTACGTTTGTTAATCTTTTGTAATGATACAGTATATATATATATATATATATATATATATGTATATATATATATATATATATATATATATATATATATATATATATATATATATATATATATATATATATATTTGCTATATACTGCATACGCAGTGTTAATATAATTTATGAGAAACCCTCCAGAAAACATAATTAGACAGAGTCTCCAAATACAGTTAATCCCCCCCCCTTCTCCTCATCCCCAGCATCCCAACCCCCCCACCCACTCCCCCACGGACACTGCTGCCCCCCCCTCACCCCTGGGGCCCACCCTCAACAACAACAACTGATACAATAGCAAGCACCGCCCCCGACCTACTTAAGCTGCCCAGTAATACCCTCAAACAGGCCTGGGTGTCTGAAATTACAGAGAAATATTTTCCTTTAAGGATTACGGTCAGCGTGTTGTAAGAGAGAGCGTGAGTGCTCGCACGCAACCACGGCTCGTAACCACTGCTCGCCTCTACCTCCAAGCTGGTTAAGTAAGTTTATTTAGGTATACACAAATACAGTTACATAGATTATCATACATAGCAGCATATGTGTAGAGAATCTAGGATAACCCCAAAAAAAGTCACACTTATTTCCATTGGGGCTACTGTAACTTTATTTAGGTACAGGTACGCATAAATACAGTAACATAAATTATCATACATAGTAAAATATGTGTAAATTACCTAGGATAACCCGAGAGGTGAAAGTTTGGACTTGCAGCTCCTCCCTTGCTTGGAATCAAACCTCATTACTTCCTAAATCCTTCGAGTTTGGCGCTTTTCAGTAATTATGGTAGAAAAAGTGCTTGGCTGGCAACCAGGTTTGATCCCTAAGCAGGGTGAGTTGGGAAGGTATATCTCCTTGCATCCCTCCCTCCTTACACCTGCTGATCCTTTCCATCCAGGACAGGTGGCATCCTGAGAGTTAGTATACCATAGTTAGAGCCAGACTGAAATTATCTACGCCAGGATCAGTTTTCGGAAAAAAAATATCCACTTGCAGTGCGTTTGCTGGCATTGATCACCCAGTTTAGCTTTTTTTGTTCCGAATTTTGTTAGTATATCTCACATTAATGTTTAACACTAAGTAACCCTGCAGCTATATTTTGGGTATCCCCGAAGGAATTCCTTTAATTGGTTGTCTGATGTTTTTTTTCTCTAGGGTTTTCATTTATAACTTCAAAACGCTTCATTATATAGACAATTCCTGGATTTGTTTTCTGTGAGAAAACTAGAAACCCTTTTCTAATCACCCTTAAATTTTCAACAGTGGTGTCTCCTGCTTAGAGGACGATAGCTGGGTAATAGCTCACTCAGTTTCCAGGATGTGTTTCCTTAAGACACCTGCTGTCCCTGTTCACCTAACTGTAAAATAGGTACCTGGGTGTTAGCCGACTGTTGTGGGGACAAAATTGACCTAATTTGCCCGAAATGTTCTATATCACCAGGTACTTCTTCACGTAGTATATCAGTGGTGTCAGCTAGGTCTGTTTACGTTATGTTGCAGAGGTCTGAGTTTTGTTTGTACTTCTGCAACTCAATTGCCCTTAAAAATTTGTTAAGTTATACCATGAATTAAGGAAAGATCCTGGACTTCACCTTATGAAACAAAAATGCGATAGTAATTATGGACAAGGTAGATTATATATATATATATATATATATATATATATATATATATATATATATATATATATATATATATATATATATATATATATATATATATATATATATATATATAGTGGAAAAATTAACATGTTATTAGAAGACGTGGGAACTTAGTGCTCCTTAAATGTTTGCCTTCGGCTTAGGCCTTTTCACTTTCGTTATGGTTGTTATAATTACCGAGGTGCCTGTAAGGACCTACGAGAACTTTTAATAATAGTCTTTTGCCAGTAATCTAACAGGATTTCAAAATGGTGTTGGTCTTTTAATTTAGTGTGATAATATTTATTTGTTTTGTGTATTTTATTATTCTTTGTTAATATTACTTTTTTATTGTGTTGTGTATTTGTTTTTTATTACCGTGAATGATGAGTGATCTACATGGTCAAAGCTCTGCCTTCCTACACACACACACACACACACATGGTACGTGGCGAGGTGTCAGAGTGGGCACCTGTGACCAGCGGGGTCCCACAGGGGTCAGTCCTAGGACCAGTGCTGTTTCTGGTATTTGTGAACGACATGACGGAAGGAATAGACTCTGAGGTGTCCCTGTTTGCAGATGACGTGAAGTTGATGAGAAGAATTCACTCGATCGAAGACCAGGCAGAACTACAAAGGGATCTGGACAGGCTGCAGACCTGGTCCAGCAATTGGCTCCTGGAGTTCAATCCCACCAAGTGCAAAGTCATGAAGATTGGGGAAGGGCAAAGAAGACCGCAGACGGAGTACAGTCTAGGGGGCCAGAGACTACAAACCTCACTCAAGGAAAGAGATCTTGGGGTGAGTATAACACCAGGCACATCTCCTGAAGCGCACATCAACCAAATAACTGCTGCAGCATATGGGCGCCTAGCAAACCTCAGAACAGCATTCCGACATCTTAATAAGGAATCATTCAGGATTCAGTACACTGTATACGTTAGGCCCATATTGGAGTATGCGGCACCAGTTTGGAACCCACACTTAGCCAAGCACGTAAAGAAACTAGAGAAAGTGCAAAGGTTTGCAACAAGACTAGTCCCAGAGCTAAGAGGTATGTCCTACGAGGAGAGGTTAAGGGAAATCAACCTGACGACACTGGAGGACAGGAGAGATAGGGGGGACATGATAACGACATACAAAATACTGAGGGGAATTGACAAGGTGGACAAAGACAGGATGTTCCAGAGATTGGACACAGTAACAAGGGGACACAGTTGGA
The DNA here is from genome assembly GCF_038502225.1 of Cherax quadricarinatus. Taxonomy (NCBI): domain Eukaryota; kingdom Metazoa; phylum Arthropoda; class Malacostraca; order Decapoda; family Parastacidae; genus Cherax; species Cherax quadricarinatus. The sequence continues at coordinate 10,610,075 of NC_091374.1, read as the reverse complement.
AGCTAAAGACACAGATGAATCACAGGGATGTTAGGAAGTATTTCTTCAGCCACAGAGTAGTCAGTAAGTGGAATAGTTTGGGAAGCGATGTAGTGGAGGCAGGATCCATACATAGCTTTAAGCAGAGGTATGATAAAGCTCACGGCTCAGGGAGAGTGACCTAGTAGCGATCAGTGAAGGGGCGGGGCCAGGAGCTCGGACTCGACCCCCGCAACCTCAACTAGGTGAGTACAACTAGGTGAGTACACATACACACCCACACACACCCACACACACATACACACCCACACACACATACACACACACACACACACACACACCAACTGATTCGGGCAGTGGAGTACAAAGCTGTCCTAATGGTAACCACCCACCTACATCCCTGTACCCTACTTACCTCATCCGCACCACCCCTGCAATACACCCACACCACCTGCGCCTCCTGCAACACGTCCTAACCCCCCACCTGCAACACACCCACACCAATCACCCCAATTTGGCAACCAATTATGAAAATCGAGACTACAAAAGAGGAAGGTTTGTAACGTGAGTCAAGGCAGGTGAGTGAGCGGCACCCATTGTGACGTCTCTGTGGTCTATCAGATATTAAACTGCTGCATTATATCATGGTGGAGCTGCAAGAGCTGAACCAGGATACTCATGGGAGCTTCCTCGACGGCTATTGGCTGCTGAGCAAGCGTAAGTTGGTGGCAGTTAGCCAATCATACCAGAGGCTTGGGACACAGATGGGCATTATTCTATATAAACCCCTTGCCCATGTGCCCAGTGATACTTGCTTTGCGTGGTATAAGGGTTTTCAGTCCTGTGCCAGTGAACGAGAGTATTGCAGCAGTGTAAAGGGATCTTAGTTATTTCAACAATCTTCCCGACCCCACTACATGCAACACAAGGTCCAGGGATCTGAGCTGCCTCAACAATCTTCCCGACCCCACTACATGCAACACAAGGTCCAGGGATCTGAGCTGCCTCAACAATCTTCCCCACCCCACTACATGCAACACAAGGTCCAGGGATCTGAGCTGCCTCAACAATCTTCCCCACCCCACTACATGCAACACAAGGTCCAGGGATCTGAGCTGCCTCAACAATCTTCCCCACCCCACTACATGCAACACAAGGTCCAGGGATCTGAGCTGCCTCAACAATCTTCCCCACCCCACTACATGCAACACAAGGTCCAGGGATCTGAGCTGCCTCAACAATCTTCCCGACCCCACTACATGCAACACAAGGTCCAGGGATCTGAGCTGCCTCAACAATCTTCCCCACCCCACTACATGCAACACAAGGTCCAGGGATCTGAGCTGCCTCAACAATCTTCCCCACCCCACTACATGCAACACAAGGTCCAGGGATCTGAGCTGCCTCAACAATCTTCCCCACCCCACTACATGCAACACAAGGTCCAGGGATCTGAGCTGCCTCAACAATCTTCCCGACCCCACTACATGCAACACAAGGTCCAGGGATCTGAGCTGCCTCAACAATCTTCCCCACCCCACTACGTGCAACACAAGGTCCAGGGATCTGAGCTGCCTCAACAATCTTCCCCACCCCACTACATGCAACACAAGGTCCAGGGATCTGAGCTGCCTCAACAATCTTCCCCACCCCACTACATGCAACACAAGGTCCAGGGATCTGAGCTGCCTCAACCCTCGTCCCGACCCCACTACCTGCAACACAAGGTCCAGGGATCTGAGCTGCCTCAACAATCTTCCCCACCCCACTACATGCAACACAAGGTCCAGGGATCTGAGCTGCCTCAACAATCTTCCCGACCCCACTACATGCAACACAAGGTCCAGGGATCTGAGCTGCCTCAACAATCTTCCCCACCCCACTACATGCAACACAAGGTCCAGGGATCTGAGCTGCCTCAACAATCTTCCCGACCCCACTACATGCAACACAAGGTCCAGGGATCTGAGCTGCCTCAACAATCTTCCCCACCCCACTACATGCAACACAAGGTCCAGGGATCTGAGCTGCCTCAACAATCTTCCCCACCCCACTACATGCAACACAAGGTCCAGGGATCTGAGCTGCCTCAACAATCTTCCCCACCCCACTACATGCAACACAAGGTCCAGGGATCTGAGCTGCCTCAACAATCTTCCCGATCCCACTACATGCAACACAAGGTCCAGGGATCTGAGCTGCCTCAACAATCTTCCCCACCCCACTACATGCAACACAAGGTCCAGGGATCTGAGCTGCCTCAACAATCTTCCCCACCCCACTACATGCAACACAAGGTCCAGGGATCTGAGCTGCCTCAACAATCTTCCCCACCCCACTACATGCAACACAAGGTCCAGGGATCTGAGCTGCCTCAACAATCTTCCCGACCCCACTACATGCAACACAAGGTCCAGGGATCTGAGCTGCCTCAACAATCTTCCCCACCCCACTACATGCAACACAAGGTCCAGGGATCTGAGCTGCCTCAACAATCTTCCCCACCCCACTACATGCAACACAAGGTCCAGGGATCTGAGCTGCCTCAACAATCTTCCCGACCCCACTACATGCAACACAAGGTCCAGGGATCTGAGCTGCCTCAACAATCTTGCCGACCCCACTACATGCAACACAAGGTCCAGGGATCTGAGCTGCCTCAACAATCTTCCCCACCCCACTACATGCAACACAAGGTCCAGGGATCTGAGCTGCCTCAACAATCTTCCCCACCCCACTACATGCAACACAAGGTCCAGGGATCTGAGCTGCCTCAACAATCTTCCCGACCCCACTACATGCAACACAAGGTCCAGGGATCTGAGCTGCCTCAACAATCTTCCCCACCCCACTACATGCAACACAAGGTCCAGGGATCTGAGCTGCCTCAACAATCTTCCCCACCCCACTACATGCAACACAAGGTCCAGGGATCTGAGCTGCCTCAACAATCTTCCCGACCCCACTACATGCAACACAAGGTCCAGGGATCTGAGCTGCCTCAACAATCTTCCCGACCCCACTACATGCAACACAAGGTCCAGGGATCTGAGCTGCCTCAACAATCTTCCCCACCCCACTACATGCAACACAAGGTCCAGGGATCTGAGCTGCCTCAACAATCTTCCCCACCCCACTACATGCAACACAAGGTCCAGGGATCTGAGCTGCCTCAACAATCTTCCCGACCCCACTACATGCAACACAAGGTCCAGGGATCTGAGCTGCCTCAACAATCTTCCCCACCCCACTACATGCAACACAAGGTCCAGGGATCTGAGCTGCCTCAACAATCTTCCCCACCCCACTACATGCAACACAAGGTCCAGGGATCTGAGCTGCCTCAACAATCTTCCCCACCCCACTACATGCAACACAAGGTCCAGGGATCTGAGCTGCCTCAACAATCTTCCCGACCCCACTACATGCAACACAAGGTCCAGGGATCTGAGCTGCCTCAACAATCTTCCCCACCCCACTACATGCAACACAAGGTCCAGGGATCTGAGCTGCCTCAACAATCTTCCCCACCCCACTACATGCAACACAAGGTCCAGGGATCTGAGCTGCCTCAACAATCTTCCCCACCCCACTACATGCAACACAAGGTCCAGGGATCTGAGCTGCCTCAACAATCTTCCCCACCCCACTACATGCAACACAAGGTCCAGGGATCTGAGCTGCCTCAACAATCTTCCCCACCCCACTACATGCAACACAAGGTCCAGGGATCTGAGCTGCCTCAACAATCTTCCCGACCCCACTACATGCAACACAAGGTCCAGGGATCTGAGCTGCCTCAACAATCTTCCCCACCCCACTACATGCAACACAAGGTCCAGGGATCTGAGCTGCCTCAACAATCTTCCCCACCCCACTACATGCAACACAAGGTCCAGGGATCTGAGCTGCCTCAACAATCTTCCCCACCCCACTACATGCAACACAAGGTCCAGGGATCTGAGCTGCCTCAACAATCTTCCCGACCCCACTACATGCAACACAAGGTCCAGGGATCTGAGCTGCCTCAACAATCTTCCCCACCCCACTACATGCAACACAAGGTCCAGGGATCTGAGCTGCCTCAACAATCTTCCCCACCCCACTACATGCAACACAAGGTCCAGGGATCTGAGCTGCCTCAACAATCTTCCCCACCCCACTACATGCAACACAAGGTCCAGGGATCTGAGCTGCCTCAACAATCTTCCCCACCCCACTACATGCAACACAAGGTCCAGGGATCTGAGCTGCCTCAACAATCTTCCCCACCCCACTACATGCAACTCAAGGTCTCGAGATCTGAACCAGAACTGAAGTATGGGTGAAGGATGAGGGAAGTTGGATAGTTAACAGAAGGATACCCCTCAAGGAAGGTTCCTTGATGTTGGTGAGGGGCTCTTGATTTAGGGAATTGGATCTGTGCTCCAGTTCCCCGAATTAAGCCTGAATGCCTTCCACATTCCCCCCCCCCAGGCGCGGTATAATCCTCCGGGTTTAGCGCTTCCCCCTTGATTATAATAATAATAATAATAACAGAAGGATATTAAGTCAGAGACTTAACTAGGAGAGAAGGAGAGGTCTTAACTAGACTACAGTACAGAGTAAAGCTGCACACGACTCCGCACAAGTTATATTGAAAATCTTACATAATATTTTTTTTGGGGGGGTGAGATAGCATTTTATTATTTAATTCATGCAGGTTATTTTAACTTCTTGTGATACAGTACTTGTATATCTTGTAGTATCAGTGGGAATGTGTGTATTTTTGTAGGTGTCTCGTGACTGGTAGACAACGCTCTCGCCTCACACACTTAGGGTCTGTGGTTCAATCCCCTGTCGGGTGGAAACATTACGGGTGTTTCCTTATACCAACTGTACCCGTTCACCTAGCAAGCAAGTACGTACCTGAGTGTTAATCGACTGGTGTGGGTCGCATCCTGAGGGGCAAGATTGAAGAAACCCAGTGGAAATAAGATTAAGACAGTCTTTGATGACGCACTGACTTTCTTGGGTTATCCTGGGTAGCTGACCCTCCAGGGTTAAAAATACGAAAAAAATCTTATGATGTTTTGCATTTTAGGTATTTGTGAGTATTGTTGAACAATTTATAACTATTTTGTCTAAAGCTTTAAATAACCTCAAAGGTCAACACGCTTTATAAATCTTACAATCTGTTTATTTCTAACTCACATTTACGAACCAACCTGTAGTTATTACTGAAAAAAAAAGAATGAAGAAAAATACCCAGACATCATTTAATTCAACATTTATTGCAGCTAAATAAATGCAAGGTATAGGACGGTATTGAATGAGGAACCGTAAAAGATTTTTTGCAATCTTGACCAGGAATCCTTTCAAGAAACCATATGTGTTTTACGAAATCGTAATAACACTATTGCAAACAAATCACGGAACGGATGGAGGTTTGAAACCAACGTTCTGTGATCTGTAAACTCTATCTTTGAAACCATTATTGGTGTATTCACCGCTCACTGGATATATTGTAAAGGAACTTGGTGAAAAACGTAAAAATAAAATAAAATATGATGATAAACTGTAAGAATGTGCAAGAATACGAGAAAATTGGTAAAGTTGGCTGTTTGGCGTCATCATCTGGGAGAACATAAGGTCCATAATTGTAAAACTACGATAGACTATAAAATATTGTTGAGAGAGACTGTTAGTCTGCTGGGATGGGTCCTGAGAGGAGGTATTGAGCACGGCAACCAATGTAACACTTAAAATAAAAATGTGATTAACTTGTAAAGTGAGGACATCACGAGTACAGGACTGCTCTTGGAGCTATGAAAACACTGGTCTCTCTCTCTCTCTCTCTCTCTCACACACACACACACACTCGGACTCGACCCCTGCAACCTCAACTAGGTGAGTACTAGGTGAGTACACGTGTATAAGTACTGGAAAAGATGACTCTCGCACATGCATTTCTGTCTTAATTGCCAAACATATATTTAAAGATAGAGAGCTGCCTTTCTGCTGGGCTGAAGCACTACTTAGCCATGGTCTGCCTGTCTGTTAGGCCAACAATCTTGGTAAGTTTTATTGGTGAAAGTTCTGGAGATCTGCCTGTTGGCTGGGCAAAGAATCTACTGGGATGTGTCTGTCTGTTGGGCGAAGGGGTCTTCCTGTTTGCTGATCTAGGGGTCTTCCTGTTTGCTGGTTTAGGGGTCTTCCTGTTTGCTGGTCTAGAGGTCTTCCTGTTTGCTGATCTAGGGGCCTTCCTGTTTGCTGATCCAGGGGTCTTCCTGTTTGCTGGTTTAGGGGTCTTCCTGTTTGCTGGTCTAGGGGTCTTCCTGTTTGCTGATCTAGGGGCCTTCCTGTTTGCTGATCCAGGGGTCTTCCTGTTTGCTGATCTATGGATTTTCCTGTTTG
>NC_091374.1:10433700-10598700 GCF_038502225.1 Cherax quadricarinatus | reverse complement strand
AGTACCTTTCCTCTACTACTGTAACAAGTACCTTTCCTCTACTACTGTAACAAGTACCTTTCCTCTACTACTGTAACAAGTACCCTTCCTCTACTACTGTAACAAGTACCTTTCCTCTACTACTGTAACAAGTACCTTTCCTCTACTACTGTAACACGTACCTTTCCTCTACTACTGTAACACGTACCTTTCCTCTACTACTGTAACACGTACCTTTCCTCTACTACTGTAACAAGTACCTTTCCTCTACTACTGTAACACGTACCTTTCCTCTACTACTGTAACACGTACCTTTCCTCTACTACTGTAACACGTACCTTTCCTCTACTACTGTAACAAGTACCTTTCCTCTACTACTGTAACAAGTACCTTTCCTCTACTACTGTAACACGTACCTTTCCTCTACTACTGTAACAAGTACCTTTCCTCTACTACTGTAACAAGTACCTTTCCTCTACTACTGTAACAAGTACCTTTCCTCTACTACTGTAACAAGTACCTTTCCTCTACTACTGTAACAAGTACCTTTCCTCTACTACTGTAACACGTACCTTCCCTCCACTACTGTAACACGTACCTTTCCTCTACTACTGTAACAAGTACCTTTCCTCTACTACTGTAACAAGTACCTTTCCTCTACTACTGTAACAAGTACCTTTCCTCTACTACTGTAACAAGTACCTTCCCTCCACTACTGTAACAAGTACCTTTCCTCTACTACTGTAACACGTACCTTTCCTCTACTACTGTAACAAGTACCTTTCCTCTACTACTGTAACAAGTACCTTTCCTCTACTGCTGTAACAAGTACCTTTCCTCTACTACTGTAACAAGTACCTTTCCTCTACTACTGTAACACGTACCTTTCCTCTACTACTGTAACAAGTACCTTTCCTCTGCTACTGTAACAAGTACCTTTCCTCTACTGCTGTAACAAGTACCTTTCCTCTACTACTGTAACAAGTACCTTTCCTCTACTACTGTAACAAGTACCTTCCTCCACTACTGTAACACGTACCTTTCCTCCACTACTGTAACAAGTACCTTTCCTCTACTACTGTAACAAGTACCTTTCCTCTACTACTGTAACAAGTACCTTTCCTCTACTACTGTAACAAGTACCTTTCCTCTACTACTGTAACACGTACCTTTCCTCCACTACTGTAACAAGTACCTTCCTCCACTACTGTAACAAGTACCTTTCCTCTACTACTGTAACAAGTACCTTTCCTCTACTACTGTAACAAGTACCTTTCCTCTACTACTGTAACACGTACCTTTCCTCTACTACTGTAACAAGTACCTTTCCTCTACTACTGTAACAAGTACCTTTCCTCTACTACTGTAACAAGTACCTTTCCTCTACTACTGTAACACGTACCTTCCCTCCACTACTGTAACAAGTACCTTCCTCCACTACTGTAACAAGTACCTTTCCTCCACTACTGTGACAAGTACCTTCCCTCCACTACTGTAACAAGTACCTTCCCTCCACTACAGTAACAAGTACCTTTCATCTACTATGTAACAAGTACCTGTACGTGTATAACACGTACCTCAGCAGTTTTTCAGGTAGCTAGTTTCCTAAAGACCTTAATTTTCAACTAGCTAGTTTTCTAAGGACCTTAATATTCATTTAGCTAGTTTCCTAAGGATCATAATCTCAAACTACCTAGTACTGAGAAGACCTTAAAGTCTCCTTAAGCACTCTACCCACATCCTTGAGTCGTGCTCCACTAAGAAATTCCGACCCACTATACGTACACTACGACCTTGAACATTAAAATGGTATAAAATACCGACAGGTTGTTAGGTAAGACACATATGCAACAGTTAGGTATCTTTATTTCGAAACGTTTCGCCTACACAGTAGCCTACTGTGTAGGCGAAACGTTTCGAAATAAAGATACCTAACTGTTGCATATGTGTCTTACCTAACACACTACCACCTTCATGACCCCCAAGCTTGATGTTGTCAAGTAGGTGCACGTGAACCCATCCTGTATGATTGGTATGACAAGAAAATCATCCTGCGTGATGGATGTATTGGGCAAACAGCTCTTGTCTACTCTCTCAAAATGTCATACAGATAAGGATAGCTGTACAGTGCACTCGTACCTAAATTTATTAATTAAAAATATCTTTATCTGAAGTTTTCATCATTTTGTTTTCTCATTTTGCAGTTCGTTTTAAACCATACCCCCGGCCGGGATTGAACCCGCAAGTTGCAATCGTGTCATTACGATTTCTTGAGTCATATTTCCGTTACTTTGCATCTATGCCCCTGATAAATACTACCATCATATTTTGTATTTCAGGTTTTGTCCTTCGGATTTTTCTTTTGAGCAGAGTAAACCAGAGTACCTGATATAGTATGCCAGAGTATACCAGAGTATACCAGAGTACCAGACATAGTATACCAGAGTAACAGAGTATACCAGAGTACCAGACATAGTATACCAAAGTATACCAGAGTATACCGGAGTACCAGATATAGACATTCGCAAGCCTAAGTTGTTAGATAGGGACTCATATAAAGTCTAGGCTTCCAGTGAGGACTTCCATCCCAGCTCACGTATGGTCAAAGGGTTATACTTTACAAAAGTAAACACATACTAACTGTCCTTGCGGGAGTATAGAGTATCAGTTCTGTGCCTTCCTCTACACACACTTTAACATACATTCTTCTTTTAATATAGGCAGGCCCCGCTTTACAGCTTTTAATATAGGCAGGCCCCGCTTTACAGCTTTTAATATAGGCAGGCCCCGCTTTACAGCTTTTAATATAGGCAGGCCCCGCTTTACAGCTTTTAATATAGGCAGGCCCCACTTTACAGCTTTTAATATAGGCAGGCCCTGCTTTACAGCTTTTAATATAGGCAGGCCCTGCTTTACAGCTTTTAATATAGGCAGGCCCCACTTTACAGCTTTTAATATAGGCAGGCCCCACTTTACAGCTTTTAATATAGGCAGGCCCCGCTTTACAGCTTTTAATATAGACAGGCCCCGCTTTACAGCTTTTAATATAGGCAGGCCCCACTTTACAGCTTTTAATATAGGCAGGCCCCGCTTTACAGCTTTTAATATAGACAGGCCCCGCTTTACAGCTTTTAATATAGGCAGGCCCCCGCTTTACAGCTTTTAATATAGGCAGGCCCCGCTTCACAGCTTTTAATATAGGCAGGCCCCGCTTTACAGCTTTTAATATAGGCAGGCCCCCGCTTTACAGCTTTTAATATAGGCAGGCCCCGCTTCACAACTTTTAATATAGGCAGGCCCCGCTTTACAGCTTTTAATATAGGCAGGCCCCACTTTACAGCTTTTAATATAGGCAGGCCCCGCTTTACAGCTTTTAATATAGGCAGGCCCTGCTTTACAGCTTTTAATATAGGCAGGCCCTGCTTTACAGCTTTTAATATAGGCAGGCCCCGCTTTACAGCTTTTAATATAGGCAGGCCCTGCTTTACAGCTTTTAATATAGGCATGCCCTGCTTTACAGCTTTTAATATAGGCAGGCCCCGCTTTACAGCTTTTAATATAGACAGGCCCCACTTTACAGCTTTTAATATAGGCAGGCCCCGCTTTACAGCTTTTAATATAGACAGGCCCCGCTTTACAGCTTTTAATATAGGCAGGCCCCCGCTTTACAGCTTTTAATATAGGCAGGCCCCGCTTCACAGCTTTTAATATAGGCAGGCCCCGCTTTACAGCTTTTAATATAGGCAGGCCCCCGCTTTACAGCTTTTAATATAGGCAGGCCCCGCTTCACAACTTTTAATATAGGCAGGCCCCGCTTTACAGCTTTTAATATAGGCACGCCCTGCTTTACAGCTTTTAATATAGGCAGGCCCCACTTTACATCTTTTAATATAGGCAGGCCCCGCTTTACAGCTTTTAATATAGGCAGGCCCTGCTTTACAGCTTTTAATATAGGCAGGCCCTGCTTTACAGCTTTTAATATAGGCAGGCCCCACTTTACAGCTTTTAATATAGGCAGGCCCTGCTTTACAGCTTTTAATATAGGCACGCCCTGCTTTACAGCTTTTAATATAGGCAGGCCCCGCTTTACAGCTTTTAATATAGGCAGGCCCTGCTTCACAGCTTTTAATATAGGCAGGCCCTGCTTCACAGCTTTTAATATAGGCAGGCCCCGCTTCACAGCTTTTAATATAGGCAGGGCCCGCTTCACAGCTTTTAATATAGGCAGGCCCCGCTTCACAGCTTTTAATATAGGCAGGCCCCACTTCACAGCTTTTAATATAGGCAGGCCCCGCTTCACAGCTTTTAATATAGGCAGGCCCCGCTTCACAGCTTTTAATATAGGCAGGCCCCGCTTCACAGCTTTTAATATAGGCAGGCCCCGCTTCACAGCTTTTAATATAGGCAGGCCCCGCTTTACAGCTTTTAATATAGGCAGGCCCCGCTTCACAGCTTTTAATATAGGCAGGCCCCGCTTCACAGCTTTTAATATAGGCAGGCCCCACTTCACAGCTTTTAATATAGGCAGGCCCCGCTTTACAGCTTTTAATATAGGCAGCCCCTGCTTTACAGCTTTTAATATAGGCAGGCCCTGCTTTACAGCTTTTAATATAGGCAGGCCCTGCTTTACAGCTTTTAATATAGGCAGGCCCCGCTTTACAGCTTTTAATATAGGCAGGCCCCGCTTTACAGCTTTTAATATAGGCAGGCCCCGCTTTACAGCTTTTAATATAGGCAGGCCCCGCTTTACAGCTTTTAATATAGGCAGGCCCTGCTTTACAGCTTTTAATATAGGCAGGCCCCACTTTACAGCTTTTAATATAGGCAGGCCCCCGCTTTACAGCTTTTAATATAGGCAGGCCCCACTTTACAGCTTTTAATATAGGCAGGCCCCCGCTTTACAGCTTTTAATATAGGCAGGCCCCGCTTCACAGCTTTTAATATAGGCAGGCCCCGCTTTACAGCTTTTAATATAGGCAGGCCCCCGCTTTACAGCTTTTAATATAGGCAGGCCCCGCTTCACAGCTTTTAATATAGGCAGGCCCTGCTTTACAGCTTTTAATATAGGCAGGCCCCGCTTTACAGCTTTTAATATAGGCAGGCCCCGCTTTACAGCTTTTAATATAGGCAGGCCCCGCTTTACAGCTTTTAATATAGGCAGGCCCCGCTTTACAGCTTTTAATATAGGCAGGCCCCCGCTTTACAGCTTTTAATATAGGCAGGCCCCGCTTTACAGCTTTTAATATAGGCAGGCCCCCGCTTTACAGCTTTTAATATAGGCAGGCCCCCGCTTTACAGCTTTTAATATAGGCAGGCCCCGCTTTACAGCTTTTAATATAGGCAGGCCCCCGCTTTACAGCTTTTAATATAGGCAGGCCCCCGCTTTACAGCTTTTAATATAGGCAGGCCCCACTTTACAGCTTTTAATATAGGCAGGCCCCCGCTTTACAGCTTTTAATATAGGCAGGCCCCCGCTTTACAGCTTTTAATATAGGCAGGCCCCGCTTTACAGCTTTTAATATAGGCAGGCCCCGCTTTACAGCTTTTAATATAGGCAGGCCCCACTTTACAGCTTTTAATATAGGCAGGCCCCACTTTACAGCTTTTAATATAGGCAGGCCCCACTTTACAGCTTTTAATATAGGCAGGCCCCACTTTACAGCTTTTAATATAGGCAGGCCCCACTTTACAGCTTTTAATATAGGCAGGCCCCACTTTACAGCTTTTAATATAAGCAGGCCCCTGCTTTACAGCTTTTAATATAGGCAGGCCCCACTTTACAGCTTTTAATATAGGCAGGCCCCACTTTACAGCTTTTAATATAGGCAGGCCCCGCTTTACAGCTTTTAATATAGGCAGGCCCCACTTTACAGCTTTTAATATAGGCAGGCCCCACTTTACAGCTTTTAATATAGGCAGGCCCCGCTTTACAGCTTTTAATATAGGCAGGCCCCGCTTTACAGCTTTTAATATAGGCAGGCCCCACTTTACAGCTTTTAATATAGGCAGGCCCCACTTTACAGCTTTTAATATAGGCAGGCCCCGCTTTACAGCTTTTAATATAGGCAGGCCCCGCTTTACAGCTTTTAATATAGGCAGGCCGCGCTTTACAGCTTTTAATATAGGCAGGCCCCACTTTACAGCTTTTAATATAGGCAGGCCCCGCTTTACAGCTTTTAATATAGGCAGGCCCCGCTTTACAGCTTTTAATATAGGCAGGCCCTGCTTTACAGCTTTTAATATAGGCAGGCCCCACTTTACAGCTTTTAATATAGGCAGGCCCTGCTTTACAGCTTTTAATATAGGCAGGCCCCGCTTTACAGCTTTTAATATAGGCAGGCCCCACTTTACAGCTTTTAATATAGGCAGGCCCTGCTTTACAGCTTTTAATATAGGCAGGCCCCGCTTTACAGCTTTTAATATAGGCAGGCCCCGCTTTACAGCTTTTAATATAGGCAGGCCCCACTTTACAGCTTTTAATATAGGCAGGCCCCACTTTACAGCTTTTAATATAGGCAGGCCCCGCTTTACAGCTTTTAATATAGGCAGGCCCCGCTTTACAGCTTTTAATATAGGCAGGCCCCGCTTTACAGCTTTTAATATAGGCAGGCCCCACTTTACAGCTTTTAATATAGGCAGGCCCCGCTTTACAGCTTTTAATATAGGCAGGCCCCGCTTTACAGCTTTTAATATAGGCAGGCCCCACTTTACAGCTTTTAATATAGACAGGCCCCACTTTACAGCTTTTAATATAGACAGGCCCTGCTTTACAGCTTTTAATATAGGCAGGCCCCACTTTACAGCTTTTAATATAGACAGGCCCCACTTTACAGCTTTTAATATAGACAGGCCCCACTTTACAGCTTTTAATATAGACAGGCCCCACTTTACAGCTTTTAATATAGGCAGGCCCCACTTTACAGCTTTTAATATAGGCAGGCCCCACTTTACAGCTTTTAATATAGGCAGGCCCCGCTTTACAGCTTTTAATATAGGCAGGCCCTGCTTTACAGCTTTTAATATAGGCAGGCCCCACTTTACAGCTTTTAATATAGGCAGGCCCCACTTTACAGCTTTTAATATAGGCAGGCCCCACTTTACAGCTTTTAATATAGGCAGGCCCCACTTTACAGCTTTTAATATAGGCAGGCCCCGCTTTACAGCTTTTAATATAGGCAGGCCCTGCTTTACAGCTTTTAATATAGGCAGGCCCCACTTTACAGCTTTTAATATAGGCAGGCCCCACTTTACAGCTTTTAATATAGGCAGGCCCCACTTTACAGCTTTTAATATAGGCAGGCCCCACTTTACAGCTTTTAATATAGGCAGGCCCTGCTTTACAGCTTTTCGCTAATACAGTGGTTTTCAATCGTACCAATTTTTTATTTATTCAGACTTTCTATAATAAATTTATTGACCACTCGCTAAAAGCTAAGGACGAAAATATTTTGAGATAAGTAGTGTGTACTGTATTCGCATTTTTTAGGCCTAGATCTGTTGCTCACTTAATATATGATAGTTTAAAGATGTTATCAGGTTTTTATATTCATTTGAAAGTGAAAAAAAGGCTAAGATTCATTTTACGGCGATTTTTCGCTTAACAGCTATAGCCCGACACATAACCTGTTGTATCAGCGGGGCCTGCCTATGTTATTCACAATCATCTTACACTACCGACTACCATCAAAATATATTTCACTGGAGTTATCATTGAGAAAGTTCCTCCTTAAACATTACGGCAAAATTAGTTATCAATTTTAGTTTTAGCTTTTATCTAAATAGTTTCGTTCAGTTTTGCAGAAATCCAGAGGTAATTTACTGTGTTAACCTTGGTCTACATATCTCCAGTTGATATATGTCAGCTATATCCTGTCAGTCCTTGTCTGACACTGAGAGAGCACTGTCGTCAGCATGCAAATGCTTTGCATAGCTATAGACTTTCTGCATGCACAACTAAATGTCAACCATCTCTAAAAACATTGTATCATGCTGAAATCATATATTATTATTATTATTATTCTTGTAACACTAATGGACATGTGTTTACATATTACAAAAACAATAGCTCGGCATTCATAATCTTCCCTTGTGGAAAACAAACAAATTTGATTTCTTTGTATAGTATACAAAATGTAATTTACATGTAATAAAATATTGTTAAGCACAGAAAGTCACCAGCATGTATGTGCATTTTGGACAGGGAACTACATGATGGTGACATGAGTTCATGTGTCGTAGCTGCAGAACATTGAACCTGTGGTAGAATGTTTGATGTTATCCTCATCGCCTTTCTGAGATCTTCCAGTGCCTGCAAGTTGCGTTTTCCAATCATCAGTGAGTCACGACCGTTGGATAAATACATAAGTGGGTGTGAGTTGGACCTGATTAGCTTGTGCTACTAGGTCTGATGCCGTGCTCCTTCCTTAAGTGAATGTGACCTGACCTGACTAGGTTGGGTCATTGGTTTAAGCCGGTAGGAGACTTGGACCTGCTTCGCATGGGTCAGTAGGCCTGCTGCAGTCTTCCTTCTTTCCTATGTTTTTATGTTATTATGTTTCAGGTTCAGGTAGGTTTGCCAGAACGAGTCCTGGCCCGGGTCTTCTCCATATGGTGACCCGGCAGAACTCTTGCTCTAACCTTGTATAATGCCACATACGTCAAGGTAACTGCATCTAGTTTTACAGCCTATCCCCCTAAGCAGTGTCAGTATTTCACTTTGTCAGTATTTCCATCACTCTTGTACTTCCTACACTAGTGATGGACTGAACACATCGATTCCAGGCTGAGGGACTGATTACCTCAAACTTCTCCTTGCCTTATACCTTCCTGCTTTGTATTAGACTGATGAAGCCACTGTGTGGCGAAACGTTTCTTCAATAAAGATTCCCATATGTTGCATAAGTGTCTCAATTCTTCAACTTTGGTTACCATCGGATGTGTGATTGACGTTAAAAAGAAAACAGTATTTTCTGATTCTTATTGTGCATCTGGGAGTATGGTAGAGTTTATTGAAGGTTCTCTCACATTCTACTTTCACCCACTATCATTTCCATTTAAGTGACCCACGCTTTCCCCTACTCGCTGAAATCAAGCTCTCGCCTGCCCACTAATAAACCCTCCCCCACTCAAACAACGCTACCCTCTACCCAACCACCCCACTCACATAGTCTATCCTTATCACACTCGTTGTCACACCCCACCGTCCCTGCCTTTTCCCCTAACACCACTTCCTTCCGTTACGAGTGAGTGGCGCTCTTCCACCCTTTGACTCACCCTCGTTATGTCACCCAACTCGTGGTCTCGTTTTCCTCCTTTCTGCTTCCCTCCCACCCGGCTCCTCTTTGCTGTCCTTCTCTCTACTCCTTATTTCCTTCACTCTTCTCCGCTTTCCTCCTTCCCTCCTGTTGTGTAGTTCAGGGGTAGAGCTTGGGCTCACAGCCAAAAGGACCCGAGTTTAATCCCGGGCTGGTTAATATGTATGGGCAAGTCTCTTAACACCAGCTGCCCCTTTTCACCCAGCAGTAAACACATGCCTAGGACCCAGCAGCAAACACATACCTAGACCCAGCAGTTAACACATGCCTAGGACCCAGCAGTAAACACATGCCTAGGACCCAGCAGTAAACATGTACCTAGGACCTAGCAGTAAACACATGTCTAGGACCCAGCAGTAAACGCATGCCTAGGACCCAGCAGTAAACACATGCCTAGGACCCAGCAGTAAACACATGCCTAGGACCCAGCAGTAAACACATACCTAGGACCCAGCAATTAGCACATGCCCAGGACCCAGCAGTAAACACATGCCTAGGACCCAGCAGTAAACACATACCTAGGACCCAGCAATTAGCACATGCCTAGGACCCAGCAGTAAACACATACCTAGGACCCAGCAATTAACACATGCCTAGGACCCAGCAGTAAACACATGCCTAGGACCCAGCAGTAAACACATACCTGGGATCCAGCAGTAAACACATGCCTAGGACCCAGCAGTAAACACATGCCTAGGACCCAGCAGTAAACACATACCTAGGACCCAGCAGTAAACACATACCTAGGACCCAGCAGTAAACACATGCCTAGAACCCAGCAGTAAACACATACCTAGGACCCAGCAGTAAACACATACCTAGGACCCAGCAGTAAACACATGCCTAGGACCCAGCAGTAAACACATACCTAGGACCCAGCAGTAAACACATGCCTAGGACCCAGCAGTAAACACATACCTAGGACCCAGCAGTAAACACATACCTAGGACCCAGCAGTAAACACATGCCTAGGACCCAGCAGTAAACACATGCCTAGGACCCAGCAGTAAACACATACCTAGGACCCAGCAGTAAACACATACCTAGGACCCAGCAGTAAACACATGCCTAGGACCAAGCAGTAAACACATGCCTAGGACCCAGCAGTAAACACATGCCTAGGACCCAGCAGTAAACACATACCTAGGACCCAGCAGTAAACACATGCCTAGGACCAAGCAGTAAACACATGCCTAGAACCCAGCAGTAAACACATGCCTAGGACCCAGCAGTAAACACATACCTAGGACCCAGCAGTAAACACATGCCTAGGACCCAGCAGTAAACACATACCTACGACCCAGCAGTAAACACATACCTAGGACCCAGCAGTAAACACATACCTAGGACCCAGCAGTAAACACATGCCTAGGACCAAGCAGTAAACACATGCCTAGGACCCAGCAGTAAACACATGCCTAGGACCCAGCAGTAAACACATACCTAGGACCAAGCAGTAAACACATGCCTAGGACCAAGCAGTAAACACATGCCTAGGACCCAGCAGTAAACACATGCCTAGGACCCAGCAGTAAACACATACCTAGGACCAAGCAGTAAACACATGCCTAGGACCAAGCAGTAAACACATGCCTAGGACCCAGCAGTAAACACATGCCTAGGACCCAGCAGTAAACACATACCTAGGACCCAGCAGTAAACACATGCCTAGGACCAAGCAGTAAACACATGCCTAGGACCCAACAGTAAACACATGCCTAGGACCCAGCAGTAAACACATACCTAGGACCCAGCAGTAAACACATGCCTAGGACCCAGCAGTAAACACATGCCTAGGACCCAGCAGTAAACACATACCTAGGACCCAGCAGTAAACACATACCTAGGACCCAGCAGTAAACACATACCTAGGACCCAGCAGTAAACACATGCCTAGGACCCAGCAGTAAACACATACCTAGGACCCAGCAGTAAACACATGCCTAGGACCCAGCAGTAAACACATGCCTAGGACCCAGCAGTAAACACATACCTAGGACCCAGCAGTAAACACATACCTAGGACCCAGCAGTAAACACATGCCTAGGACCCAGCAGTAAACACATGCCTAGGACCCAGCAGTAAACACATACCTAGGACCCAGCAGTAAACACATGCCTAGGACCCAGCAGTAAACACATGCCTAGGACCCAGCAGTAAACACATACCTAGGACCCAGCAGTAAACACATGCCTAGGACCCAGCAGTAAACACATGCCTAGGATGTTATAACCTTTATAAGTAATACAGACAAGTGGTCTAAGAATGACACGTGAGCAAAAACTAGGACATATCTATTGGAATACAGTAAGATCACAGTAAACAGGTGATATCACAATATGCAGAACAACCACTGTGAAAAAATAGTGAAATTCTAAGCGCTTTCGCGACTTCTCACATTATCAAGGAATTATAGTTCCGTGAGAAGTCACAAAAGCTCTTGGAATTTCACTATTTTTTCACAGTGGTTGTTCTGCATCTATTGGAATATTTAAATACTTATTAAGATATTACAGTATTAAAAAACGTCCTAGTAAGTGTTGTCCCCGGTATCTTTGTAAAGTAAACACCTAGAATTTTGGCGACTTGTTATGAGTTGCACCCTGGGGAAGGACTATGGTACCCAGCTGATTAAAATAACGTAGTTAATAATCGATGTAACTTATTAAGACATTTCGGTCCGACTTGGACCAGGTTATTTGCGTATTGTTCCAGTCACGGTATTGTCTATTATTCTTTAACGGCCTTTTTTTCCCTTGTCTCTTTCCTTGCTTCTCTCTCTATACATGCGTCATTACCTGTTTCTCTTTCTGTGTATGCTTCATTTCTTCCTTGTATTCCCGTATATCTCCCTCCAACCTTCACCTACTCATCACCATCTCCACCACTTTGGACTTTATCTCAATGGCACAAAGCACACACTCACATACACAGTGAAGAGGCGGGGCCAAGAGATATGAATCGACCCATGCAACCATAATTAGGTGAGTACACACACACGCATACGCACGCACACTTACCACAACTCACAATCACAACACAAAAAAACTTATCATTCTGTTTGCCGACCTTCTGCCTTTTCTCGGGGTAGAGGGAGCAGTTTAAAAATTATAATTGCATTCGCTCAGCCTTTGCAAAAAAAAAATTAATCGTTTTTTTTTTTGCGTCAGCAGTATAATGTTTTTGTTGTTACACCAGAGACTCCTTTTATCTAATTTTACAGTATTTTTTATATGGTATGATTTTTTTCATTCTCTTCTGCTGGTAATTAATTCTTGTTTTACTAACATTCTCTCTCTCTCTCTCTCTCTCTCTCTCTCTCTCTCTCTCTCTCTCTCTCTCTCTCTCTCTCTCTCTCTCTCTGTCTCTCTCTCTCCTCTCTCTGCTCTCTCTCTCTCTCTCTTTTTTTACACAGGGTTTGACAAGGTTAAGGATCCCTAGCTTTATTGACAAGCTATTTACAGGTTAAGGATTCCTAACTTTATTGGCAAGCTAAGAGCTGTTACCTACATCAGCTCATTTGAAAGCATTTTTATTGTTATGAGACATACAAGTAGGGAACAGGATGAAGTTGAGCCATCTGTGGGCCAGCATTTTCATTTGATCAACTGACTTTATCTCGTTGACATCATTATGCTGTACGAATGTGTTCCATACTCGAGTCATCCTGGGTATGTATGATCTCAGATGGAGTGATGTTCTGGAGAAGGGTACAGCCAGAGTGAAGTTGCTGCTTTCTGCCCGTCTTGTGGGATAAAAGCTTGTTTCACGCTGTCCTCGAAGTGGATCCAAGTGTGGTATTTTGACAATACTGGCCTTGTACATAACAGTAAGGCCACCCATATCCCCCCTATGTTGAAGGCTCTGCTGAAATGACAGATCTATCCAGGATGGGTGCAGGCGAGAGATGAGACGTCCTGCTCTGTTCTCTACTTTGTCAAGCAGTCGCAGATGAGAGGGGGGGGGCAGGCAAACCAAGAAAGTGGAGCATACTCAAGGTGTGAGCGTACTTGTGCCTCGTACAGGATCTTGCAACCCCTACTGTCAAGCAGATGCGAGATACGGCGAAGTGCTGTAAGCTTCCTGGCTGCCTTGTTTGCAAGATTTACAACATGGTTCTTCATGGTTAGTTTCTCTCTCTCTCTCTCTCTCTCTCTCTCTCTCTCTCTCTCTCTCCCTCTCTCCCTCTCTCCCTCTCTCTCTCTCTTCTCTCTTCTCTCTTTTCCTCTTCTCTTCTCTCTCTCTCTCTCTCTCTCTCTCTCTCTCTCTCTCTCTCTCTCTCTCTCTCTCTCTCTCTCTCTCTCTCACGCGCGCACAGAAGAAGAATTCACTCGATCGAAGACCAGGCAGAACTACAAAGGGATCTGGACAGGCTGCAGACCTGGTCCAGCAATTGGCTCCTGGAGTTCAATCCCACCAAGTGCAAAGTCATGAAGATTGGGGAGGGCAAAGAAGACCGCAGACGGAGTACAGTCTAGGGGGCCAGAGTCTACAAACCTCACTCAAGGAAAAAGATCTTGGGGTGAGTATAACACCAGGCACATCTCCTGAAGCGCACATCAACCAAATAACTCCTGCAGCATATGGGCGCCTAGCAAACCTCAGAACAGCATTCCGACATCTTAATAAGGAATCATTCAGGACCCTGTACACCGTGTACGTTAGGCCCATATTGGAGTATGCGGCACCAGTTTGGAACCCACACCTAGCCAAGCACGTAAAGAAACTAGAGAAAGTGCAAAGGTTTGCAACAAGACTAGTCCCAGAGCTAAGAGGTATGTCCTACGAGGAGAGGTTAAGGGAAATCAACCTGACGACACTGGAGGACAGGAGAGATAGGGGGGACATGATAACGACATACAAAATACTGAGAGGGATTGACAAGGTTTACAAAGACAGGATGTTCCAGAGATTGGACACAGTAACAAGGGGACACAGTTGGAAGCTGAAGACACAGATGAATCACAGGGATGTTAGGAAGTATTTCTTCAGCCACAGAGTAGTCAGTAAGTGGAATAGTTTGAGAAGCGATGTAGTGGAGGCAGGATCCATACATAGCTTTAAGCAGAGGTATGATAAAGCTCACGGCTCAGGAGAGTGACCTAGTAGCGATCAGTGAAGAGGCGGGGCCAGGAGCTCGGACTCGACCCCGCACCTCAACTAGGTGAGTACAACTAGGTGAGTTCACACACACACACACACACACACACACACACACACACACACACACACACACACACACACACACATACACACCTGGTCAAGCACGTCAAGAAATTAGAGAACGTGCAAAGGTTTGCGACAAGGTTAGGTGGGATACAGAAACAAGAGGTCACAATTGGAAGCTGAAGACTCAGATGAGTCAAGGGTATGTTAGGAAGTATTTCTTAAGTCATAGAGTAGTCAGGAAGTGGAATAGTCTAGCAAGTGATGTACTGGAGGCAGGAACCATACATAGCTTTAAGACGAGGTATGATAAAGCTCATGGAGCAGGGAGAGAGAGGACCTAGTAGCGTTCAGTGAAGAGGCGGGGCCAGAAACTGAGTCTCGACCCCTGCAACCACAATTAGGTGAGTGCACTTAGGTTAGTACACACACACACGCATGGTACGTGGCGAGGTGTCAGAGTGGGCACCTGTGACCAGCGGGGTCCCGCAGGGGTCAGTCCTAGGACCAGTGCTGTTTCTGGTATTTGTGAACGACATGACGGAAGGAATAGACTCTGAGGTGTCCCTGTTTGCAGATGACGTGAAGTTGATGAGAAGAATTCACTCGATCGAAGACCAGGCAGAACTACAAAGGGATCTGGACAGGCTGCAGACCTGGTCCAGCAATTGGCTCCTGGAGTTCAATCCCACCAAGTGCAAAGTCATGAAGATTGGGGAAGGGCAAAGAAGGCCGCAGACGGAGTACAGTCTAGGGGTCAGAGACTACAAACCTCACTCAAGGAAAAGATCTTGGGGTGAGTATAACACCAGGCACATCTCCTGAAGCGCACATCAACCAAATAACTGCTGCAGCATATGGGCGCCTAGCAAACCTCAGAACACCATTCCGACATCTTAATAAGGAATCATTCAGGACCCTGTACACCGTGTATGTTAGGCCCATATTGGAGTATGCGGCACCATTTTGGAACCCACACCTAGCCAAGCACGTGAAGAAACTAGAGAAAGTGCAAAGGTTTGCAACAAGACTAGTCCCAGAGCTAAGAGGTATGTCCTACGAGGAGAGGTTAAGGGAAATCAACCTGACGGCACTGGAGGACAGGAGAGATAGGGGACATGATAACGACATACAAAATACTGAGAGGAATTGACAAGGTGGACAAAGACAGGATGTTCCAGAGATTGGACACAGTAACAAGGGGACACAGTTGGAAGCTGAAGACACAGATGAATCACAGGGATATTAGGAAGTATTTCTTCAGCCACAGAGTAGTCAGTAAGTGGAATAGTTTGGGAAGCGATGTAGTGGAGGCAGGATCCATACATAGCTTTAAGCAGAGGTATGATAAAGCTCACGGCTCAGGGAGAGTGACCTAGTAGCGATCAGTGAAGAGGCGGGGCCAGGAGCTCGGACTCGACCCCCGCAACCTCAACTAGGTGAGTACAACTAGGTGAATACACACACACACAGTAGCGATTATTGAAGAGGCGGGGCCAGGAGCTGAGTCTCGACCCCTGCAACCACAATTAGGTGAGCAGTTAGGTGAGTACACACACACACACACACACACACACACACACACACACAAGGGAGAGTGACCTAGTAGTGACCAGTGAAGAGGCGGGGCCAGGAGCTTGGATTCGACCCCTGCAACCTCAACTAGGTGAGTACACACACACACACACACATACATGCACGTATATACAACAGGCCTAGTGTCTAATCGACATGTGCCTAGGACAGGCCCATACTGGAGTATGCAGCACCAGTTTGGAATCCACACCTAGTCAAGCACGTCAAGAAATTAGAGAAAGTGCAAAGGTTTGCAACAAGACTAGTCCCAGAGCTACGGGGATTGTCCTATGAAGAAAGGTTGAGGGAAATCGGCCTGACGACACTGGAGGCCAGGAGGGTCAGGGGAGACATGATAACGACATATAAAATACTGCGCGGAATAGACGAGGTGGACAAAGACGGGATGTTCCAGAGATGGGACACAGACACAAGAGGTCACAATTGGAAGTTGAAGACTCAGATGAATCAAAGGGATGTTAGGAAGTATTTCTTCAGTCATAGAGTAGTCAAGCCGTGGAATAGCCTAGAAAGTGAAGTAGTGGAGGCGGGAACCATACATAGTTTTAAGGCGAAGTATGATAGAGCTCATGGGGCAGGGAGAGAGAGGACCTAGTAGCAATCAGCGAAGAGGCGGGGCCAGGAGCTGTGAATCGACCCCTGCAACCACAAATAGGTGAGTACACGCACGCGCGCGCGCGCACGTGCGCAATCTGGAGAGTGAAGTAGTGGAGGCTGGATACAAACAGAGCTTTAAGAAGAGTTAACGCACTCAGCTCACACACTGAGGTCCGGAGTTCGAATCTCCGGTACGGCTGGAAAACATCAGGGGCGTGTTTCCATAAGACATCTGCTGTCCCTGTTCATCCATCAGTAAAATGGATACCTGGGTGTTAGTCGGCTGGTGTGGGTCGCATCCTGGGACATAAGTGACCTAATTTGCCCGAAATGCTCACCATAACAAGCGGCTTTCTATATAGTAGAATGTCATTAATATCAGCTAGGCCTGTATACCTTGTACATGTACAAATAAAGATATTATTATTATTACTATTTGTAGCAAGGCGAGAGTGAACTTAGTAGCGACTAGTGAAGAGGCGGGGCCAGGAGCTAAGACACAACCCCTGCCATCACAAATAGGTGGGTACACACACCAACGTCTTGTAATCTACTGACCTTGTTACTTCTGTAAACATTTTTGCTTGACACATTATCAAGGACTGTCTGTCTCATTTCCATTAGAGTCCTTTTAATCTTGTACCAGAAGATGCTGCCTACAGTAGTCTACTAACACCCAGGTACCTACTTGCTGTTAGGTAAACAGGGACAGCACGTGTAAGGAAACATGGCCAACGTTTCCACGCACGCCGGGGATTGAATCAGGGACACTGTGAGGCAAGAGCGTTGCCAAGTGACCCACGGGAGGATCCTTGTAGCCTGTGAGGGGCTTTTGATCAAATGAATGAAACCTGCTCTCCTCTTCCTTAGATCTAACCTAAGTGCTTGCTATTTCCCCTGGGTTTAGCGCTCCTCTCCTAAATATAATAATAAGTCGTCGACTTTATCATGCTCCCAAAGGCCTATGTGAGAGGGAATCCACAAGAAGCTTAACTCTGATCCCTTTTTTAATATGTA
Organism: Cherax quadricarinatus; assembly: GCF_038502225.1. Taxonomy (NCBI): domain Eukaryota; kingdom Metazoa; phylum Arthropoda; class Malacostraca; order Decapoda; family Parastacidae; genus Cherax; species Cherax quadricarinatus. The sequence goes on along the minus strand of NC_091374.1, from coordinate 10,581,031 downwards.
TATATTTGTGTCTGGCTTCATCAGCAAGCATGTTACATTCAGATCTCAGGCTATTTGCAACGTGTAATAAAGACAGGGAGTCGGACACAAACTGTTTTATAAGCTCTGCAATCAACAACTATGGCAAACAATTCAGTTAGTAAGGTGGAAGGCCAGTTGTTAATTAATTCTAATGCATCTCTGCCTTATAGTACCATCAGGCTTATTTACGATAACAGCACTTCCCGCCCTCCCACTGTCACAGTTAAAGGAGCCATCTGCGTAGATGCTCTGTGTGATATTAAAGTCTGCAGGTTACGTAAGTGTTCCAGATCGCTGAGTTCAGAAATTTGTTGCACTGCTAGCTACCAACACGGGTGGGCTGTTGTCCGTCAGGCAAACTGTTAGAAGTGGCAAGAACAGCTGGCAGCTTCCTGGCTGTGTTAGACCTCTGGAATCATGGTCTTTTGCACTACCGCTCATAGGATGAGCTGCTGGTGCACAATAAACTAGCCGCTCACGTGGCACAAAGTTGAGGAAAGAGATGATGGACCAATCAGTGTCACTCAGTAAACCAGCCGCTAAGACGGCACCAAGTAGATCGAGGTAATAAGTTGTGGACCAGTCAGTCAGTCAGTCAGTAAACCAGCCGCTCAGACTGCACCAAGTAGGTCGAGGAGATAGATGATGGACCAGTCATTAAGTCGGTAAACCAGCCGCTCAGACGTCACCAGGTTGGTCGAGGAGATAGATGATGGACCACTTCTTGCTTCGCTGTCTTTGCTTCTGTATCCCTGGGACGCACCTACTTCATGTTCTCTTCTTTCTCAGTGTTAGATCGTTGCCCCCCCCCCTCTCTCTCTCTCTCTCCAGCTTAATGGAAAGAGCTTTGACCAGGAGGTTCGTCATATCATCTTAGAACATACGTTCACATTTCTGCACGCCATAGCCCGGGTGAGTGCAGTTTGACACGTACTAAAGAATCCGGCTCCGGAATCCCGGCTGGTAAAGTTGATGCGGCTCTCCCAAACTGTCACCACCCTTAAAACCCAACAACAACAGCCAGCTGATTTTGACAGCGTCACCAGGCTGCTCAGTCCCAGATCAGGCCTTCCGGTTGATCTGATCCACTAGGCTGTTGGTGCTAACCGCATACAGCCTAGCTTAGTAACTAACTTGAGGAACTCTAGTGACAACACACTAGAACTCGTGCAGTTACGGGAGAAAAAACCTTTAACAATGCACGTATTCTGAAAGAAATGCTGTGTTCACTGTGATGTTTATACATCATTGTGTATATACACTGAGTTTAGTTTAATCCCTGTCTTAGGGATATAGTGTACAGGCCCGAACTGCAGTCTTAATGACCTTCATGTAGTAGATAATCCCCAACAAATTATGGCCATTGTCTTGGTGAAGGATCAGGATATACATGATGACCATGGACCCAAAAATAAGGATGTACACACGGTGGAGGTGCAAGCTGGAGACATCCTGGAGGATTTGTGTCGACTTTGTGGTGCTCAAGATAGTAGATTGCTGCATCTGGCAGATACTTTCTCAATCCTTGGAGCTACCTCAAATATACTGCACTTGCTAGAGAGCATATCAGTCTTCCTTAAAGTTCAGGTATGACATTGATGTTAATTATATTGGTGGTTACAAGGAAATTTTCATTTAAAGGACATAACCCGATATTTATAGTTTTTGAGAAAAACTGTATGACCCTTGTAGGGTTAGAACTTCTTTTTTATTATAATAATTGAGGGGAAAATCACAAGACAGTTGTACAATAGTAAGAGCATAGGAATAAAGTAATATTTATTTGCTTTATTTCCAGGGCTCGGCGAGTTGAATAATGATCAATTTATAGGTTAGGTTAAAAAATGTATAAGCACACATAAGTAACATGAAAATGGGCAAATGCAGCATATCTGTCAATAAAGTTTAATCATTTTTACGTTTGGGCCCCTGGCTGCTGGTCACATACCTTCGGCATAAAAATAAAAATACAGAGATCCTGTTTGCCAGCATTTAAAGGACATGGATATCTAACTTTGCTTTAAGCATTGAGTCATAATTCCTCAGTATTTTTGAGGGATGTTAGTTCTCCCTTACATGTCAATTTGGCAGTCTGATTGGACCCCAAACACCATTTCCATTTTCCTTGTTACAGATTTTGTTTGGTACTTGGAAGAGCCTGCTCACTGGCCCTGATGAGTTTTAGGCATGTGACTCACCCCAGGTCCTTTACTTTCGGGAATGCTTGTTCCCTTATGTGCTGAGATTGGGCAGTACTTCAAACCCAGACTCTGCGAGGATGAGCTCAGTACTGCTCATGCTTTCATAGCCCTTAACTAAATCAAGAAAAAAAAACATTGCAGTAGGTTTTTGTTTATACCCAACAATTTTTATTTCTGTATTTTTATGAACCTGTTATAATATTTTTAGATCAGTAACTATTTTATGTGTTTCACTCATTTACGACAGTCTCCAAGACATTTCTTACCTATATCCTAGTTGAATTTAATTAATTCGTTTAATTATTTGCTTTTGATATCAATATTTTATATATACAGTACCTGTTATATTTAAAAAATCATAACTAATTAAAATATTTAAAGTTTTTTATACTTTTTCCAGGATGATTGTGAAGAGTTAATGCCCAAACACCTCTGCTTGTCCTGCTTTAATACTGCTATTGATATTCAAGCATTCATTGACTCCGGTGTTAACTTTCAGAAAACCACAATTAGTCAGTTGTTTCCTAATGCAACAGTAGAAGAGGTCTATGAGGTGCCATTTTCTGGACCTTATCAGAATTCACAAGCAACAAACAGAACTCTTTCAGAATGTGTCGAAAGTGGAGGATCAGTACAGGAAAGACCACATAATTTTTTTAGTTACAGTTCATATGAAACCTCAGGTGAACTCTCAAAGCAAAATTATGATCAAGGCCAAGAACTGACAATTGAACAGCATGTGAATAATCGTAGGCATATCATAGATAGTTACCAAGAGTCACAAGGAATATTTGAGTATAGTGAACCTGTAAACAGGCATAGTGTTCTTACCTATAAAGAAAGTAATATTGTTCCAAATGCTTCTAGTCATCTCTCAGGGACACCTCAAAAATTGTCCAAATCTTCAGAAGGAGAATCTCAGATTGATTACCAAAAATCTTCCCCAGGTAAAAATACCTCCTTAAAAAATAATGTACATGATAAAAAAATACAGGGTTTACTTTTACATAGTTCAAAACACACTAGCACCATTAGTACTGACAATGTTAGTACAAATATAAAGCATAATACAGAGACACATGTCTCAGTTTGCACTGATGCAGCATCAGTTGGTGATAATAAATTAAGAAAATGTCCTACTTGCAATAAAACATTTCCTAGGCAGAGTCAGTTAAAGAGTCACCTTGCTACTCATAGTGAACTTCGGCCATTTGAGTGTAACAGATGCTTTCTGAAGTTCAAGTACCGCAGAAATCTTGTGGAACATTTTAGTGTTCATGACGAAATTCCATCCTTCATCTGCTCAGTGTGTGGCCTGACATTTAAACAAAAAAGCAAGTAAGTGGTAATTCACCCGTAAGTTATTTGTTTTATAGTCATTCAGATTTTGATCTACACATTTTTGCAGTAATTTTAGATTTAACTTTTAATTCCTGTCAAATGGAATTATGGAAGTATACAGGTAACATGATATTTTTTTTTTTTTTTTTTTTTTTTTTTTTTGTGATCATTCAGATATTTCTGTGCATAAAGCTCCTGGCCAACTTCCATGCAAATCTGCTACATTTTTGTTTTTAAACTGGATAGGCTGTCTTTCACCAAGGCAATGTGACCAAAGGAAAAAAAATGAAACATTCACCATGATTTATTCAGTAGCTCTCTTGCCAGAAGTGCACAGATATCATAATTCAAATACCTCTCCAAACTGCAACATCCCTACCTCTGGCTAGTGTAGCAGTAATGTGAAGGACATGTAAGGTATGTACTAGTTATTGAAGTAGTGGTATGAACGATGTTCAGTGTTGAGACATGCACTTGCGATTGAAGAAATAGTAAGAGTGCTTGGCTCATAATTGAAGGAACCCATGTTTGATTCCTAGACAGAGACAAATGAGCAAGTCTCCTTACAAGTGCTTCTGTTCACCTAACAGAAAAAGGTAGCTGAACATAAGTCAACTTTTGTGGGTAACATCCTTCAGGGGTGGTAGAATACACTTAGATATGACCTGGCTTTGAAATGAACTGAGGTAGGATAACAGCTCTTAGTCTGTAAAATTAACTACTAAAAAAGCTACTCTGTGAAAGATATTCAAGTATAAAGCATTAATCAGATCCATAGGCTTATATGTAAATGACATTAAGAGTATAGGTTTCATTTTTACATATCTTTTAATAAAAAATTTTCCTACACAAGCTTGCTAAAGCATGAGCGAACCCATCGAGAAGCAAACAAGTTAAATTTCAAGTGCACTTTTTGCAGTAAGGAATACACACAATCTTCACATTTGAAGACACACATAAGAAATATCCATAAAGGTGAGTTAAGTGTGAAATTAAAAGTGATGATATTATATATAATAGTTTTTTATTTGCTGCACAAATATTGTCTTATTATTTTGTATTTTAAAAATTATACCACTTTTGATGCAAAACTTAACACTTCCAGATAACTGTGGTTTCACTTGTAGTGAGTGTAATGTAGTAGTACTAAGCCAGTCCTCTTTACGACGCCATATGTCCTCTGTCCATGCAACATCTGTTAAATTTACATGTCAGCACTGCAATAAAGGCTTTAATAACTACCAGAACTATCAAGGTAATACAATGTATATGCTTAATTTTTTAAACAATACTCATGTTTTCATGTACAGTACAATAGTAGTAGTAATAGTAATATTAATAATAATATTTTTCATATTTATGTACAAACATACACAATAATTTGAAAGCCCATTTTGCCACAGCATTTTTGGCAAACATGCTTTGCAGATTTAAATATCATTGTTCTCAAAAGATGGGATTACATAGGTGCTTAAAAGAATGTTACATCAGAAGCTTCTTGTATGCATGGCAGTTTGGGCAAGACTTCAATAAGGAGCTTAAGGTATACGATTGATACAGTTTAATTTAGATACTCTAGTAGCTGTGTAACTAATTTAATGAATGATTGCAAGTAAAACATTAGGGATAGCTATCACACAGCAAAAATCTTCCCTAAGAACCATGTCAAACTGCCTTTACACAAGACTTGCCTCTTATTTTTAAATTGCCAGTCCTTCTGAACATGCATGCCATTCACACTTACTGCTCTTCACACTGCAGCTACAGGACCCTGAATAGGAATGCTTATCTAGATTAATAACTACTGGAGAGTTGAAACAGATCCCACAGAACAAAAGAAATGTGCCAGTATATTTCATTCATATCCCACTTATTAGTCAGTCTAGGAAGAAAAATCATGTAAATGAAAGATACAAAATATGCAATAATCTTCCTGAAAGAACTAAAAGCCCTATTGTAATAATCAACATCAAAAAAAAAAAGTCATGAAGTATTGTTATAAGAAACTAAATCACACATTTTTCTACATGCCAAGAGACAAAAGTACATTATCATATCCTTTAGTTATTGCTCTATATGTGTCCAGTTATTTTTTAGAAATGCTGTCTATGTCAAACAGCAATATTTTTAGCAGTGTATGATACACATTATCCTATTCTAAAGTTTTGTAAACTTGGCAGTTAAATAATACAAATAAAAGGCCCCAAAATTTGGAACTCTCTGCCTAATATTGACACATGTTCTCCATCTGTCAGCATCTTTGCTTATATAGTTAAAAAATGCCTATTAAATTCCATATAAATGTTATATCCATGCTTTAGATTTAGATAAAGAGAAATTGGATATCAAATTGGGGAGGAGGAGTATGGAAGAAGTGAATGTTTTCAGATACTTGGGAGTTGACGTGTCGGCGGACGGATTTATGAAGGATGAGGTTAATCATAGAATTGATGAGGGAAAAAAGGTGAGTGCTGCGTTGAGGTATATGTGGAGTCAAAAAACGTTATCTATGGAGGCAAAGAAGGGAATGTATGAAAGTATAGTAGTACCAACACTCTTATATGGGTGTGAAGCTTGGGTTGTGAATGCAGCAGCGAGGAGGCGGTTGCAGGCAGTGGAGATGTCCTGTCTAAGGGCAATGTGTGGTGTAAATATTATGCAGAAAATTTGGAGTGTGGAGATTAGGAGAAAGTGTGGAGTTTATAAAAGTATTAGTCAGAGGGCTGAAGAGGGGTTGTTGAGGTGGTTTGGTCATTTAGAGAGAATGGATCAAAGTAGAATGACATGGAGAGCATTTAAATCTGTAGGAGAAGGAAGGAGGGGTAGGGGTCATCCTCGAAAAGGTTGGAAGGAAGGGGTAAGGGAGGTTTTGTGGGTGAGGGGCTTGGACTTCCAGGAGGCGTGCATGAGCGTGCTCGATAGGAGTGAATGGAGATGAATGGTATTTGGGACCTGATGATCTGTTGGAGTGTGAGCAGGGTAATATTTAGTGAAGGGATTCAGGGAAACTGGTTATTTTTATATAGCTGGACTTGAGTCCTGGAAATGGGAAGTACAATGCCTGCACTCTAAAGGAGGGGTTTTGGGATATTAGCAGTTTGGAGGGATATGTTGTGCATCTTTATATGTACATGCTTCTAAACTGTTGTGTTCTGAGTGCCTCTGCAAAGACAGTGATTGTGTGTGAGTAAAGTGAAAGTGTTGAATGATGATGGGAGTATTTGCTTTTTGGGGATTTTCTTTCTTTTTGGGTCACCCTGCCTCAATGGGAGACGGCCGACTTGTTAAAAAAAAAAAAAAAATCCATGCTTTAATATCTCCACCTTGTAATGAAACAAATCAGCCCCTCGAGTCATACCTATGTTAAAGTGTGATAAATATTAATTGTGAATATTTATCTTAACTGACTTTAATGTATATCTCTTACCTATATCTACCCTTATCCTTCCCTACTGAATATGTACATAGCTTTTTGTAACTTAGGTATAGAGAACACTCAGTATAGTGAAGGAATAAGAGCATTACGTCATACACCATCATTATTGAAATGTAATTCAGAACAGTTGCAAATGCTTCATTAATTGGTAAATTATTATTATTATTGTTATTATTATTATTATTATTATTATTGTCGTCGTCGTCGTCGTCATCATCGTCATCATCATCATCATCATCATCATCATCATCATCATCATCATCACTACTACTACTACTATTATTATGTATTTATTGAGTGTGAAATAATGAATATAAATTTTAACAGCTTGTACAGTACATATTTATATTACAGTGCTACCCTGAGTTTCGTACAGCTCCCAACTTGAACAATTATGTAAGTGTATTTTTGGGGGTCTGAAATGGACTCATCTAATTTACATTATTCCTTATGGGAACAAATTCGTTTGGTAACGACACTCGAACAGCCTTCTGGAACGAATTGCGGCCGAAACTCAGGGTACCACTGTATTGTAAAAGGTGTCAGTTAAACTTGTCTAAATATGCTAAACTATAACTTCTTAATTATTGTATTGTAACTAACTCATAACACACATGAACCTCATTGTAATGTTTTCATGGCTGAATTCATGACTATGTAAATAACCTCTTAATATTGCTAACAGTTTGTAAATTCATAAAGTATCATTTATTACATTGTTGTCTTATGTACTTTTGGTAATTAAAAGTTGGTGGGTAGACCTCTTGATGTATATGTGTAGAGAGTAGTAACCAATATTTTTTTATTATTAACACATCAGCCATTTCCCACCAAGGCAGGGTGGCCCTAAAAAGAAAAACTTTCATCATCATTCACTCCATCACTGTCTTGCCAGAGGTGTGCTTCCACTACAATTATAAAACTGCAACATTAACACCCTTCCTTCAGAGTGACTGATATGTCTGATAATATTTAGTGGTAGCAACAGTAAGATAAAGGCAAAGTACAAGGAGAATACTGTTAGTGAGTAAAATAAAAGTGAAAGGAAATGAATTAAAGAGAAATAATGAAGGATATAAGCACCTTTTTGGAAAAAAGTAGCCTACCATGCAAAATTATGATGAGGAAGACGGTGTGGATTTAATTACGCAGTGCTTGTGTAAAACAGATGTTTGGAATTTTAAGAAGGTGAGTGTGGGTGAAAAGAAAAATAATGAGATAAAAATAAATGATAGTGTCAGGCAATAGTTAAATTTTTCTCTGCCTGTTTGTGCACTGCAGCTAGTCTTCTAACACATTTTCATACAGGTCATATACGTCGGCACACTGGAGAGCGTCCTTACTGTTGTGAAACTTGCAATAAGACATTCACCACCACTAAGGCTCTTAGTAGGCACCGTCTCATTCATCAGGGCACCAAAACCCACAAAGTATGTAAGTTATTTCAGCCATTAGGTTTAAGACCAATTTTTAAAAGTATTTAATGATATTTGATTTAATTTTAGTTTCTCCATAACACCTATTTCATATATTTAAATACATCACCTTGTGTTTCTTTTGCTGGGGTCTCCCCACCTTGGTGGGAGACAGCCATTGTGTTAAGAAAAATTTAAATGCCTTGCATACTGAGTGATGTCAACTAAGATCCATTCCCATCCCTCCATAATCTTAGAAAGAAATAGAGTTCACCTGTGTCTTGCACACGCATCATTAAAACTTCTTTTTTTTTTTTTAACAAACTGGCCATATCCCACTATGGCTGTGTGACTTAAAAAAGGAAAACCGAATTTTTCCTTTTATTTTAATTTAGTAATTTATACAGGAGAAGGGGTTACTAGCCCCTTGCTCCCAGCATTTTAGTCGCCTCTTACAATACACATGGCTTACGGAGGAAGAGTTCTTTCCCACTTCCCCATGGAGATTAAAACTTAAGTATCATCTCAGATTTGAAGTTTTCACTTATACATGTCTGTTTCCAGGGAACAAAATTGGGTACTCATGTTTCTAACCGTGTCCTATGTTTATCGTTCAGTGCTGGTAGTCTTTGTGCTGTCTCATACCCCTTAATATTAATTGTAAAACGTTTGCTGTTCAATTCTTTCTGCTGAATTCTTATACCCCTGGTTATGCAGAGCATTTCAATGATAACCACAACATTTAGCTAACACCCAGGTACCTACTGACTGCTAGGTGAACATGGACCGCAGGTGTAAGGAAATATTCCCAACATTTCGGTCCTTAGACCCTCAGTTTGTGAGCTTGCATGTTGCCAGAACTCTTTCCTCCATAATTAAATATGCCATTTTTACAAACCTTGTTCCATCAATGCCAAGGAACCACTAAAGTCATTTTGACTTCTCTCTATACATTATCCCATCCAATTTTTTTGAACTTGGTGATCTTGTTAATTGGTACAGTAATATTTTCAGTTCACTATGCAATATTATTTTTATTTATTTTATTAGCACACTGGCCGATTCCCACCAAGGCAGGGTGGCCCGAAAAAGAAAAACTTTCACCATCATTCACTCCATCACTGTCTTGCCAGAAGGGTGCTTTTCACTACGGTTTTTAAACTGCAACATTAGCACCTCTCCTTCAGAATACAGGCACTGTACTTCCCATCTCCAGGACTCAAGTCCGGCCTGCCAGTTTCCCTGAATCCCTTCATAAATGTTACTTTGCTCACACTCCAACAGCACGTCAAGTATTAAAAACCATTTGTCTCCATTCACTCCTATCAAACATGCTCACGCATGCCCGCTGGAAGTCCAAGCCCCTCGCACACAAAACCTCCTTTACCCCCTCCCTCCAACCTTTCCTAGGCCGACCCCTACCCCGCCTTCCTTCCACTACAGACTGATACACTCATGAAGTCATTCTGTTTCGCTCCATTCTCTCTACATGTCCGAACCACCTCAACAACCCTTCCTCAGCCCTCTGGTCAACAGTTTTGGCAATCCCGCACCTCCTCCTAACTTCCAAACTACGAATTCTCTGCATTATATTCACACCACACATTGCCCTCAGACATGACATCTCCACTGCCTCCAACCTTCTCCTCGCTGCAACATTCATCACCCATGCGTCACACCCATATAAGAGCGTTGGTAAAACTATGCTCTCTTACATTCCCCTCTTTGCCTCCAAGGAAAAAGTTCTTTGTCTCCACAGACTCCTAAGTGCACCACTCACCCTTTCCCCCTCATCAATTCTGTGATTCACCTCATCTTTCATAGAACCATCCGCTGACACGTCCACTCCCAAATATCTGAATACATTCACCTCCTCCATACCCTCTCCCTCCAATCTGATATCCAATCTTTCATCACCTAATCTTTTTGTTATCCTCATAAACTTACTCTTTCCTGTATTCACTTTTAATTTTCTTCTTTTACATACCCTACCAAATTCATCCACCAACCTCTGCAGCTTCTCTTCAGAATCTCCCAAGATGAGTGTCATCAGCAAAGAGCAACTGTGACAACTCCCACTTTATGTGTGATTCTTTATCTTTTAACTCCACGCCTCTTGCCAAGACCCTCGCATTTACTTCTCTTACAATCCCATCTATAAATATATTAAACAACCACGGTGACATCACACATCCTTGCCTAAGGCCTACTTTTACTGGGAAATAATCTCCCTCTTTCCTACATACTCTAATTTGAGCCTCACTATCCTTGTAAGAGTATGTAGGGAAGAGGGAGATTATTTCCAATATTATATTCTTTCCAATACTTAATTGAGAAATTTTTGACTCCCATTCAATCCTATTCACAATAAATGAACTGCAAAAAATATGAATTACATAGCTCCTCTTAAAGACAGCAATTATTCCTTGATATAATGGAAGTATACCAGTGGTGTGCGTAGGCAAAAACACTTATCTTAGTGTTTGAGTTCAAATCACTGAGATCAAATTGGTGAGCAGGAATGTTGTTCACTGGGAGGAGGACTTTAACAAGCACCATCTTGGATTTTGGATACACATTGACTTGGGCATTATATGAGCACCACACATTTAGTGCCTTATGAAAATAATAATTTTCATACTGTACAAGGCATTTATTAAATCCTCTAGAAATGGCTTTTATGATCACTCACACCTTTTGTTGAGAAAGGTTGGTGGGCTGGACATGAAAAATGGCAATGGATATTTGGATCCCTAACAGTGATTCACAAGACTGCAGGAGCTTCACAAATTTCCCTTGCACTAAACATGGGTACAATGAATAATGTAAATCTAACATGTTTGACTCGTGACTTACCTTTGTGCAAGTAGTGGAGCAGTCCAAATGTAAGTCCAGCATATTTCATTGAGAATTAAACATAATATGATTGTATATCCTGAATATTGTGCCATGCAAATATTAATCTTTATTCAGGTATTTAATAGATCCATAATTTTGTTGGAATGAGAAATATTTTCAGCTCTTACGTCTATGTTCTATCACACCCCTCTACGGTAAACTACCAGGCTTTTACATATGGCCCACTTCAGGGCAAAAATATTGATAAAAAATATATATTGGTAAGCTAAAACATTTTTCTCATTCTGCTAGTCCCCAGTCTTACCTTTTCACAAAATATTTGTCCTTGCCTTTTACAAGGAAAAGCTTCAGAAGAGATAATTATTGTTATATTTAAATACAGTTGAATCCAGGATTTACATTTTACAATCCACATGATTTATTCATATTATGCAACATATTTTACCGGTTATTTAGCAGATATTTTCTACTATTCAATTTATTGTTTCTGCTTAGCGTACAACCATAAAATTGAAAAAATAACCATAGGATTTCATTAAAAATTGGCTCAGTCTTCTTTATAAATGTCAGTATTAAGTAGACTGGAGCACTATTTAAAGATAGTATATAGCAAAATCAACAGTTAAATAATTCAGATGTGTGAAATTTCCTATTATCTGTGGCTTCAAGGTAGCCTTCACCACCAGGAGCTTAATTCTCCCCACAAATTATGAGGTTCATCTGAATTGTATAACTGTATAGGGTACAGTACAGTGGACCCCCGCATAGCGACCTTAATCCGTGCAAGAGGGCTGGCTGTTATGCGAAATGTTCGCTATGCGAATGAATTTTCCCCATAAGAAATAATGGAAATAAAATTAATCCGTGCAAGACACCCAAAAGTATGAAAAAAAAATTTTTTTACCACAAAAAAATGTTAGTTTTAGTACACACAAACTGAAAAAGGCATGCACAATTACATGACACTTACTTTTATTGAAGATCTGGTGATGATTGATGGGATGGGAGGAGGGGAGAGAGAGTGTTAGTGTTTAGAAGGGGAATCCCCTTCCATTAGGACTTGAGGTAGCAAGTCCTTTTCTGGGGTTACTTCCCTTCTTCTTTTAATGCCACTAGGACCAGCTTCAGAGTCACTGGACTTCTTTCGCACAACATATCTGTCCATGTTGAAGAATTGAGACACTTATGCAACACATGGGAATCTTTATTGAAGAAACGTTTCGCCACACAGTGGCTTCATCAGTCCAATACAAAGTAGAAATGGGTAAGGAGAGTAGAAGTATGAGGTAATCAGTCCCTCAACCTGGATTCGATGTGTTCAGTCCATCACTCTTGTAGTAAGTGCAGCATAGGGCCAGAGAGGTGGCTTATATACTGCGGTGAGATGAGTTGAAGCAGGAGGAGGCGGGATCTTAGTGGGACCTGCCACTAATGTAAGTAGGTCATCGTCCAAAGGTTTGGGCAAGCGTTGAAGTCTTTGTACCAAGATTCCATGATGTTGCAGTGTCTGACAGATGTGATGAATGGTTTTGAAAACCGACAAGTTGAAGAATTGAGACACTTATGCAACACATGGGAATCTTTATTGAAGAAACGTTTCGCCACACAGTGGCTTCATCAGTCCAATACAAAGTAGAAATGGGTAAGGAGAGTAGAAGTATGAGGTAATCAGTCCCTCAACCTGGATTCGATGTGTTCAGTCCATCACTCTTGTAGTAAGTGCAGCATAGGGCCAGAGAGGTGGCTTATATACTGCGGTGAGATGAGTTGAAGCAGGAGGAGGCGGGATCTTAGTGGGACCTGCCACTAATGTAAGTAGGTCATCGTCCAAAGGTTTGGGCAAGCGTTGAAGTCTTTGTACCAAGATTCCATGATGTTGCAGTGTCTGACAGATGTGATGAATGGTTTTGAAAACCGACAAGTTGAAGAATTGAGACACTTATGCAACACATGGGAATCTTTATTGAAGAAACGTTTCGCCACACAGTGGCTTCATCAGTCCAATACAAAGTAGAAATGGGTAAGGAGAGTAGAAGTATGAGGTAATCAGTCCCTCAACCTGGATTCGATGTGTTCAGTCCATCACTCTTGTAGTAAGTGCAGCATAGGGCCAGAGAGGTGGCTTATATACTGCGGTGAGATGAGTTGAAGCAGGAGGAGGCGGGATCTTAGTGGGACCTGCCACTAATGTAAGTAGGTCATCGTCCAAAGGTTTGGGCAAGCGTTGAAGTCTTTGTACCAAGATTCCATGATGTTGCAGTGTCTGACAGATGTGATGAATGGTTTTGAAAACCGACAAGTTGAAGAATTGAGACACTTATGCAACACATGGGAATCTTTATTGAAGAAACGTTTCGCCACACAGTGGCTTCATCAGTCCAATACAAAGTAGAAATGGGTAAGGAGAGTAGAAGTATGAGGTAATCAGTCCCTCAACCTGGATTCGATGTGTTCAGTCCATCACTCTTGTAGTAAGTGCAGCATAGGGCCAGAGAGGTGGCTTATATACTGCGGTGAGATGAGTTGAAGCAGGAGGAGGCGGGATCTTAGTGGGACCTGCCACTAATGTAAGTAGGTCATCGTCCAAAGGTTTGGGCAAGCGTTGAAGTCTTTGTACCAAGATTCCATGATGTTGCAGTGTCTGACAGATGTGATGAATGGTTTTGAAAACCGACAAGTTGAAGAATTGAGACACTTATGCAACACATGGGAATCTTTATTGAAGAAACGTTTCGCCACACAGTGGCTTCATCAGTCCAATACAAAGTAGAAATGGGTAAGGAGAGTAGAAGTATGAGGTAATCAGTCCCTCAACCTGGATTCGATGTGTTCAGTCCATCACTCTTGTAGTAAGTGCAGCATAGGGCCAGAGAGGTGGCTTATATACTGCGGTGAGATGAGTTGAAGCAGGAGGAGGCGGGATCTTAGTGGGACCTGCCACTAATGTAAGTAGGTCATCGTCCAAAGGTTTGGGCAAGCGTTGAAGTCTTTGTACCAAGATTCCATGATGTTGCAGTGTCTGACAGATGTGATGAATGGTTTTGAAAACCGACAAGTTGAAGAATTGAGACACTTATGCAACACATGGGAATCTTTATTGAAGAAACGTTTCGCCACACAGTGGCTTCATCAGTCCAATACAAAGTAGAAATGGGTAAGGAGAGTAGAAGTATGAGGTAATCAGTCCCTCAACCTGGATTCGATGTGTTCAGTCCATCACTCTTGTAGTAAGTGCAGCACTAAGATCCCGCCTCCTCCTGCTTCAACTCATCTCACCGCAGTATATAAGCCACCTCTCTGGCCCTATGCTGCACTTCCTACAAGAGTGATGGACTGAACACATCGATTCCAGGTTGAGGGACTGATTACCTCAAACTTCTACTCTCCTTACCCATTTCTACTTTGTATTGGACTGATGAAGCCACTGTGTGGCGAAACGTTTCTTCAATAAAGATTCCCATGTGTTGCATAAGTGTCTCAATTCTTCAACTTGTCGGTTTTCTAAACCATTCATCACATCTGTCAGACACTGCAACATCATGGAATCTTGGTACAAAGACTTCAACGCTTGCCCAACCTTTGGACGACGACCTACTTACACTAGTGGCAGGTCCCACTGTGATCTCACCTCATCCTGCTTCAACTCATCTCACCGCAGTATATAAGCCACCTCTCTGGCCCTATGCTGCACTTCCTACAAGAGTGATGGACTGAACACATCGATTCCAGGTTGAGGGACTGATTACCTCAAACTTCTACTCTCCTTACCCATTTCTACTTTGTATTGGACTGATGAAGCCACTGTGTGGCGAAACGTTTCTTCAATAAAGATTCCCATGTGTTGCATAAGTGTCTCAATTCTTCAACTTGTCGGTTTTCTAAACCATTCATCACATCTGTCAGACACTGCAACATCATGGAATCTTGGTACAAAGACTTCAACGCTTGCCCAACCTTTGGACGACGACCTACTTACACTAGTGGCAGGTCCCACTGTGATCTCACCTCATCCTGCTTCAACTCATCTCACCGCAGTATATAAGCCACCTCTCTGGCCCTATGCTGCACTTCCTACAAGAGTGATGGACTGAACACATCGATTCCAGGTTGAGGGACTGATTACCTCAAACTTCTACTCTCCTTACCCATTTCTACTTTGTATTGGACTGATGAAGCCACTGTGTGGCGAAACGTTTCTTCAATAAAGATTCCCATGTGTTGCATAAGTGTCTCAATTCTTCAACTTGTCGGTTTTCTAAACCATTCATCACATCTGTCAGACACTGCAACATCATGGAATCTTGGTACAAAGACTTCAACGCTTGCCCAACCTTTGGACGACGACCTACTTACACTAGTGGCAGGTCCCACTGTGATCTCACCTCATCCTGCTTCAACTCATCTCACCGCAGTATATAAGCCACCTCTCTGGCCCTATGCTGCACTTCCTACAAGAGTGATGGACTGAACACATCGATTCCAGGTTGAGGGACTGATTACCTCAAACTTCTACTCTCCTTACCCATTTCTACTTTGTATTGGACTGATGAAGCCACTGTGTGGCGAAACGTTTCTTCAATAAAGATTCCCATGTGTTGCATAAGTGTCTCAATTCTTCAACTTGTCGGTTTTCTAAACCATTCATCACATCTGTCAGACACTGCAACATCATGGAATCTTGGTACAAAGACTTCAACGCTTGCCCAACCTTTGGACGACGACCTACTTACACTAGTGGCAGGTCCCACTGTGATCTCACCTCATCCTGCTTCAACTCATCTCACCGCAGTATATAAGCCACCTCTCTGGCCCTATGCTGCACTTCCTACAAGAGTGATGGACTGAACACATCGATTCCAGGTTGAGGGACTGATTACCTCAAACTTCTACTCTCCTTACCCATTTCTACTTTGTATTGGACTGATGAAGCCACTGTGTGGCGAAACGTTTCTTCAATAAAGATTCCCATGTGTTGCATAAGTGTCTCAATTCTTCAACTTGTCGGTTTTCTAAACCATTCATCACATCTGTCAGACACTGCAACATCATGGAATCTTGGTACAAAGACTTCAACGCTTGCCCAACCTTTGGACGACGACCTACTTACACTAGTGGCAGGTCCCACTGTGATCTCACCTCATCCTGCTTCAACTCATCTCACCGCAGTATATAAGCCACCTCTCTGGCCCTATGCTGCACTTCCTACAAGAGTGATGGACTGAACACATCGATTCCAGGTTGAGGGACTGATTACCTCAAACTTCTACTCTCCTTACCCATTTCTACTTTGTATTGGACTGATGAAGCCACTGTGTGGCGAAACGTTTCTTCAATAAAGATTCCCATGTGTTGCATAAGTGTCTCAATTCTTCAACTTGTCGGTTTTCTAAACCATTCATCACATCTGTCAGACACTGCAACATCATGGAATCTTGGTACAAAGACTTCAACGCTTGCCCAACCTTTGGACGACGACCTACTTACACTAGTGGCAGGTCCCACTGTGATCTCACCTCATCCTGCTTCAACTCATCTCACCGCAGTATATAAGCCACCTCTCTGGCCCTATGCTGCACTTCCTACAAGAGTGATGGACTGAACACATCGATTCCAGGTTGAGGGACTGATTACCTCAAACTTCTACTCTCCTTACCCATTTCTACTTTGTATTGGACTGATGAAGCCACTGTGTGGCGAAACGTTTCTTCAATAAAGATTCCCATGTGTTGCATAAGTGTCTCAATTCTTCAACTTGTCGGTTTTCTAAACCATTCATCACATCTGTCAGACACTGCAACATCATGGAATCTTGGTACAAAGACTTCAACGCTTGCCCAACCTTTGGACGACGACCTACTTACACTAGTGGCAGGTCCCACTGTGATCTCACCTCATCCTGCTTCAACTCATCTCACCGCAGTATATAAGCCACCTCTCTGGCCCTATGCTGCACTTCCTACAAGAGTGATGGACTGAACACATCGATTCCAGGTTGAGGGACTGATTACCTCAAACTTCTACTCTCCTTACCCATTTCTACTTTGTATTGGACTGATGAAGCCACTGTGTGGCGAAACGTTTCTTCAATAAAGATTCCCATGTGTTGCATAAGTGTCTCAATTCTTCAACTTGTCGGTTTTCTAAACCATTCATCACATTTCAAAGCACTTTTGAAACAGAGCTATTGTGTACAGTTTCTTGAAGTTGGAAATGACCTGCTGGTCCATGGGCTGCAGGAGAGGAGTGGTATTAGGAGGCAAAAACTTCACCTTAATGAAGCTCATGTCCCCATAAAGTCGCTCTGCCACGTCTGTAGGATGACCAGGGGCATTGTCTAACACCAGGAGGCACTTAAGGTCTAATTTCTTTTCAGTTAGGTAATCTTTCACATTGGGGGCAAATGCATGGTGTAACCAGTTATAGAAAAATTCCCTAGTGACCCATGCCTTACTGTTTGCCCTCCACAGCACACACAAATTATCCTTGAGGACATTCTTTTGCCTGAACGCTCTGGGAGTTTCAGAGTGATACACTAATAAAGGCTTAACTTTGCAATCACCACTAGCATTGGCACACATCAACAAAGTAAGCCTGTCTTTCATAGGCTTATGTCCTGGGAGTGCCTTTTCCTCCTGAGTAATGTAGGTCCTGCTTGGCATTTTCTTCCAGAACAGGCCTGTTTCATCACAATTAAACACTTGTTCAGGTTTCAGTCCTTCAGTTTCTATGTACTTCTTGAATTCATGCACATATTTTTCAGCCGCTTTGTGGTCCGAACTGGCAGCCTCACCATGCCGTATCACACTATGGATGCCACTACGCTTCTTAAATCTCTCAAACCAACCTTTGCTGGCCTTAAATTCACTCACATCATCACTAGTTGCAGGCATTTTTTTAATTAAATCGTCATGCAACTTCCTAGCATTTTCACATATGATCGCTTGAGAGACGCTATCTCCTGCTAGCTGTTTTTCATTTATCCACACCAATAAGAGTCTCTCAACATCTTCCATCACTTGCGATCTTTGTTTCGAAAACACAGTTAAACCTTTGGCAACAACAGCTTCCTTGATTGCCGTTTTCTTGCCCACAATAGAAGAGATGGTTGATTTTGGTTTCTTGTACAACCTGACCAGGTCGGTGATACGTACTCCACTTTCATACTTATCAATGATCTCTTTCTTTATTTCAATAGGAATCCTAACCCTTATTGCTGTAGGGTTGGAACTAGAAGCTTTCTTGGGGCCCATGGTCACTTATTTTCCAGAAACACCACCGAAAACACTGTAATAATACGAAATATTCCGAGTGTATGCTTGAATGTTACCGCGGAGGCTGGCTGGTAAACAATGGCACAGGCGGCACATGTGAGGCTGGCTGAGGGCGCACATTGGACGCATCTCGGACGAAGGCCGCTGAGCGGGTTTTTGTCCACTATGCGGGGCAAAATTTTAGCGAACAAAGCGTCCGCTATGCGGATTGTCCGCTATGCAAGGCGTCCGCTATGCGGGGGTCCACTGTACTGTATATCTAGAAGTATAAATGATAGAAGTCCTCAGGTTGTTCTTCAACTCTATATATCCTTGGTTAGGCCTCATTTAGGCCTCAGTTCTGGTCACCGTATTACAGAATGGATAGAAATGCTCTGGAAAACATACAGAGGAGGATGACAAAGATGATCCCATGTATCAGAAATTTTCTCTATGAGGATAGACTGATAGACTGCACTCTCTCAAAAGGCATAGAATTAGGGGGGATATGATCGAGGTGTATAAATGGAAAACAGGAATAAATAAAAGGGATGTAAATAGCGTGCTGAAAATTTCCAGCCAAGACAGGACTCGCAGCAATGGTTTCAAGTTGGAAAAATTCAGATTCAGGAAGGATATAGGAAAGCACTGGTTTGATAATAGAGTTGTGGATGAGTGAAACAAACTCCCGAGTACAGGTATTGAGGCTAAAACGTTATGTAGTTTTAAAAATAGGTTAGATAAATACATGAGAGGGTGTGGGTGAGTGCGAGTTGGACCTGACTAGCTTGTGCTGCTGGGTCTGGTGCCGTGCTCCTTTCTTGAGTGGAGGTGACCAGACTGGGTGGGTCATTGGGCTAATCCGGGGGGGAGACATGGACTTGCTCTGCATGGATCAGTAGGCCTGTTGCAGTGTTCATTATTTCTTATGTTCTTATAACAGTATAGGGTACAGTACTGTATAACAGTATAGGGTACAGTACTGTATAGCTGTATAGGGTACAGTACTATATAACAGTATAGGGTACAGTACTGTATAGCTGTATAGGGTACAGTACTATATAGCAGTATAGGGTACAGCACTATATAGCTGTATAGGGTACAATACAAGTAATCCTCTTTGTTGCTATTATTTCTAATGTTGCTTCAGCCATTTTATCCTCCAGTACCTACATTATTTTTTCACCACATTGAAATATACAGTATTAATGCGGATAAGATAAGATAAGATAAGATTTCGTTCGGATTTTTAACCCCGGAGGGTTAGCCACCCAGGATAACCCAAGAAAGTCAGTGCGTCATCGAGGACTGTCTAACTTATTTCCATTGGGGTCCTTAATCTTGTCCCCCAGGATGCGACCCACACCAGTCGACTAACACCCAGGTAAATATTTGCTGCTAGGTGAACAGGACAACAGGTGTAAGGAAACGTGTCGAAATGTTTCCACCCGCCGGGAATCGAACCCGGGCCCTCCGTGTGTGAAGCGGGAGCTTTAGCCACCAGGCCACCGGGCCACACGGAGATTGGTGGATGAATTTGGTAGGGTGTGCAAAAGAAGAAAATTAAAGGTGAATACAGGAAAGAGTAAGGTTATGAGGATAACAAAAAGATTAGGTGATGAAAGATTGGATATCAGATTGGAGGGAGAGAGTATGGAGGAGTTGAACGTATTCAGATATTTGGGAGTGGACGTGTCAGCGGATGGGTCTATGAAAGATGAGGTGAATCATAGAATTGATGAGGGAAAAAGAGTGAGTGGTGCACTTAGGAGTCTGTGGAGACAAAGAACTTTGTCCTTGGAGGCAAAGAGGGGAATGTATGAGAGTATAGTTTTACCAACGCTCTTATATGGGTGTGAAGCGTGGGTGATGAATGTTGCAGCGAGGAGAAGGCTGGAGGCAGTGGAGATGTCATGTCTGAGGGCAATGTGTGGTGTGAATATAATGCAGAGAATTCGTAGTTTGGAAGTTAGGAGGAGGTGCGGGATTACCAAAACTGTTGTCCAGAGGGCTGAGGAAGGGTTGTTGAGGTGGTTCGGACATGTAGAGAGAATGGAACGAAACAGAATGACTTCAAGAGTGTATCAGTCTGTAGTGGAAGGAAGGCGGGGTAGGGGTCGGCCTAGGAAAGGTTGGAGGGAGGGGGTAAAGGAGGTTTTGTGTGCGAGGGGCTTGGACTTCCAGCAGGCATGCATGAGCGTGTTTGATAGGAGTGAATGGAGACAAATGGTTTTTAATACTTGACGTGCTGTTGGAGTGTGAGCAAAGTAACATTTATGAAGGGATTCAGGGAAACTGGCATGCCGGACTTGAGTCCTGGAGATGGGAAGTACAGTGCCTGCACTCTGAAGGAGGGGTGTTAATGTTGCAGTTTAAAAACTGTAGTGTAAAGCACCCTTCTGGCAAGACAGTGATGGAGTGAATGATGGTGAAAGTTTTTCTTTTTCGGGCCACCCTGCCTTGGTGGGAATCGGCCAGTGTGATAATAAAATAAAATAATAAAATAATGCTCATTATTATCCAGTAACATCATTGTAAAACATTTTAATTCACATTGTAATTCATTGATAAAAGTATTTTAAGATTTTATTTTTTATATACAGTATGCTTGTATTATTGTATTGTAGATGACCATTCTTCTGACCTCCTTTGTCAAGATGGGAAAATCTTTTTAATTGTTTATGATTTGTTTGGGGAGCATAGTACATATGTTGATATTAAAACACTGAAGATACTGTCATCCTTGTTTAATTTGGGGGAGAAAGTTAAAACATAATTACTCAAATTTTTTTTTAATGTACTGTAGTTGTAGTTTCCTATCTGCAAAAACTTTGTTATTGGAAAACATTGAAAATCAGAGAATATTTAAAATATGCTCATTAAATTGTTAGGTAAAATTATTCCTTTAGTAATGATTATTCTAAATGCCAATCTTCCAAAGTAGAAAACTAACAGACCGTAAATATTTTGCAGTGCGCACAATGTGGCAAAACATTTTTGGAATTGTGTGATCTAAAGCGACATGTGAAACGCCATCTGTTGAAACGCGCAAAGAAAGACAACAAAATATCATTGATTAAGTGCCGGGAAAATGCAGTTAACCCTGCAGCTTCCGTGGATCCTGGCATGAATTCCATCAATCTTATGGTGCTCACTGATTCCCTACTTTTCACAGAGTCTCAGCAGATACTGGATAATACTGACTCTAGAGCTGCTAAGGTGCATATTGTATTTCTGTATCAATTTGTTTATTCGATTAAAAATTATTAGTTCCCCAGTTTATAAACCTTATGGCTATTTTTAAAAAACTAAAGGACAAAGTTTTAAATAGGTTTTAGTTTTAAATAATAAATAACTTGCAAATAAAATAAATCGAGTATAATAACTAAATATTAAGACATTTCATAGTGCTGGTATATAAGAACTTTCCATTCTAATTACACTTTCTTTTTACAGGTTATCATACCAAATGAAAAATTAAACACTTCAAAAGCTGTCAGTGGTGAGCCAGGGATGAGGCCTAATGTTATAGAATCTAATGGATCCAGTCTGCAGCAAACATCCATGGAAATGACAAAGGCCTCACATATGTTAAGGACAGAGGAAGAAGTTCTTTCTTCTTCTCAGCTCATGCCAGCTGAACCAGAGATGGATGCAGTTTCCCTCTTGGCCAATACTGCTGTCCTTCAGCCACCAGAAGTTATACATGGAATTACTACACCACTAGAGACTTCACAAGTTTTGCAGCCAACAAATATTGATGTGCAGGATGGAGTAGCTGCGAATGAAAGCAATCAAGTGACTCTCACATCACGTGAATCATCGGAATGTACTGCTTCAGATGCTCCTACTATGGTTATGCTGTCATCTGTTAGAACACCATCTGAATATTTGCCTGTGTCTGCTCCTGAGAGTAATACTGCTAACCCAGTTATTGATGGAGCAAGACATCAACAGAGTGAGAGAGTTCTCAGTCATGCCACTTGGTAATTAATTTGTCAGTGAATTTATTAGATAGTTTTAATGTAATCAGATTTGTATAATAAATACAGTACAATATTGGTAAATATTGAATATTTATTATAATGGAAAATATACCATTTGTTTTATGATACAAAGGTAAAGAAAATTTTTAATTTGGCTGGATGTTTTGTGTCATAATAGTGTCACACTGTCATGCTAAGGCTCTACACATTTTTTTTCTTGAATAGCAGTGTTTAGAAAATGTTAGCTATTCGCAGTCAACTACATAAATATTTTAGGTATACCGTACAGTAAAACAATATAAGATTTTTGCTTGGATCAACTGATACATAATACTTCAAATATATCATTTTTTCTCAGTAATTTTATAAATTTTATCTTTTAAATCTGCTTATTAATCTTGACAGGATTTAGGGAAGGAAAGGTATAAGAGGATTGAATGTATATTCTTATGAGTTAGAGAGTTATATTTGAGGAATTTATTTTGGCAGGTTATCTCTTCTTGCCAGATCTCTGATACAGAACCAGACAACAGGTTCATAACTACAGTATGCCACCAGTGGTAGGATTGAGGCTGTTGCACCTCAATGATCCTCAGGGTTGACATAAAGTGTGGAAAAAATAATTCTCTGTAATTATACTGGACTCCACTCCTATAATGCAATGTTGGTATTCAAATCACCTGCAGAAACCCAGTGTTGTTATACATCACCCTGTACCATGAGATACTCTCACACTCTTTGAAATTGATAAAAAAGTTCTCTCCTACTCACTGCCACCATCTCTTACAGAAGTCCTCATGATAGCCATCTTACTGGTAATCTCTCTTAAGAACATAAAGGAGAACAGCAGCAGGCCTACAAGCCCAAGCCAGTCAGATCAGTGGCCAATTATTTTTACACCAGCAAAGTGTTAATGAGGGCATATTAGATTACAGCATCTCCTCATTTAACGACGGAGTTCCGTTCCTAAGACCACATCTGTAAATGAATTCGTCACTAAGTGAAGAGCATACTGTAATGGTAGTGGGTTTGTGTCAACCATCTTTGATAGTGTTTTAATGTCACCTTTGCACCATTTATAACATTTCTGGTATATTTTTATATGTTTATACAGTAGTGTACTGTATATTGTAATAAACAGAATAGAGGAAATCAGCTCTAATATACATTATTTAGGTATGCATACTGGTTAGAGGGCCCGTTGTAAGTCTGAGGCTTCGGTAAATGAGTACGTCGCTAAGTGAGGAGAGGCTGTACACTGAAATGGTACTTATGCTCAATGCCACATTCCATACATTGTAAGTTATCTTTGTTCATGTGTAAACCATCTCACAAACACCCTGTTCAAGTCACAGGCTGTAGGTGACACCCTCAGGTGATAGTTGCTTATATTCTGAGTGACCAGGACTCTGTAGTCATGTAGGACTCATGATTTTTTAAATCACTGAGATGCAAATTGGGACCACTGGTTAACTTTTAGGAGAATTTTTTAATGTGGATTTATTTATTTTTTAATGGAGGGGCAGGTTCTTAAAGTATTAAGATGCCTGTATTTATTGTTTTAATTGAGTGAGAATGACTTTTTACTTTGTTTTTAAACTTCAAATGTGTTTTACCCTTAAACTGTGATATACCCAGAAATTAAAATTCCTGTGTGTTGCAGTATGTTAAAAAACATAAATTTCTTGCAGATTGGAAAAGCCTATTTTTCTAAATAGAAATATAAAAAGTAAACTGAAATTAAAGAAAACCTTAGTGTTTTGTGTATAGGCAAAACAAGATCCTATGTTGGCAGCATCACTGTAAATGAACATAACAGCATTTATGTTCACCATTTATTTATGCCAAATTATGTTTTTTTTTTTTCTTTAGTGAATAACATATGTATACTCTCTTATGATAACAGGTGTGTTTCAAGGTATTTTAGTACAGTGGACCCCCACCTTACGATATTAATCCGTTCCTGAGAGCTCATCGTAAGCTGAAATTATTGTTAGCCAAATTAATTTTCCCCATAAGAAATGATGGAAATCAAATTAATCCATTCCTGACATCTCAAAGTATGAAAAAAAAATTTTTTTTACCACACGAAATATTAATTTTAATACTCACAAACTGAAGACATGCCCAATTACTACTATACTAAGAATAGAATACATGACACTTACCTTTATTGAAGATCTGGTGATGATTGATGGGATGGGAGGAGGGGAGAGTGTGGAAGTTATTGTTTAGAAGGGGAATCCCCTTCCATTAGGACTTGAGGTAGCAAGTCCTTTTTCTGGGGTTACTTCCCTTCTTCTTTTAATGCCACTAGGACCAGCTTGAGAGTCATTGGACCTCTGTCGCACAACAGATCTGTCCATAGAGCTCTGTACCTCCCGTTCCTTTAAGACTTTCCTAAAATGGGCCATAACATTGTCATTGTACAGGTTGCCAACACAGCTTGCAGTAGCTGTGTCAGGGTGATTTTCATCCATAAAGGTTTGTAGTTCAACCCATTTGCACACATTTCCTTAATCTCTTTTTTCAATTCCATACTAATTCTCACCCTTTTTACCACAGGGATGGCACTAGAAGCTTTCTTGGGGTCCATGGTGACTTATTTTGCAGTTACAAGCACTAAAAACACTGGGATAATGTGAAATGTACCAAATGTATGCGTAGATGCGACCACACTGGCTGGCTTGTAAACACTGGTGCTGAGGCCACACGTGGGACGCATCCCGGAGAAATCATGCAAGGCGAGTTTTTTATTGTGAGGCGAGGCAGAATTTTTGCGTTCAAATGCTTCGTATGGCGGATTTAAAATAACACGATGCGTTCATAAGGCGGGGGTCCACTGTACTAGAAACATGCAAGAGATGCATAGTACATGTTTGCCCTAAATGCAGTATTCACTGTAAAATGATACAAATAATTGTTTTTGTTTTTTTTTGTATCGATTGTTATTGTGTTCTAACACTGTGTACAAGGAAATATGATATTACATTTGTGTAAAGGTGTATTACCCCTTGAAACATAGAAATAAGTCATACTAACTTTATTGAGTTATCTTATGTTAAATATGCATAGTGTGCTTTTTGGCCGAATTCCACTGTTAGTATTATGAAACTGTTTAAAATTGGACCTAATAAGGCATCTTCTTGCCAGTTCCACACATTCTCTGCTGGCAGAGTGGACACAGGATCCATGCATAGCTTTAAGAAGAGGTATGATAAAGCTCACAGAGCAGGAAGAGAGTGACCTAGTAGCAACTAGTGAAGAGGCAGGGCCAGGAGCTATGACTCGACCCCTACAACCACAATTAGGTGAGTACTTAAGTACAATTATCATACATAGTAACATATGTGTAAATTACCAAAGATAACCATGGGGAAGTGGAAAAGAATCTTTCCTCCGTAAGCCATGCGTGTCGTAAGAGGCGACTAAAATGCCGGGAGCAATGGGCTAGTAACCCCTTCTCCTGTATACAATTACTAAAAAAGAGAAGAAGAAAAACTTTATAAAACTGGGTTGCTTAAATGTGCGTGGATGTAGTGCGGATGACAAGAAACAGATGATTGCTGATGTTATGAATGAAAAGAAGTTGGATGTCCTGGCCCTAAGCGAAACAAAGCTGAAGGGGGTAGGAGAGTTTCAGTGGGGGGAAATAAATGGGATTAAATCTGGAGTATCTGAGAGAGTTTAGCAGTAATGTTAAATGATCAGTTATGGAAGGAGAAAAGAGAATATGAATGTGTAAATTCAAGAATTATGTGGATTAAAGTAAAGGTTGGATGCGAGAAGTGGGTCATAATAAGCGTGTATGCACCTTGCAGAGGAGAGAGAGAGATTTTGGGAGATGTTAAGTGAATGTATAGGAGCCTTTGAACCAAGTGAGAGAGTAATTGTGGTAGGGGACTTGAATGCTAAAGTAGGAGAAACTTTTAGGGTGTGGTAGGTGTTTGGGGTGCCAGGTGTAAATGATAAAGCCCTTTGATTGAACTTTGTATAGAAAGGGGTTTAGTTATGTACATATTTTAAGAAAAAGAGGATAAATAAGTATACACGATATGATGTAGGGCGAAATGACAGTAGTTTGTTGGATTATGTATTGGTAGATAAAAGACTGTTGAGTAGACTTCAGGATGTACATGTTTATAGAGGGGCCACAGATATATCAGATCACTTTCTAGTTGTAGCTACACTGAGAGTAAAAGGTAGATGGGATACAAGGAGAATAGAAGCATCAGGGAAGAGAGAGGTGAAGGTTTATAAACTAAAAGAGGAGGCAGTTAGGGTAAGATATAAACAGCTATTGGAGGATAGATGGGCTAATGAGAGCATAGGCAATGGGGTCGAAGAGGTATGGGGTAGGTTTAAAAATGTAGTGTTAGAGTGTTCAGCAGAATAGCATATGAGAAGTTTTTACAAAGTAGAAGTGATGCAAGGAGGGAAGAGTATATGGAGAAAAAGAGAGAAGTTAAGAGAGTGGTGAAGCAATGTAAAAAGAGAGCAAATGAGAGAGTGGGTGAGATGTTATCAACAAATTTTGTTGAAAATAAGAAAAAGTTTTGGAGTGAGATTAACAAGTTAAGAAAGCCTAGAGAACAAATGGATTTGTCAGTTAAAAATAGGAGAGGAGAGTTATTAAATGGAGAGTTAGAGGTATTGGGAAGATGGAAGGAATATTTTGAGGAATTGTTAAATGTTGATGAAGATAGGGAAGCTGTGATTTCGTGTATAGGGCAAGGAGGAATAACATCTTGTAGGAGTGAGGAAGAGTCAGTTGTGAGTGTGGGGGAAGTTCGTGAGGCAGTAGGTAAAATTAAGGCAGCCGGGATTGATGGGATAAAGATAGAAATGTTAAAAGCAGGTGGGGATATAGTTTTGGAGTGGTTGGTGCAATTATTTAATAAATGTATGGAAGAAGGTAAGGTACCTAGGGATTGGCAGAGAGCATGCATAGTTCCTTTGTATAAAGGCAAAGGGGATAAAAGAGAGTGCAAAAATTATAGGGGGAGAAGTCTGTTGAGTGTACCTGGTAAAGTGTATGGTAGAGTTATAATTGAAAGAATTAAGAGTAAGACGGAGAATAGGATAGCAGATGAACAAGGAGGCTTTAGGAAAGGTAGGGGGTGTGTGGACCAGGTGTTTACAGTGAAACATATAAATGAACAGTATTTAGATAAGGCTAAAGAGGTCTTTGTGGCATTTATGGATTTGGAAAAGGCGTATGACAGGGTGGATA
Organism: Cherax quadricarinatus; assembly: GCF_038502225.1. Lineage (NCBI taxonomy): Eukaryota > Metazoa > Arthropoda > Malacostraca > Decapoda > Parastacidae > Cherax > Cherax quadricarinatus. Next base: position 10,553,289 of record NC_091374.1, on the reverse strand, counting down.
GGGGGGCAATGTGGCAGATGTTGCAAGTGTATGGTGTAGGAGGTAGGTTACTGAAAGCAGTGAAGAGTTTTTACGAGGATAGTGAGGCTCAAGTTAGAGTATGTAGGAAAGAGGGAAATTTTTTCCCAGTAAAAGTTTAGACAAGGATGTTGATGTCACCGTGGTTGTTTAATATATTTATAGATGGGGTTGTAAGAGAAGTAAATGCAGGGTCTTGGCAAGAGGCGTGGAGTTAAAAGATAAAGAATCACACACAAAGTGGGAGTTGTCACAGCTGCTCTTTGCATGACACTTGCTCTTGGGAGATTCTGAAGAGAAGTTGCAGAGATTGGTGGATGAATTTGGTAGGGTGTGCTCTGCTGGCAGAGTGGACACAGGATCCATGCATAGCTTTAAGAAGAGGTATGATAAAGCTCACAGAGCAGGAAGAGAGTGACCTAGTAGCAACTAGTGAAGAGGCAGGGCCAGGAGCTATGACTCGACCCCTACAACCACAATTAGGTGAGTACTTAAGTACAATTATCATACATAGTAACATATGTGTAAATTACCAAAGATAACCTAAAAAATAAAATCAGAAAAAGTGACTTAATTTTATATGCTACTGGTCATGTTGCCCAGAGCATTATGCCCCAGGCCCACCCATGTGATGTGCAGTTTTTCCTTTGGTATCGTGAAATGGTAAAATTACCCAAACAGTTGAGCCTAAGCTTAAGATGGCAGCACATAACAAATCTGAAGGCACCCAAAAATTTGCATATGGTGTACATCAGACTCAGTCTGGCCCCATGATGTATGACATACATCAGTTTCAGGTTAAGTGTGCAAGCTGGTGTGCTTATATTTATTATATTGCTCAATGATATTCGCTTTTGACCCACATTCTTCAGTTAATACAATTTCCTCCTTTAACTGTGGTTAAGTAACCAAAGCCAGTTTTCAGTAGTTTAGATTTCACATCCCGGAACTTTATTGCAATGTGTTAAGTTTTTAATAAGCCATGATGGAATACACTTTTATGTTTGTATAACAAACATTTGCATATGCTAAAATCTAGTCAAATTGTTACCTGAGTTAATCCTTTACACTGTATATACATACTGTAACTTGATAGTGTAATAAATATTGCCTTTTATTCTAAGGAAAAATTTTAATCTGATCTCTCCTTACCTGAATTGACCTTGAATGTCTCCCATTTCCCCGGACACTGTAGGACCCCTACATGTTTAGCTTTTCCCTGTGAAAGAATAAATATACGAAAGAATAAATATATTTTCCCATGATGAAAATAATAAATTGACTTTATTGGGTCACCCAAGGTTAAATCCACATAGTAAAACATGTATGAGTGATAATATTTGTGCCTTCAGGACCATTGTACAAAAATCCAACTGATACTGGAGTTTGAGACACATTGACACCTTACTCAGTATATGACTCAATTCTCTTTTAGTGAGCTAACACACAGGTAAGGTATGATCAAGTCAGATGTGTTTTATGATTAAAAATCTACAAATGATTTTAGTATTTAGTATTTAGTCACTTAGTATTTAATCACTTAGTATTTAGTCAACTTACTCCACAATTTGTAATAATTTAGGGTTAAGAATTAATCTAAGTTTGCCCGAAATGCCTAGCCATGCTAGGTGTTCTAGTGGCCCCCTCTGTAATTAGTATTTTATTACATGTAAACCACACAATAACCAAAATCTGTGAACCCCACATTGTAATCCTTATAGAGAATAAACTTTGATTTGATTTGATTTGGTATTATAAATTTGTACCATGACTGGAATAGTTATGCAAATGTTATAGAGTCTAGACATTTCCTCTCAAGCCCTTTGAGGGAGATTCCTCAATGCTGGTCAGGGACTTTTCATCCAAGGAGTTGGACTTTATTGCCCCTTTGGATTGAACCTGATTGCTCCCAAGGGAGGTTCATTAATTTCAGTAAGGGGGGGCTCTTCATTCAAGAAATTGGATCTACCCTCCCCTCCCCTTTCTTGAATTGAACCTGTTTACTATCCATTCCCCAAATGCTGTATGACATCTACAGGTTAGTGTTTCCACTGCTGATAGCAATGCTGTATGATCCTTTTGAGTTTAATGCTTAACTTTTTTATATTATATTTATTATCACACTGGCCAATTCCCACCAAGGCAGGGTGGCTATATTATAATAATACCTCACTGATAATTATCCAAATGTCCTCCCCTCGAGGGATGCTGGTGAGGCACTCATGATCCAGGGAACTGGGCTTATCCTCCACTTCCTACGATTGAACCCTAATGCCTCCTGTTCCTGAGGTGCTATGTGTTGTCTCCTATGTATTAGGCATTTCCCATGTTACAAATAAAATGAGGGGCTCTTGATCCAAGAAATTGGATATGTTATCCCTTTCCTTGCATTGACCCCAATTACCTGTCATTCCCTATGCACTGCATCACCTCTGCGGGTTTAGTACCTCCCTTAATAATAATAATAATATGGCACATTTATCCCCATCCAATTTTACAGATCTTTAATAATAAATTCACAGAAAACAAAGTCAATATACCACTATTCCTATATAAGAAAGTTGCATATGTTATTAATGAGAAGTCCCACCAACTGTAAATATTCTTGAATTTGGAATGATTGATAGTTGATTCAAGGCATTTATTTTCATATTTCTCTTTTTTTCTCACAACATAAAAATAGGTCTATTGGGTCACGTTAGCCATGTCTAACTTACACTTAACCATGCTCTTCCTGGGCCGATAAGCAAGTTTATTTAGGTACAGGTTCACATAAGTACAATTATCATACATAGTAACATTGGGATCCAAGTAGTGTATTACACTGTGCTACATTTCCACACTAGTGAAACCTTTTTGATTGCAGGTGGTGTCTGGTATGAATGAAAGACAATAATTAAAGTCATTTTCTTGTTTCTGTCCTTTTGCTCTCTCGGGGTCAGTCCATGTGGTGTTGCATACAAAAGGCTGTAATCCTAAAGCATCAAATCTAGATTATAATAATATCCATGTGTGTTTTAAAGAAAATGAGATTATTAAAATTATAATAATCATTATTTATTATAATTATAATAATCTTTATGTATTATTATAATTTTAATAATCTTTATTTATAGACCAAGCTGATACTATATAGACTGGGTTCAATTCCCAGCAAGGGTAGAAGCATTGGGCATGTTTCCTTACACCAGTTGTCTGAATGACTCATCAGTAGTAGAGTTTACCTGGAGAGGGTTTCGGGGGTCAGTGCCCCTGTGACTCAGTGTCTGATCAACCAGGCTGTTACTGCTGGCTGCACACAAACTGACATACGAACCACAGCCCGGTTGGTCAGGTACTGACTATAATAAGTTGATTCAGGTACAGGTACACAAATTCACTTAAATAAATGATCATTAATAGCAGCATATGTGCAAATTACCCAGGATAACTCAAGAAAACTGGTTATAACTATCACCATAATTTTTAAAGGGGTGGAGGGGTAAGCCAGTGGAAGGCCTCAGTTAGATGACCAAAAGCTCCAACGGTGGGTCATCATATCAAATCGAATCAAATTTTATTTCTTTGCAAGAATACATTGAGGTTATGAAATTACAATAATGAGTTGCAGTGCAAAGGAGCCACTATCATGCCTAGGCATTATGGGCAGACTTAATTTAATGGCTTACAGACTACTTATTACTGATGAAATTGATCATAGTTTAAGTTGTACATCTGTTTTTATGTATAGTAGACAGTAATTTTATTCTACAATAGCTTCATTAATGAATATTGAAATTATATTATGGGAATATAACATTGTGAGCTGTTGAAAGTAGTTTACAGTATGAGAATGCTACAATTGGGTGCAAGGCAGTAGTATTGTTTTGGGTAGGTATTTATGGTATTTATTATACAATGTAGTAGTAGTAATAATGTATGAACTTTGGGCATCTAGATTTTAAGTTTTAAGATTTAGGTAATAGGGATATTTTTTGTAAAGTTAAATATTGAATATTTAGTATTTAGTTTAGGGTGAGTAGGTGGTTTTTGAAAAGAGCCTTAAACTGGTAATTTTAGTATTTACTGGTAATGAATTCCAAATTTTGGGGCCCTTTATATGCATAGAGTTTTTACACAGTGAGATATGGACACAGTACATCAAAAAGAGATATGTGTCTTGTGCTGTGGTCGTGTGTCCTGTTAAGGTTGGTGAGGAGAAGTTTGAGAGGAGGGCTTAGGTTTAAGACTCGCTTCAGGAAACAATTGTCCTGTTTCCTGGCAAATCTTGCCTAACCATAACCCAAGAAAGTTAAAGTGACATTTCCATTATCTTATTATTTCAACCTTAAAAGCAGAAACAGCTAAGTACAACTGTGTGAGAAGCAGTTGCAATACCATACCTCTTCTCTCACATTTTTATTATATTTAGCGAAAATAGTAAAAGTATAGAGATCATGCAGCACTTTTGGTAATTGGATGTAATAGTGTTTGATCCAAGGAAGGGAAGGGTAACTTCAGTAAAGTAGGCACATGGGTGTTAGTTGGCAGGTGTGGGTCACATCCTGGGGACAAAATTGACCTAATTTTCCAGAAATGCTCTGCATAACAAGGGACTTTCTATATAGCAGTATGTCACTGATGTCAGCTATGGCCTGTGTACCTTGTACATGTCTTTGTAGAAATTATTACACCAGCATGCAGGCACCCCTTCCCAACCCTTCCTTGACGGAAGCTCAGACTAGAACTTGTATATGTACTTTATGTATTTTTACATATTTTTTGCATTGGGGGGGGGGGGCAAGATTAAAGGACCACAGTGAAAGTAAGAGTCCTTGATGACACACTGACTTGGGTTATCATGGGCAATTAACCCTCCCCCAGGTTATCATGAATGGTTAATCCTCCCCTGGGTTATCCTGGGTGGGTAACCCTCTCGGGTTAAAAATCCCAACAAAATCTTATCTTAATACTTTGTTTTATACCCGTAAGCTAAAACAACTCGTCCATGTAGATTTTTTATTGGCATTTGTTTTAATTCTTGATTAAATCTGCCTAAAATGCTGTGCATTATTATCCATGGGGGAAGCGCTAAACCCCCAGGGGTCACAGCGCCTGGGAAAAATGGGTATTATATCACTTGTGCGCTTTTCTTTTCGACAATATCATGATTTACATACTTGTGTCCTCAAAATAATCACTTAAAACAGTAATATTAGGTAGCTCTTAACCCCACGGGTCATAAAGAGGCTGGGAAATGGGAGAATCAGGTTTAAGAGGGAAATTTATTCAATTCCTTGAATCAAGAGCCCTTCCCAGGCATCAAGGCACCCCTTGTTTGATGGGCAACATTACTTTATCAAAATAGCATCAATATTTAATGTAAATTTTGTACTCTGTACTGTGTTATAGCTCTCATTTATTAACTGTAACAGTATTAAACACTGATACTGTTTTCAGTTGAATTTTTGAGTTTGGATGAATGATAAACAGGTAACAGCCAAAGTTTATTCAATCTCCTGGTTAGTGAAGGATGACTTGTGGGGTCCAGGCTTTATCACTGGCTGGAACACTAGGCTGCATCGTTACCTGGAACACGGTATCATTAGTTGAAACACTGATTCAGTATTGAATGCAACATTCATCACATCAACCAACATTGTTTTTATGATAAAAATAAAATTTTACCACTAAATTATTTTAATGACATGTACTCTCAGCTCAGGCTAATAGACTTCAAAACCTATAGGGTAAGATTTGTTGGGATTTTTAACCCGGAGAGTTAGCCGCTCAGGATAACCCAAGTCAGTACGTCTGCGAGGGCTGGTTAAACAACAAGGCTTTGCTCGTAAACAAGGCATCACTGGCAAGAAACGAGGCATCGCTGGCAAGAAACAAGGCATCACTGGCATGAAACAAGGCATCGCTGGCAAGAAACAAGGCATCACTGGCATGAAACAAGGCATCACTGGCAAGAAACAAGGCATCGCTGGCTGGATGAGACATTTGCTCTGGGTTATTTTTGTTTATTATGGTTGTTAGTTTTAGTATTGTTAGTATTGGTATTGCTATAATTACTACTACTTTAATAAACTATCGATGACCAACCTCTTATACAGATTACATCAACATGTATAATTAATGATTATACTAACGTATTAAATATTAATCCACGATCAATATATTTGGTATTAGAGCATATATTATAGGTGGCCTAGGTAGGTTATGTGGACCATACTGAAGTCTGCCAGCCTCATCTGGCAGATGTCATTATCTGTAGGATGGAGTATTAAGGATGTGAAAATATGACAAACTATGAACATAGGAGCAGGTGTAGCTAGCAGGTACAGACATTGGTGGCAGGAACACAAGCATCTTCAGCTGGTGGTAGCATCCCTGGCTGGAAGAAATGTCACTTAGTTCAATAGCTTTGTCATGCACCCTCCACTCATCATGTGGGTTGTAGTCACAAGACTTTAAAGATACATAATAGGTCAGGAACTGGGCGAGAGGTAAACAGGTAAGTGGTAATGAATATTTTGCAAGTTAATCTGCTGAAAATAACATAAGTTTATATACACATGAATTAAGTCATGAAAAACATCACAATATAGCTTGTATATTGTCAGGAATTATTTCAAATACCCATTTTTTTAGCAAAGTATAGTTGAATTTTAACATGTTTAAGTAGTTAGGTTTTTATTTACAGTAGTAAAAGGTGGTACTGACCAGAGGGTATTGCTGGTTGGAGAGGGTAATCACTGGCAGGAACAGTCCCCACCAGCGTGAAGCGTAATCACTGGCTGGAAAAGGCATTGCTGTTAGTTTAATAACGTTGTTATGCACCGCATACCCACCCTATGGGCAGTAGTCAAAAGATTACACACCTAATGAGTTCGAAATCTTGGTCATAGTTAAGCAAGTTACTAGGGTAAAGAAGTACTTGAAAATTATTTGAAAACTGTAGAGAGTTATTTATACAGACTTAAGTGAGTTTAAAAATATATATAATGTGGATTATATACTGCTATGAGTTATTTAGGATAGCCAATATATTAGCCAAGTATGTTTGAATTAAAACAAATTTAAGTGCTTATCAGTTATTTACAATAGGCAGAGGCATCAATGGCTGGACAAAGAATTGCTGGCTGAAGAGGCATCAGAGGCAGGAACACTGCTGTTTACCTGAAACTCTTCTCTGCATTGCTAGGTATAGTACTTTTATTATGGTTAACCTTGCACTATTAGTAATTATTACAATTATATATTATCCATAATGAACCTATTACATTGATACAGTCATTAGTAAACTAAAATATAAAATAATTCAAGCTGGTTCATATACATCACCTGGTATTTGAGCATATAGGTGATAAGGTGGACCATACTCAAGCCTCACAGAGGAGTATGACACTTCTTCACCTGTTGGAGTACTGAAGGAAACCATCCTGTGGTGGAAGATAGGGAAAACCATCCTGTCATGGAGGATAGGGAAAAAACATCACGTGATGAAATGTCCCATTAAAACCATCATGATGGAATGTAACAGGGAAACCATAACATGATCAAATACAACAATACAACCATTCTGTGTCAGAAAAACCATAGTGTGATACGACATAATACCATCCTGTTAGATGGAATATGTAAAAACTATTGTTTACGATGGAGTAATACACAAACCCGTCCTGTTTAGATCATACAAAAATACCATCCCAATTATAAAATAGGATAAAAACAATTCCATGACCCTGGATGAACTGTGCTGCTGTGTACATACCTGGAACACTGAGGTGTTGACTGGAAATCTCTCACTGACCGAAACCCAAACACAAAACCGAGCAATATAGTAAGCCTAGTGGTCCATACCAGGCAAAATTAGCTGCGAAAAAGGAGTTGCTTGCTAGTCGGAGAAATGGCACCGATTGCTGAAAAAGGCACTGATATCTGGAAAAATAAACTAATGGCTAGAAAAAAAAATTAAGGGTATAATTATTTCTGTTAACTATGGATGACTAGCCTATTAAATAGAGTACATCACTACATATATATTAATGATTATACCTATATACTATACATCAATACATGATCAATATACTTGACATTTGTGATAATGAAAAACTGTACACACATGGTTGAGGCATCACTTTAAGAATAGGAACCACTGGCAAGGAGAGGCATCACTGGCAGGGATATCAAACTTTTCTGCATTACTTAGTATAGTATATAAATTATGTTTGTAATTGTTACTGTCAATATTGCTATAATTACTTTTATGATTATTATACATTGATAATGAACCAGTTACACTGATACACAACTATAATATAATTTTTAAACAGAAAATTAAAATAACGAATATTAGCTGATATACATTACATATAGGTGGTTCAGGTACTATACCTGGTCCATGGACCACATATCCAGGTACTATACCTGGCCCACGGACCACATATCCAGGTAGGATACCTGGTCCATGACCACATATCCAGGTAGGATATGTGGTCTATACTCGCGTCTCCCAGTTGAATCTGACACTTCTTCACCTGTTGGTTGGAGTATTGAGCAAAACCATCCTGTGTGATAAAACATTCAAGGGAAAACTATCTTGCATTACAAAAAAAAAAAAATGCAATGACAGGAAAACCATTCTATGATAGAAAATAACAGTGAAAAACCATCATTTAATGGACTATTCTGTTAAAACCATCACTTGTGATAGAATATATAATGGAATACATAACCATTCACAATATGGCAGTAAAACTATGGTACAACATAATACTATCCTGTGTGATGGTATATAACTATTGTGAATTATGAAGTACACAAGCCCATCCTGCATACAGAGTGATACAAAAACATCATTACCCTCCAACCGGAGGGCCCATAGCAGAAGAAAGAAGATGAACGACACCCCGCACCCGGGGGCCAACGCCGGGTCACCATCTGGAAAAGACCCAGCCGGGACAGGACAGGCGAACCCACATCATCCTGGTTATGAAATACGATGAAACTATCCTGTGACTAGACAAGTCACACCGCTGTGTCGGCTGAAACTCCACCCCTTCACTGAGCAGAACACAACATAGGAAAAATGAGCAATACAGTAGGCATACTGGCCCATACTAGGCATGCCAAACTCACACTCAGACACTGACACTCATGTTGAGCATCACTAGACATGAACATTACTAAGTGGATAGTGCACTTCTTCCTGGACTGTGCCCCTAACTGGAACCTGTGAAGCTGAAAAAAGGCATTATTGACTGAGAAACACATTGATATCACAAAGGTGTTGCTGGCTGGAAGGTATTACTGCCTGGAAAAAATGGAGAAATGACATTACAAGAAAAAAGGCATAGCTGGCTGCAAGGAATTGCTGGCAGGAGACAAAACACTGATGGCTGGAAAAACAGGAACTGATGGCTGGAAAAAAGACATAAGGGTTATTAAGGTTATATTTATTTCTATAGATGACTAACCTATTAAATAGATTACAACACAACATATATACATGTATTAATGTGCGAGATAAATGGTTTGAAAAACCGAGAATTTGAAGATTGACACATTTATGCAACATATGGGAATCTTTATTGAGGAAACATTTCGCCACACAGTGGCTTCATCAGTCAGTAATAGCTTTTATATCCTTTTACTCATGTACAAATTAATTGCTCTACCATATTGTATTACTATTACTACTACAACTTTTGCCACTACTACTATTACTACTACTACCACTAGTATTGCACCTCACTCTGAGCCTTTATATACCCTTTAGTGTCCATATACTGTTTGTATCGGCTTGACAAAGCTCCTGGAGAGCGAAATGTTGCCACAATAAAATGTCACATTAGTTGCACTTGTGGCATCACTGTTGCTGTTGTATCCATTTTGGCTCAGGACTCACGCAAAATAAGGAAAAAAATGGCACCACCGAGACGGACCTCATGCAGCGAAAGTCACAGGTCAACTGAGGTCAGTATCACTCGCTCAGTTTGAATATGCCCTTAGCTCCACCCACTTCCAGGTCTGCCAACTTTCCTCCTACACTTAAGGATTGGTTAGGAGTCTTGCTTTTAGGAATAACTAATTCTGTAAGTGGATGTATTTGACACAAGTGAGTAATTCCTTAGTTAATAATGTATAAATAATGTATTTTACATTTTATGTGTATATTTGGCGATGTTGGTACCCCTGCCATAGCAGGTGACGATTGCCATGTAAACTGCGCACTGAAATGTATTTTTATTTACGTTATGGATGCAAAACACAGTCCCAGAGGCAAAACCTGCGAAAAAATCAGCAAAACACAAGGGGTGCAACAAATAATAGTCCACCCTCCCAGGCACATAGGCAGTGCTCTCGCTGTCACCCGAAGGGGCACACCACCAACAACTGCCTGCGAGATACCAGGTGCAATTACTGCCACAAGAAAGGACATCAGGAGGACCAGTGTCGGAAGAAAAAGGAACTTGATAGACAGGACCACCTGTTTAGAGACCTGTTCTCAGAACAAACCAGCAGAATCTCTGAATTGATGAGCACACACGTCACCCACTCAACTACTCCTATCTCAGCCCAGCAGGTGGTACTGTGCCTTACACAAGACCACAGACCTACGTCCCTGCAGCTGCCTCAGTGCCCTACTTCTCTCGAGGACAGGCACCTTGCATGCCTTACACACCCACCACCTCAAGCTGACCACATCATGAGGACCCAGTCTATCAGCATCCTGTCGGCCAACATTAGAGGTTTCATTACTAATGTTGGAGAGCTCACACACGGTTTTGTGAACACTCGACGTCCTGCCATGATAGCTGTTGTTGAAACATTTTTGAATGACAGGACTCCAGAAAATTTGGCAAGAATTGCTGGCTACACCTCATGGATGAGAAGAGATAGGCAAGGGCAAGGAGGAGGTGTTGCTGTGTGCTTCCCTAAAAGTGTAAATCCCCAGCACATTGATGTTGCCACCCTTACTCATCTTGAAATGATGTTCTTCAAGCTATGCATAAACACTAGTACCTCTGTACTAGCATGAACATAAGAAAGAAGGATCACTGCAGCAGGCCTGTTGGCCCATACTAGGCAGGTCCTTTACAATCCATCCCACTAACAAAACATTTGCCCAACCTAATTTTCAATGCTACCCAAGAAATAAGCTCTGATAACTCTATCCATTCATTTGCAAGTCCCACTCAAATCCAACCCCTCTCACTCATATATTTATCCAACCTAAATTTGAAACTACCCAAAGTCCTAGCCTCAATAACCCAACTAGGTAGACTGTTCCACTCATCAACTACCCTATTTCCAAACCAATACGTTCCTATGTCCTTTCTAAATCTAAACTTGTCTAATTTAAATCCATTACTACAGGTTCTCTCTTGGAGAGATATTCTCAAGACCTTATTAATATCCCCTTTATTAATACCCATCTTCCACTTATACACTTCGATCATGTCTCCCCTCATTCTTCGTTTAACAAGTGAATGTAATTTAAGAGTCTTCAATCTTTCTTCATAAGGAAGATTTCTAATGCTATGTATCCTCTTCAAGGGGGGCTCCTTGGCTTGGTGAAGAGGCTCTTGGTCTGAGGAATTAGACCTGTCGGTCTCCTTCCTCAGACCGAACCTAATTACCCCCCAATCCCCCGTTCCCTATCCCATCCTTCCCATCCTCCCCTTTTTCCTTTCCTCCTCCTCCTCCCCACCCCTCCCTTTTGCCCTTCCTTTTTGGCCTTTGGCTTTTTTTTTTTTTTTTTTTCCACACAGGCACGCTAGTTCCTAGGTAGGGGAAAGGGTACCGGGGTCCATCCCATTCCGTTGAGGTTCTTGGTGGTGGCGTAGTTTGCCGTGGAATCTGGATTGCCTGGGGATGTCCTGATCCCTCTCCGGTATCCCGGAGGGTGGCTTTGGGTGTCTCTCGGGCGACGGGTGTATCTCTGGAAGCCACCTTTCGGATTCCGGGGGTGGTGGCCGAAGGAGGTATGCTTTGTGGCGGATTTCCGGCCGCCCTCTCTTTTGTCCACCGAGGTAGCTCGGCAGATGTGAGGTTGCTATCCCGGATTGCCGGTTTACTGGCATGATGGGTAGGGTATGGCACGGGTTCCATGCTGCATCTGCGCTACTTGTGGTGCTGAGGTCCTCTTGGGCGCGGAGGGAGATTTCTGGCCCTTTCATTCCTCCTAGGAACTATCCCTCCCCGGTCCCCCCTTTTTTTTATTCTTTTTTTTATTTTTATTTTCTTTTCTTCTTTCTTTTTTTTCTTAAAAACAAAAAGAAAGAAGTAACCTAACCATGGCAGCCCTAGTCCATGAACCTGCTACCCCCGGGCCCCTTCTTGATACCGCACCCCATTCTGACCCCGCCTCGTCTTTGGACCACTCTTCGGACACTCCTCATGCCTCTGTACCTCTTGCCGGTGCTGTTTCCTCACCCGCTTCAGGTACTGAGGCCTCGACTGACTCCTTCGATTTATCTGACCTTCGCTCTCCTCTGACTATGTTTCCGGCCTCTCCCTCTACGGTGCGGCAATTTTCGAATCGCCGACCTGTTCCATGTCGGACCAACTCTGGTCCCACGCCTAAACGCCAACGACAATTACCTGCTGATGATACTTCTCCACCTTCTCGTTCTTCTCAGAAAAGATCGACACGTCCTTCACTACCTTTCCACACTCAGTTTCAGACTGCACAATGGACTAAATTCTTCACTTTACGACCGACTTCCTCTACTGCCTATCTTTCTGACCACAGTATTGGCAAGGCACTCCTACGCCATGTTGGTAAAGATATTTCTTTTCATGCTCTTAAGAGCGGTACACGCATCATCACCGTACAGAATGCTACCCAGGCTCATGAGCTTTCTCGTCTTTCCCATATCGATACTGTTCCTGTCACTATTGAAAAACATCATTCCCTCAATTCTTGTAGTGGTACCGTCATTCTGCCCCATACCATAGTTCAACAAAATTTCCAGACATGTGGCACTGACATTCTTGAACAGCTGGAACTCCAAGATCTCCCAATCCTCAAGGTAGACACTTATGTTCTTCCTGCCCGCGGGCGGAGACGATACCCTAGCAATGTGGCTCGTTTAACTTTTGACAGCCGTGAACTCCCATCCTCAGTTTATGTAGCAGGACATCGGTTACAAGTTCGAAAGGTGATCCCTACACCGCAACAGTGTAGAAATTGCTGGCGATTTGGCCATCCAGCGAAATATTGCAGATCTATCGCCGAATGCCCAGTCTGTGGTGCCGATGACCATTCTAATACGTCTTGCAATCGACCTCCCTCTTGCCTTAATTGTCATGAGGCTCACCCTTCGTACTCTCGCCGTTGTCAAGTCTACTTAAACGAGCGGGAAATCCGTTACCTCAAAGAGGCAGAAGGTCTCCCTTATGCCATGGCAGTTTCTCATCTCCGCCTTCAAGGGAGACTACCTCGTGTTTCTTATTCCTGTGTTTCAAAACGTCCCCCCACTTCTGGTATCCCATCTTCTGCACCCACCTCTGTGGTTACCTCTCCCATAGTCACTCCTGTATCTAATTCTTTTGCTGTCCTCGGCTCAGACGTCCCTACTTCAACGCCTCAGTCTGATCTCGCTTCTTCGTGTTCTCTCTCACAAGCCTCAGTAGCGACGAGATCTCGTATGACACCTCCTCCCAATCGTCCCTCTACTTCTCAAAAGTCAAAAAAAGGTCCGTTAACACCTCCTACCCATCTTCCACCTCCTCATTTTACCTTCCCTGTCTCTGTACCTGGTTCTCCCCCTCTCACTGGCTCTGTTACAAGTGTAGAGGTTCACCCTCCTCCTCGTACTGTACCTTCCTCCCCTGTTCCCTCCCAAGTTTCTTCCTCTTCTGCCACCTCCCAGGTTTCTGCCTCTTCTGTCCCCTTCCACGCTTCTCCAGTTCCCTCCACCCTTTCACCCCCCCCCTACCTTGGTAGAGTCCAATACAGTTCCAATCTTTACTCATCCTCCCCCTACCATTTCCAATATTGTCTCCCATACGACGTCTCTGAATTCCGAAACACTTGAAGCAATCTCTGAATATATTGCAGAGACCAAACCATCAATGGACACTGATCCACCCTCCGCTCCTTCTCTCTCCTCTGCTCCATCTGCGCAACTCCTTTCTTCACAGCGCACCGTTCCTTCACTGCTTGAACGTTTTCCACTGCCTCCGCATGTGGACTTTTCTAACCCCTCTAGTCCGTAGGAACCCTTACCTGCGGATTTCAGGTATCTTTATCATTGCCAATCATGGCCTATTTACAGTGGAATATACGCGGCCTCAGGGGTAATCGGGGTGAGCTTCAGATGTTACTCTCCCAGTTTTCCCCTGTTGGTGTTTGCTTACAGGAACCAAAATTACACTCTGCTGTTATCTCTCCCATCTCAGGCTATAATTTATTGTATTCTTCAGATCCTTTTCCTGATGGGACCTTTAATGAAAGTGCCCTTCTTCTACGCACTGATATTCCGTACCATCAGCTATTTGTTCGTACTTCGCTGCATTACACAGCAGCCCGTATCCACTTGCATAGGTGGTATACGCTCTGTTCTTTATATCTCTCTCCTTCTCGGGCATTATCTATTCCGGATATTGCCTTTCTTGTTTCGTCATTACCGCCACCGATTCTGTTACTTGGTGATTTTAATGCCCACCATTTCCTCTGGGGGGGGGGTCTCACTGTGATTCCCGTGGCATTCAGTTAGAGGCTTTTCTTGCCACCCACCCCCTCCATGTTTTAAATACAGGTACTCACACCCATTTTGATCCTCGGACTCACACTCTCTCTTGCATCGATCTCTCAGTCTGCTCTTCCTCCGCCGCATTAGACTTCACTTGGTCTGTTCTCCCGGACTTACATGACAGCGATCATTTCCCAATCATTCTTACTTCCCCTTCATATTCACCACCTCTTCGCATCCCACGCTGGCAATTTGATCAGGCAAATTGGAACCTTTACTCACACCTAACTGTTTTTAGAGAGGTTCCTTCTTCGTCCTCCATCGATGAGCTTTTACACCTCTTCTCGTCCTCCGTTTTAACCGCAGCTTCTCATTCTATACCCCAAACTTCGGGCAGGCATTCTCAGAAATGCGTGCCTTGGTGGTCTCCTGCTTGTGCTCGTGCAGTACGTTTGAAACGCGCTGCATGGGGCAGGTACCGGTACAATAGAACCACAGAGAGACTTCTTGATTTTAAGCAGAAGCGTGCGATCGCTCGCCGTGTCATCCGTGACGCTAAACGCACTTGCTGGCGAGATTATGTCTCCACCATCACCTCTGCTTCCTCTATGAGTGCAGTCTGGAAAAAAGTACGAAAACTGAGTGGTAAATATTCTCCTGACCCGGCTCCTGTTCTGCGGGTTGCCGGTGTTGAAATAGCAAACCCACTAGATGTTGCCAATGAAATTGGCAATCATCTGGTCCGTATTTCTCAGGGACTCCATCTATGCCCCTCATTTCTTTCCTCAAAGTCTGCCAGAGAGTTAGCACCCTTGGACTTTTCTTCTCTCAGAGAAGAACAGTATAATGTGCCTTTTACACTTCAAGAACTGGAGGCAACACTCTCAGCTTGCCGATCATCGGCAGCTGGGCCCGACGACATTCATATTCGTATGCTACAACATTTACATCAGTCAGCCCTTGCAGTCCTATTACGCCTTTACAATCTTATTTGGTCACAAGGAGTTCTTCCACAGCTGTGGAAATCCGCCATTGTTCTCCCTTTCCGCAAACCAGGCACTACGGGACATGAAACCTCCCACTATCGTCCCATTGCTCTTACCAGTGCAGTTTGCAAAGTGATGGAACGCCTAGTAAATAGACGTTTAGTGTGGTATTTAGAGACACACAACAGTCTCTCCACTCGTCAATATGGCTTTCGTAAGGGACGTTCTACCATAGACCCCTTACTACGCTTGGATACGTATGTTCGTAATGCCTTTGCGAATAACCACTCAGTTATTGCCATATTTTTTGACCTTGAGAAGGCATATGACACAACTTGGAGGTATAATATTTTAGCCCAAGCCCACTCCTTAGGCCTTCGAGGCAATCTACCATCCTTCCTTAAGAACTTTTTAACTGACAGGCATTTCCGTGTTCGGGTTAATAATGTGCTCTCCCCGGACTTTATCCAAGCTGAAGGTGTCCCCCAGGGATGTGTTCTGAGCACAACACTTTTTCTCCTTGCTATTAATGATTTGGCCTCTAGTCTTCCATCAAATATTTGGTCATCACTCTATGTTGATGACTTCGCTATTGCCTGTGCAGGCACTGACTGTCACCTCATTACAGTTTCTCTCCAGCATGCAGTCGACCGTGTTTCCAATTGGGCCACCACACGTGGGTTTAAATTTTCCAGCACTAAAACCCACCAAATTACTTTCACTAGATGCTCTGTCATCTCCGATCATCCTTTGTACCTCTATGGCTCCCGTATCCCTGAACGTGATACAGTCAAGTTTCTGGGCCTCCTCTTTGATCGTAGGTTATCCTGGAAACCTCACATTACCTCTCTGAAGGCAACTTGTCACAGCCGGCTGAACCTTCTTAAAACCCTTGCTCATCTTTCATGGGGAGCTGATCGTCGAACCCTCCTTCGCCTACATTCCACCCTTATTTTATCGAAACTTGATTATGGTGACCAGATCTATTCAGCGGCATCTCCTGCTACTCTCTCTAGCCTTAACCCCATTCATCACCAAGGATTACGTTTATGCCTTGGTGCTTTTCGCTCTTCCCCTGTCGAGAGCCTCTATGCAGAAGCGAACGTTCCATCCTTATCCGATCGCCGTGATGCCCATTGCCTTCGCTACTATGTACGCTCTCATGATCTCCGCAATCCTTCCATTTATAGAATGGTCACTGATATTAGTAGACATTCTTTATTTGTTCGCCGCCCCTGTTTACTCCGTCCCTTCTCTCTTCGCCTTCATTCGCTCTTGTCTTCTCTTCAATTACCACCTTTCTATGTTCATGTAGCATCTCACTTTTCCCTACCCCCCTGGGAAGTTCCAGCTGTTCGAGTCTGTTCTTTCTCTCTCCCTTGCTCGAAAGCCCAACTGTCTACGGTCGCTTCCCGCTCTCTTTTTCTTGACCACTTTCACTCTCATTCTCATGCCATTGCTGTGTACACAGATGGCTCTAAGTCTTCTGACGGCGTAGGATTCGCAGCAGTGTTTCCGGACAGCGTCGTACGAGGGCATTTACTATCTTCGGCTAGTATTTTTACTGCTGAATTGTATGCCATCCTTGCAGCACTTATCCGTATTGCATCTATGCCTGTGTCATCATTTGTGGTTGTCTCAGACTCCCTTAGTGCTTTACAGGCTATACAGAAATTTGATACACCTCACCCCTTAGTCCTCCGTATCCAACTTTGGCTACGCCGCATCTTTACCAAGCATAAAGATATTGTTTTTTGTTGGGTCCCTGGTCATGTTGACGTACAGGGCAATGAACAGGCAGACACTGCTGCGCGGTCAGCAGTACATGACCTACCAGTTTCATATAGAGGTATTCCATTTACGGACTATTTTGCTGCAATATCTTCCCACCTTCACACCCGTTGGCAACACCGTTGGTCTACTATGCTCGGCAACAAACTTCAATCTATTAAACCAAGTATAGGTTACTGGCCGTCTTCTTATCACCAGTGTCGAGGTTGGGAGACTACTCTCTCCCGTCTTCGCATTGGCCATACTCGTCTTACTCATGGATATCTCATGGAGAGGCGCCCTGCTCCTCTCTGTGAGAATTGCCAAGCTCCATTATCAGTCAGCCACATTCTGTTGGACTGCCCACTTTATCAACGAGCACGCAGAATTTACCTCCGTCGTCGTCTTCGCTCCGCTGCTCTCTCTTTACCTTCCCTTCTCGCTGATGGACCCACCTTTCATCCGGACTCTCTCATTGACTTTTTGACAACATCTGACTTACTTCACAAATTCTGATACCTTCAGCCCTTTCTACTTCAATCTCTTGCTACCCTCTACCCCCGTACTATCCCCTGCCCCGCTGTTTTCTGTAACCTACTGATCATCCCTCCTCCCTTCTGCCATCCAATACCCTCGCTTCCTTCCCTACCCTGCAGCGCTGTATAGCCCTTGTGGCTTAGCGCTTCTTTTTGATTATAATAATAATAATAATAATAATAATGCTATGTGTTAATTTAGTCATTCTATGCTGAATGTTTTCTAACGAATTTGTCCATTCTGTAATATGGAGACCAGAACTGAGCTGCATAATCTAGGTGAGGCCTTAAGTAAGTAAGTAAGTAAGTAAATTTATTCAGGTATACACAAATACAGTTACATAGAATTATCATACATAGCAGCATATGTGTAGAGAACCTAGGATAACCCAAAAAAGTCAGACAGAGTGATGTATAAAGCTGCAGTATAACCTCTGGACTTCTGTTGCTTACACTTCTTGATATAAATCCAAATAATCCATTTGCCTTATTATGTACGCTTAGGCACTGCTGTCTTGGTTTAAAGTTGCTGCTCACCATAACCCCCAAGTCTTTTTCGCAATCTGTATGGCTTAGTTCTACATTATTTAACTTATAAGTGCTAGGGTTATGGACACTCCCAAGCTTCAGAACCTTGCATTTATCTACATTGAACTGCATCTGCCACTTTTCTGACCAAGAATAGAGATTGTCTAAATCCTCCTGAAGTTCCCTAACATCTATGTTTGAATCAATTATCCTACCTATCTTTGTGTCATAGGCGAATTTGCTCATTTCACTAGTAATACCCTCATCAAGGTCATTGATATATATTATAAACAACAACGGGCCCAAGACTGATCCCTGTGGAACCCCACTTATTACAGATCCCCACTCGGATTTAACCCCATTTATGGACACTCTCTGCTTCCTGTCTGTGAGCCATGACTCGATCCACGAGAGCACTTTTCCCCCAATGCCATGAGCTGCCACTTTCTTTAACAGTCTTTGGTGCAGAACTCTATCAAAAGCCTTACTAAAATCTAAGTAAATAATATCAAATTCTTTATCATGATCAACAGCCTCAAAAGCTTTACTGAAGAAAGTTAATAAATTAGACAAGAACAGCCTCTCGTGAATCCATGCTGAGTGTCATTAATCAAGCTATGCTTATCGAGATGGCAGACCAGCTAGCAGCACCTCTAACTCACATCTTTCAGCACTGCCTAGTACAGTGTAAATGGCCTTCTCTGTGGAAAGAGGCAAATGTAGTCCCTGTTCACAAAAAGATGAGCAGAGTAGAAATCAGCAACTACAGACCAGTGTCACTCCTGTCAATCACTGGCAAGCTCCTTGAGACAATAATCTCAAGACAAATGTGCATGTGCAATGTACAGACCTCAGTGGCAAAATACAGACCCCATCAACTTCCTAATGGAAAATGTGGACTCCCTTCTGCTACAACACAACTGTCAACATGTCATAATTGTTGGTGACCTCAACCAACACCTTATACAGAGGGCCTTTGATGACCTTCTTGCAGTATTTGACATGAGAAACTTTTGTTGATTTCCCTATTCACATCTCTGGCTCCTCCCTTGACCCAGTAGTGAGCGATCTAGCAGAAGGTATAGTCACTTGTCAACCCCTCGGCAACGTTGGATCATCTGACCACAAGACTGTTTTTACGACACTTAAGATCCCAACAGAACAAGGTGAAGAATACACACGCACAACCTGGCTATGGAAAAGAGGTAATTGGCCAGCCCTTTGCTCTGAGCTCGCCACCATTAATTGGAATGCTCTTCTCCAAGGGGATGTTGACAACAAAGTGAAAGTCTTCACTGGACACATCCTTAATCTACAACAAGAACACATTCCTCACCGGCAATATGTGACAAAGCCTACAGATCAGCCTTGGTTTGGCTTTCGTTGTAGAGAGGCTGTTACTGCTAAGTACAAGGCATGGTGAAGGTATAAGAGACATCCTACCACCTATAATAGGAACTTGCACAGACAAGCCTGTAAGCATATGGGTGTCGTTCAAAAGTGGACCATCGCTAAATGGGAGATGGACACAAGAAGAAAGCTAGCATCAGGTAGGATAGGCCCCAAAACCTGGTGGTCCCTGGTCAAGGACAGGCAAGGTTATCTGCCTGATGAACTCATTCCACCTCTAAATCGACAGGATGGGACCACCTCTACTAGCAGGCAAGAGTAAGCGGACCTCTTTGCCGAACACTTTGCTACCAAAATGCAAGTTCCTGATCCAGCAAGGGACCCTCCTTGGCTAGCTGCAAGAACTGTGTCAAAACTGTCAGTGGTGACAGTAAGGCAGGAAGAGGTGCACTTCCTTCTTAAATCGTTTGACCAAGAAAAGGCTGTGGGCCCAGACAAGTTGAGCCCAAGACTGCTGAGAAGATGTGCAGACCAGCTAGCAGCACCTCTAACTCGCATCTTTCAGCACTGCCTAGTACAGTGTAAATGGCCTTCTCTGTGGAAAGAGGCAAATGTAGTCCCTGTTCACAAAAAGAAGAGCAGAGCAGAAATCAGCAACTACAGACCAGTGTCACTCCTGTCAATCACTGGCAAGCTCCTTGAGACAATAATCTCAAGACAAATGACAGAGTTTTTTGACTACCACACACTACTTTGTGACCGTCAATATGGCTTTAGGAAAGGTTACTCTGCTGCTGATCTGTTGTTAAACCTCTCTACTAAGCGGCACCAGTCACTGGATGAATCCAAAGTCAGCTGTGTGGTAGCGCTGGACATTGTTGGTGCTTTAGACCGAGTGTGGCACCAGGGCCTCTTAGCAAAACTGCAAGCTCTGAGAATTGCAGGATCTACGCTATGTCTCCTCAGTGATTACCTTCATGGTAGATCTCTAAGGGTAGTTCTCAATGGAACAGAATCAGCAAGATATCCTATCGGGGCAAGTGTTCCACAAGGAAGTGTCCTGGGACCATTGTTATGGAATGTCTACTTCAATGACCTTCATCTCATCCCAGAATCCCATGCATATGCAGATGACTGTACACTGACATTCACTTATCCAAGAGAAGAAATGCCAGCTGCTCTAAGCTACATCAGTCACCAGCTCAGAGCTATATCAGCTTGGGGAAATAGATGGCAAGTAACATTTGCACCTGAGAAAACACAAATGATGATGATCTCTAGGCACCAAGATGGTAATGCTGGTGCAGTAGTAAGGACGAATGGGAGGGTGTTGGCACCTGGTGATGAAGTTGATGTCCTTGAGGTGAAATTTGACTCCAAACTGACCATGAAAAAACCACGTTGTAAATCTTGCAAACAAGGCAGCCAGGAAGCTTACAGCACTTCGCTGTATCTCGCATCTGCCTGACAGCAGGGGTTGCAAGATTTTGTACGAGGCACAAGTACGCTCACACTTTGATTATGCTCCACTTTCTTGGTTCGCCTGCCCCCCTTCTCTGCGACTACTTGAGAGAGTAGAGAACAGAGCAAGACGTCTCATCTCTCGCCTGGACCAATCCTGGATAGATCTGTCATTTCAGCAGAGCCTTCAACACAGGAGGGATGTGGGTGGCCTTACTGTTATGCACAAGGCCAATATTGTAAAAGTCCCACACTTGGATCCACTTCGAGGACAGCATGAAGCAAGTTTCTATACCACAAGACGGGCAGAAAGCAGCAACTTCACCCTGGCTGTTTACCTGGAGTTTACCTGGAGAGAGTTCTGGGGGTCAACGCCCCTACGGCCCAGTCTGTGACCAGGCCTCCTGGTGGATCAGAGCCTTATCAACCAGGCTGTTACTGCTGGCTGCACGCAATCCAACGTACGAGCCACAGCCCGGCTGGTCAGGTACCAACTTTAGGTGCTTGTCCAGTGCCTGCTTGAAGACAGCCAGGGGTCTATTGGTAATCCCCCTTATGTATGCTGCGAGGCAGTTGAACAGTCTTGGGCCCCTGACACTTATTGTATTGTCTCTTAACATGCTAGTGACACCCCTGCTTTTCATTGGGGGGATGTTGCATCGTCTGCCGAGTCTTTTGCTTTTGTTGTGAGTGATTTTCATGTGCAAGTTCGGTACTAGTCCCTCTAGAATTTTCCAGGTGTATATAATCATGTATCTCTCCCGCCTGAATTCCAGGGAGTACAGGTTCAGGAACTTCAAGCGCTCCCAGTAATTGAGGTGTTTTATCCCCGTTATGCGCGCCGTGAAGGTTCTCTGTACATTTTCTAGGTCAGCAATTACACCTGCCTTGAAAGGTGCTATTAGTGTGCAGCAATATTCCAGCCTAGATAGAACAAGCGACCTGAAGAGTGTCATCATGGGTTTGGCATCCCTAGTTTTGAAGGTTATCATTATCCATCCTGTCATTTTTCTAGCAGATGCGATTGATACAATTTTATGGTCCTCGAAGGTGAGATCCTCTGACATGATCACTCCCAGGTCTTTGACGTTGGTTTTTCGCTCTATTTTCTGGAAGGAATTTGTTTTGTACTCTGATGAAGTTTTAATTTCCTCATGTTTACCATATCGGAGTAATTTAAATTTCTCATCGTTGAACTAAAAGAGGTCAATATATCTGAAATGCGTAGGGAAACACTGGTCAGAGAAATAGCAAGCATCGAACTTAAGCTAAAGGAATCTTATAGGAGTCAGGAATCACGAGAAGAACTAAAAGCCATAAATGAAATCGAAAGAAACCCAAAGTATTTCTTCTCCTATGCCAAATCAAAGTCGAGAACAACGTCCAGTATTGGGCCCCTACTTAAACAAGATGGGTCCTATACAGATGACAGCAAGGAAATGAGTGAGCTACTCAAGTCCCAATATGACTCAGTTTTTAGCAAGCCGCTAACCAGACTGAGAGTCGAAGATCAAAATTAATTTTTTATGAGAGAGCCACAAAATTTGGTTAACACAAGTGTAGTGATACTGCTCCTGTGGGGAGCAGCAGCAGGATAATACTGCACCACCTCTCGGGGCCCTTAACAACAAGAACAGTTTGGTGTGAGTCATGGGCGCCAACACATGGTGTGTGAGTTTAAATATGTGGCCTGTAGTTATAACTTTCCTCTTGACATATGCAAGACATCACCATCCCTGTAGAAGCAGTTATTAGATGTACTAGTCATTATATTTTGTTGTTGCAGAAGTACTATGAAGATTCTATGTTCAATAAAGCCTAGAGATAAGGCCTGTGTTTCTATCACAACAATTTATTGAACATAGAATCCTGGGCTACCTGGTGGTGATCCTGAGCTAGACTACATCACAACATGGAGCGTTTACTGAAACCTGAGAGGCTAGACTGTGACCCCAGCTTATCAACGGCTGCTCAGGAATGGAAGCACTGGTTTAAGACTTTCGAAAACTTCTTGGGAGCCCTTCCTAAAACAGATCTAGATAAACTAAGTCTGCTCATCAATTTTGTGTCACCTAAGATATATGAGGCTATTTCTGAGTGTAATACCTACGAAGATGCTATCAAAACCCTCAAGTCTCAGTATATTAAACCTACAAATGAAATCTTTGCACGCTATCGCCTTGCAACTCGCCGCCAGCAGATTGATGAGTCCTTAGAGGAATACCTTCAAGCACTGAAAATTTTAGGTAAGGACTGTCACTTCCAAGCAGTGACAGCTGCTCAGTATTGTGAAGAGTCCATCAGGGATGCTTTTATCAGTGGCCTGCAATCACCAATAATAAGGCAGCGTTTATTGGAGAATAAAACTCTCGACTTAGCCGCTGCCTTTGACCAGGCAAGAGCTCTAGATTCAGCCCAGAAGAATTCTGAAGTATACAGTACCACTCAGCCTTCTCGAGTGGTAAGTGCTGCAATTCCTGACCAAGACTCTTGCAATGAAGTTACTGTGGAACCTGTCTCAGTGACAGCAGCAGCAGGTACGGTGTGTTTCTTTTGTGGTTTTTCAAGACATCCACGTCCAAAGTGTCCTGCTCGTGAAGCAATGTGCCATAAATGCCACAAGAAAGGTCACTTTGCTAAAGTATGTCGTGCTAATGCATCAACAAGAGCTAGTGCCTCCACACATTCCAGTGATCATGCGACTCTAGCAACAGTGACTTCTGCGGCTACTCCAAATTCACTGTCAAAGGCAGTTGTGAAAGTATTCATCAAAGGAACAGAAGTAGATGGTCTTATTGATAGTGGCAGCTCAGAGAGTTTCATCAACCTTGACTTAGTTAAACGCCACTCCTTGACTGTACATCACTCATCAGGTACCGTTTCCATGGCATCAACATCTCTCTCTATTCAGACCTTAGGGTTTTGTAAGGTAAATCTCAGAGTTAATGGAAAGGATTATCAAGATGTACATTTAGCTCTTCTGCCACAACTGTGCTCTGATGTTATCCTTGGTCAGGACTTTCAGAAGCTGCATGGTAGTGCCACCTTAACATATGGAGGTGAACTGCCTCCTCTTGTTGTCTGTGGACTTAGCACTTTAAGGGTAGACCCACCAAAGCTGTTTGCAAATCTTACCTCGGATTGCCATCCTATATCAGCTAAGTCACGCCGCTATTCTTATGAGGATCGGATGTTCATTGAGAAAGAAACTCAGAGGCTGCTGAAGGAGGGTATTATAGAACCAAGTAATTCCCCTTGGCGTGCACAGGTTGTTGTTGTTAAAGATGATTATAGGAAACGGAGACTGGCTATCGATTACTCTGAGACAATCAACAAATTTACACTTCTTGATGGGTACCCTCTACCTCGAATTGATGATACAGTGAACAAAATTGCTCAGTACTATGTGTTTAGCACAATTGATCTACAGAGTGCCTATCATCAAGTCCCTATAAGGAATGAAGATAAACCATACACAGCATTTCAGGCTAGTGATGGCCTGTATCAGTTTACCAAAGTCTCTTTCGGAGTCACCAATGGGGTAGCCTGCTTCCAACGAATTACGGATTCACTCATTCAGGAAGAGCAACTCATGGGAACTTATGCGTATTTAGATAATGTTACCATTTGTGGCAAGACCCAGGAGGAACATGATGCAAACCTTGATAAGTTTTTGGAAGCCGCCAAGAAGAAAAATATCAGTTACAATGAGGAAAAGTGCACTTTTTCAACTAAAAGGCTTAGCATCCTTGGTTATGTAGTGGAAGGAGGTTCAATATTCCCAGACCCTGAACGACTACGACCTCTACGGGAACTTCCAATGCCTCAAGACAAAAAGTCACTCCGAAGAACTCTTGGTCTCTTTGCTTATTACTCACAATGGATCTACAACTATTCAAGTAAAGTCCGCCCATTGAGTGCTACCGCATTTCCTGTGAGAAAGGAAGCAGAAGCCGCTTTCCATACTCTCAAACAGGACATTGAAAACTCAGTAGTTCAAGCCATTGATGAGTCCCTACCATTCGAAGTGGAAATGGATGCATCTGACATTGCCATTGCTGCAGTCTTATCTCAGGCAGGACGACCAGTAGCCTTCTTTTCGAGAACTTTTCAAGGATCAGAGAAATGTTATGCTGCTGTAGAAAAGGAAGCCCAGGCCATCATAGAAGCAGTTCGCCACTGGAGACATTATTTAACTGGTAGACATTTCACCATAAGGACTGACCAACGGTCCGTGATGTATATGTTCGACAAGAAGCACAAAAGTAGGATAAATAATGACAAGATATTACGCTGGAGGATGGAACTATCATGTTATGACTTTGATATTCTGTACCGACCGGGTCAAGAGAACATCTCACCTGATGCATTCTCTAGGTCCCACTGTGGAGCAGCATGTCATGATTTGCAATCACTCTCAGCTCTCCACAAGGCTTTGTGTCACCCAGGAGTTACACGCCTGTACCATTTTGTCAAAGCAAAGAACATGCCCTACTCAGTGGAAGATGTGCAACAAGTGATCAGAGCATGCAGAGTATGTGCAGAGTGCAAGCCAAACTTTCATCAGCCAGAGAAGACTCATCTCATAAAATCCACCCAGCCTTTCGAGAGACTGAATATAGATTTCAAAGGACCTCACCAAGCACAAATCAGAATAGGTATTTCCTTAATATAGTAGATGAATATTCAAGGTTTCCCTTTGTGTTCCCCTGTGCAAATATGACTGCTTCAACTGTTATTAGTTGTCTTTCACAGTTGTTCTCTATTTTTGGTATGCCAGCTTATATCCATTCAGACTGGGGATCCTCGTTCATGAGTAACGAACTTCAGGATTTTTTGGCTAGCAAAGGTATTGCCTGCAGCAGAACAACAAGCTACAACCCTCAAGGCAATGGTCAAGTGGAGCGGTTCAATGGTACTATATGGAAGGCAGTTACAATGACATTGAAGTCGCGCAACCTACCTGTTCAACACTGGCAAACTGTCCTACCTGATGCTCTTCACTCTATTAGATCATTGCTGTGCACAGCTACTAATGCAACCCCTCATGAAAGACTCCTCAACTATTCACGTCGTTCCTCTATGGGAGCCTCCGTGCCCACTTGGTTATGTCATCCTGGACCCGTTCTCCTGAAGAGTCACCGTAGGATGAACAAGACGGATCCTCTAGTGGAAGAGGTAGAGCTCCTGCAAGCTAATCCACATTACGCCCACATTCGCTACCAAAATGGTGAAGAGACTACAGTATCTACAAGACATTTAGCCCCAGTTGAAATCCCCATTAGTGTGGAATCTCAAGATACACCAATAGATGTGCAAGATGCTTCGTTTTCTCCTGGAAAGCCCCTTGAGACTACCCCTATGGAAATAGAGGATTCTGCTCCAGCAGTTAGTCAAACCCCGCTGGAAAATATTGAACCTGGTGAAGAGGCTCAAAGGCTACGAAGGTCGGGACGTGTACGTCGCCCACCTAACAGTTTGGGAGATTACTGTCTCTCATATTTTAGAAGGGGGAGATTGTAGTGATACTGCTCCTGTGGGGAGCAGCAGCAGGATAATATTGCACCACCTCTTGGGGCCCTTAACAACAACAACAGTTTGGTGTGAGTCATGGGCGCCAACACATGGTGTGTGAGTTTAAATATGTGGCCTGTAGTTATAACTTTCCTCTTGACATATGCAAGACATCACCATCCCTGTAGAAGCAGTTATTAGATGTACTAGTCATTATATTTTGTTGTTGCAGAAGTACTATGAAGATTCTATGTTCAATAAAGCCTAGAGATAAGGCCTGTGTTTCTATCACAACAACAAGCCTATCCGATGTTATCCTGACGCCAAATGACTTCGAACAGGCGATAAATGACATGCCCATGCACTCTGCCCCAGGGCCAGACTCATGGAACTCCGTGTTCATCAAGAACTGCAAGATGCCTCTATCACGAGCCTTTTCCATCCTATGGAGAGGGAGCATGGACACGGGGGTCGTCCCACAGTTACTAAAAACAACAGACATAGCCCCACTCCACAAAGGGGGCAGTAAAGCAACAGCAAAGAACTACAGACCGATAGCACTAACATCCCATATCATAAAAATCTTTGATAGGGTCCTAAGAAGCAAGATCACCACCCATCTAGAAACCCATCAGTTACACAACCCAGGGCAACATGGGTTTAGAACAGGTCGCTCCTGTCTGTCTCAACCATTGGATCACTACGACAAGGTCCTAAATGCACTAGAAGACAAAAAGAATGCAGATGTAATATATACAGACTTTGCAAAAGCCCTCGACAAGTGTGACCATGGCGTAATAGCGCACAAAATACGTGCTAAAGGAATAACAGGAAAAGTCGGTCGATGGATCTATAATTTCCTCACTAACAGAACACAGAGAGTAGTCATCAACAGAGTAAAGTCCGAGGCAGCTACGGTGAAAAGCTCTGTTCCACAAGGCACAGTACTCGCTCCCATCTTGTTCCTCATCCTCATATCCGACATAGACAAGGATGTCAGCCACAGCACCGTGTCTTCCTTTGCAGATGACACCCGAATCTGCATGACAGTGTCTTCCATTGCAGACACTGCAAGGCTCCAGGCGGACATCAACCAAATCTTTCAGTGGGCTGCAGAAAACAATATGAAGTTCAACGATGAGAAATTTCAATTACTCAGATATGGTAAACATGAGGAAATTAAATCTTCATCAGAGTACAAAACAAATTCTGGCCACAAAATAGAGCGAAACACCAACGTCAAAGACCTGGGAGTGATCATGTCGGAGGATCTCACCTTCAAGGACCATAACATTGTATCAATCGCATCTGCTTGAAAAATGACAGGATGGATAATGAGAACCTTCAAAACTAGGGAGGCCAAGCCCATGACACTCTTCAGGCCACTTGTTCTATCTAGGCTGGAATATTGCTGCACACTAACAGCACCTTTCAAGGCAGGTGAAATTGCTGACCTAGAAAATGTACAGAGAACCTTCACGGCACGCATAACGGAGATAAAACACCTCAATTACTGGGAGCGCTTGAGGTTCCTAAACCTGTATTCCCTGGAACGCAGGCGGAAGAGATACATGATTATATACACCTGGAAAA
Organism: Cherax quadricarinatus; assembly: GCF_038502225.1. Lineage (NCBI taxonomy): Eukaryota > Metazoa > Arthropoda > Malacostraca > Decapoda > Parastacidae > Cherax > Cherax quadricarinatus. The sequence continues at coordinate 10,524,843 of NC_091374.1, read as the reverse complement.
TCCTAGAGGGACTAGTACCGAACTTGCACACGAAAATCACTCACTACGAAAGCAAAAGACATGGCAGACGATGCACCATCCCCCCAATGAAAAGCAGGGGTGTCACTAGCACGTTAAGAGACCATACAATAAGTGTCAGGGGCCCGAGACTGTTCAACTGCCTCCCAGCATACATAAGGGGGATTACCAACAGACCCCTGGCAGTCTTCAAGCAGGCACTGGACAAGCACCTAAAGTCGGTTCCTGACCAGCTGGGCTGTGGCTCGTACGTTGGTTTGTGTGCAGCCAGCAGTACAGCAGATACTAATGCCGGAAAAAAAATCCCCCCCCCCAGTACCAACAATACCACCAGTCCGATGACATTCTTCTTTGCAAATATACAGGGTCTAAAGCCAGCAACAAACAACAAAATACCTTTCATCTGTGGACTGCTTGCAGAGGCAAAGGCAATGTTCGCGGCTTTCACTGAGACCCAGTGTTCGCATCGCTATTGGGCCGTGCGGACGTGCTGCGCAGTAGCTCCTGATTGAGTTGGCATTTGCGCAGTGTTGACGTGTACTTGGCTCTGTGAAGACCTGTTTGCGCGCTCTCTAGAATTGAAGCAAGATGCCCTCCATCGAGCAACTTTACCAACAGCTTAAGGAAGAATTGAGGTTGGCGAATTTGGAAATTCGGCGATTGACCGAGGAAAACAAGAAGATTCGTAGTAGTCCTCCTGTGTTGAGTCCTCAGGTCAAGAAGGGAAACTGGTCAGTGGCTGGACAGCAGGGAAAGAAGTTGACGATCAAGAAGACGAATGGAAAGGTAGAAACGATGAAGAAGAAAGGGACTGCCTTGGAAACTGTTGTGGAAACATCCAATACATTCTCAGTGCTACCGGACGAATGTGAGTTGACTACTGGGAACGACACGACGAAAGACATTAAGGAAGGTAAGAATATTGTTGTTGTTGGGGATAGCCAAGTTAGGTATATGGATAGGGCGTTCTGCTTGAAGGACAGGAGTAGGAGACAGAGAGTTTGCTTTCCTGGGGCTGGGATGGAGGATATTGTTAGCCGTCTGGATGACATCATGAGAGGTAATGGGAGCAATCCTATTATCTGTCTCAGTGCTGGAGGCAACGATGTTGGCAGATGTAGGAGTGAGGACCTGATTAGCAGGTATAGGTCAGCAATAGAAATAATAAGAAGTAAGGGTGGGAACCCTCTCATATGTGGTATTTTGCCAAGGAGGGGAGTTGGAAGTGAATGGTTGTCCAGGGCAATTGGTGTCAATTGCTGGCTGGACAAATACTGTAAGGAAAATGCGGTAACATTCATTGACAACTGGGACCTCTTCTATGGCAGAAATGACATGTATGCTAGGGATGGGGTTCACTTATCTAGGTGTGGGGTGGGAGCACTGGCAACTGCAGTGGAGGGAGCAGTTAGGACTTTAAACTAGGAATAGTTAGTGGTATGGGTTTTGGCAGGAAAACAGTGAAGTCCCAGTGTAGTAATATTACGAGTTCTAGGGGAACTAGTAATAATAAGAACGAGATAGATATTGAAAAGCCAGGGACCTTGGGTGATAAGGACAGTAATAGGTTTAGTAGAAAAATAGAAATGAGCAGGAAGGGTAAAGAGAAAGGAGAGTCTTTCAATGTTTATTATGCTAATTGCCGTAGTGCTAGGAATAAGATGGACGAGTTGAGATTAGTTGCTAGTGTAGGTAACATTGATGTATTTGCCTTAACTGAGACGTGGTTTAATTCAAAAAGTCGGGACATGCCTGCGGAATGTCATATTCAGGGTTTTAAATTGTTCCAAGAAGATAGAAGTATTGGGAGGGGGGGTGGGGTGGCATTGTATGTCCGAGATCGCTTGAACTGTTGCATAAAAACGGGTATTAAGTCTGAAGTAACACATACAGAGTCTGTTTGGATAGAATTTTCAGAGGGGCATGAAAAACTAATTTTAGGAGTGATATACGGTCCCCCTAACTTAGATAGGGACCAAGGGAAACTACTATGGGAGGAAATTGTTAAGGCCACAAGGCACGATAATGTAGTAATTCTAGGAGACTTTAACTTTAGTCATGTTGATTGGAATTTCTTGACTGGGAATTTAGAATCGTACGACTTCTTAGAAGTATTTCAGGATTGTTTTTTGAAGCAGTTTGTGACAGAACCTACAAGGGGAAATAACCTGCTTGACTTAGTTATGGCAATCAATGAATCCCTTGTTAATAATTTAGAAATTTCAGAGGAACTGGGTGCTAGCGACCACAAATCAATTACATTTAGCATTGAATGGAAGTACGATAGTAGCGATAACTCAGTAACAGTCCCAGATTTTCGCTTAGCAGATTACGATGGGCTTAGAGAACACTTATCATCTGTTGACTGGGGTAACGAAGAGAGCTATCAATATGACAGTTTTCTGAACACTATACTTGCTGCTCAAAGAGCGTTTATCCCATATAAAGAAATTAGATCAAATAGAAATGACCCAAAATGGATGAATAATAGGCTCAAATATCTACTAGGGCATAAGAAAGGAATTTATAGGCGTATCAAAAGAGGTGAGGGTCATCTTATGAATCAGTATATTGACATTAAGAGGGACATTAAAAAGGGGATAAGAAAAGCTAAAAGGGACTATGAAATTAAAGTTGCTAGGGATTCTAAAACTAACCCAAAAAGTTTTTTCCAGGTCTATAGAACAAAAGTTAGAGATAAGATAGGTCCCCTTAAAAATAACTATGGGCACCTTACTGACAATGAGAATGAAATGTGCTTGATTTTGAATAATTATTTTCTCTCAGTTTTTACACAGGAAGACACTAACAATATTCCAGTAATTAATTTTTACAGTGGGCTAGAAGAAGATAAATTATGTAACATCACAGTCACTAGTGAGATGGTTGTGAGGCAGATAGACAGACTGAAGCAAAATAAGTCGCCGGGTCCTGATGAGGTTTTTTTCAAGAGTTCTTAAGGAATGCAAAATGGAACTCTGTGAACCATTAACTAATATTTTTAATTTATCTCTTCAAACAGGTGTAGTGTCTGATATGTGGAAGATGGCTAATGTAACTCCTATTTTTAAAACAGGGGACAAGTCGTTACCGTCAAATTACCGCCCAATAAGCCTGACCTCAATTGTAGGCAAATTACTAGAGTCAATTATAGCTGAGATTATAAAAAGCCATCTCGATAAGCATAGCTTGATAAATGATACTCAGCATGGATTCACAAGAGGCCGGTCTTGTCTAACTAATTTATTAACTTTCTTCAGTAAAGCTTTTGAGGCTGTTGACCACAATAAAGAATTTGATATTATTTACTTAGATTTTAGTAAGGCCTTTGATAGAGTTCCGCACCATAGACTGTTAAAGAAAGTGGCAGCTCATGGCATTGGGGGAAAAGTGCTCTCGTGGATCGAGTCATGGCTCACTGACAGGAAGCAGAGAGTGTCCATAAATGGGGTTAAATCCGAGTGGGGATCTGTAACAAGTGGCGTTCCACAGGGATCAGTCTTGGGCCCGTTGTTGTTTATAATATATATCAATGATCTTGATGAGGGAATTACTAGTGATATGAGCAAATTCGCCGATGACACAAAGATAGGTAGGATAATTGATTCAAACGTAGATGTTAGGGAACTTCAGGAGGATTTAAACAAACTCTATTCTTGGTCAGAAAAGTGGCAGATGCAGTTCAATGTAGATAAATGCAAGGTTCTGAAGCTTGGGAGTGCCCATAACCCTAGTACTTATAAATTAAATGATGTAGAACTTAGCCATACAGATTGCGAAAAGGACTTGGGGGTTATGGTGAGCAGCAACCTTAAACCAAGACAGCAATGCCTAAGCGTACGTAATAAGGCAAATAGATTACTGGGATTTATATCAAGAAGTGTAAGCAACAGAAGTCCAGAGGTCATACTGCAGCTTTATACATCATTAGTAAGGCCTCACCTTGATTATGCAGCTCAGTTCTGGTCTCCGTATTACAAAATGGACGTAAATTCGTTAGAAAACATTCAGCGTAGGATGACTAAATTAATACATAGCATTAGAAATCTTCCTTATGAAGAAAGATTGAAGACTCTTAAGTTACATTCACTTGTTAGACGAAGAATGAGGGGAGACCTGATCGAAGTGTATAAGTGGAAGATAGGTATTAATAAAGGGGATATTAATAAGGTCTTGAGGATGTCTCTCCAAGAGAGAACGCGCAGTAATGGATTTAAATTAGATAAGTTTAGATTTAGAAAGGACATAGGAAAGTATTGGTTTAGCAGTAAAGGTCGAGAACCAAAACCTAGTCATCGTGGTAGTCTACAAGCCTCCGGATACAACATCCCAGCAATTCCAGGAACAGCTGTTAAAAATTGACCACTGTCTGGAAAACCTTCCAGCTCCTGCACCCAACATCTTGCTCCTGGGGGATTTCAACTTAAGGCACCTAAAATGGAGGAATATAGCAAATAATATTGTTGCAGTAATAACACCAGGAGGCAGCTCTGATGAAAACTCACACTCACGCGAGCTTTTAAATCTCTGCACAAAATTCAATTTAAACCAGCAAATAATAGAGCCTACTAGACTGGAGAATACACTAGACCTCATCTTCACTAACAATGATGATCTGATAAGAAATGTCACCATATCAAAAACAATATACTCAGACCACAACATAATTGAGGTTCAGTCATGTATGCGCGGAGCCCCAGACCGACATAATGAGATTAGTCACGAGGGAGCATTCACCAAATTCAACTTCAATAACAAAAACATAAAGTGGGACCAAGTAAACCAAGTCCTAACCGATATAAGCTGGGAAGATATACTAAGCAACACAGACCCCAACTTATGCCTAGAACAGATTAACTCGGTGGCACTCGATGTATGCACAAGGCTTATTCCTCTAAGAAAAAGGAGGAGTAGATGTAAAACAGAAAGAGACAGGCGCTCCCTTTACAGGCGACGGAAAAGAATAACAGAGCGGCTAAAAGAGGTCAATATATCTGAAATGCGTAGGGAGACACTGGTCAGAGAAATAGCAAGCATCGAACTTAAGCTAAAAGAATCCTTTAGGAGTCAGGAATCGCGGGAAGAACTAAAAGCCATAAATGAAATCGAAAGAAACCCAAAGTATTTCTTCTCCTATGCCAAATCAAAATCGAGAACAACGTCCAGTATTGGGCCCCTTCTTAAACAAGATGGGTCCTACACAGATGACAGCAAGGAATTGAGTGAGCTACTCAAGTCCCAATATGACTCAGTTTTTAGCAAGCCGCTAACCAGACTGAGAGTCGAAGATCAAAATGAATTTTTTATGAGAGAGCCACAAAATTTGATTAACACAAGCCTATCCGATGTTATCCTGACGCCAAATGACTTCGAACAGGCGATAAATGACATGCCCATGCACTCTGCCCCAGGGCCAGACTCATGGAACTCTGTGTTCATCAAGAACTGCAAGAAGCCTCTATCACGAGCCTTTTCCATCCTATGGAGAGGGAGCATGGACACGGGGGTCGTCCCACAGTTACTAAAAACAACGGACATAGCCCCACTCCACAAAGGGGGCAGTAAAGCAACAGCAAAGAACTACAGGCCAATAGCACTAACATCCCATATCATAAAAATCTTTGAAAGGGTCCTAAGAAGCAAGATCACCACCCATCTAGAAACCCATCAGTTACACAACCCAGGGCAACATGGGTTTAGAACAGGTCGCTCCTGTCTGTCTCAACCATTGGATCACTATGACAAGGTCCTAAATGCACTAGAAGACAAAAAGAATGCAGATGTAATATATTCAGACTTTGCAAAAGCCTTCGACAAGTGTGACCATGGCGTAATAGCGCACAAAATGCGTGCTAAAGGAATAACAGGAAAAGTCGGTCGATGGATCTATAATTTCCTCACTAACAGAACACAGAGAGTAGTCGTCAACAGAGTAAAGTCTGAGGCAGCTACGGTGAAAAGCTCTGTTCCACAAGGCACAGTACTCGCTCCCATCTTGTTCCTCATCCTCATATCCGACATAGACAAGGATGTCAGCCACAGCACCGTGTCTTCCTTTGCAGATGACACCCGAATCTGCATGACAGTGTCTTCCATTTGTGACGCTGCAAAGCTCCTGGCGGACATCAACCAAATCTTTCAGTGGGCTGCAGAAAACAATATGAAGTTCAACGATGACAAATTTCAATTACTCAGATATGGTAAACATGAGGAAATTAAATCTTCATCAGAGTACAAAACAAATTCTGGCCACAAAATAGAGCGAAACACCAACGTCAAAGACCTGGGAGTGATCATGTTGGAGGATCTCACCTTCAAGGACCATAACATTGTATCAATCGCATCTGCTAGAAAAATGACAGGATGGATGAGAACTTTCAAAACTAGGGAGGCCAAGCCCATGATGACACTCTTCAGGTCACTTGTTCTATCTAGGCTGGAATATTGCTGCACACTAACAGCACCTTTCAAGGCAGGTGAAATTGCCGACCTAGAAAATGTACAGAGAACTTTCACGGCGCGCATAACGGAGATAAAACACCTCAATTATTGGGAGCGCTTGAGGTTCCTAAACCTGTATTCCCTGGAACGCAGGAGGGAGAGATACATGATTATATACACCTGGAAAATCCTAGAGGGACTAGTACCGAACTTGCACACGAAAATCACTCACTACGAAAGCAAAAGACTTGGCAGACGATGCACCATCCCCCCAATGAAAAGCAGGGGTGTCACTAGGACGTTAAGAGACCATACAATAAGTGTCAGGGGCCCAAGACTGTTCAACTGCCTCCCAGCACACATAAGGGGGATTACCAACAGACCCCTGGCAGTCTTCAAGCTGGCACTGGACAAGCACCTAAAGTCAGTTCCTGATCCACCAGGCTGTGGCTCGTACGTTGGTTTGCGTGCAGCCAGCAGCAAAAGCCTGGTTGATCAGGCTCTGATCCACCAGGAGGCCTGGTCACAGACCAGGCCGCGGGGGCGTTGACCCCCGGAACTCTCTCCAGGTAAACTCCAGGTAAACTCCAGGTAAGCAACACAGACCCCAACTTATGCCTAGAACAGATTAACTCGGTGGCACTCGATGTATGCACAAGGCTTATTCCTCTAAGAAAAAGGAGAAGTAGATGTAAAATAGAAAGAGACAGGCGCTCCCTTTACAGGCGACGGAAAAGAATAACAGAGCGGCTAAAAGAGGTCAATATATCTGAAATGCGTAGGGAGACACTGGTCAGAGAAATAGCAAGCATCGAACTTAAGCTAAAAGAATCCTTTAGGAGTCAGGAATCGCGGGAAGAACTAAAAGCCATAAATGAAATCGAAAGAAACCCAAAGTATTTCTTCTCCTATGCCAAATCAAAATCGAGAACAACGTCCAGTATTGGGCCCCTACTTAAACAAGATGGGTCCTACACAGATGACAGCAAGGAAATGAGTGAGCTACTCAAGTCCCAATATGACTCAGTTTTTAGCAAGCCGCTAACCAGACTGAGAGTCGAAGATCAAAATGAATTTTTTTATGAGAGAGCCACAAAATTTGATTAACACAAGCCTATCCGATGTTATCCTAATGCAAAATGACTTCGAACAGGCGATAAATGACATGCCCATGCACTCTGCCCCAGGGCCAGACTCATGGAACTCTGTGTTCATCAAGAACTGCAAGAAGCCCCTATCACGAGCCTTTTCCATCCTATGGAGAGGGAGCATGGACACGGGGGTCGTCCCTCAGTTACTAAAAACAACAGACATAGCCCCACTCCACAAAGGGGGCAGTAAAGCAACAGCAAAGAACTACAGACCAATAGCACTAACATCCCATATCATAAAAATCTTTGAAAGGGTCCTAAGAAGCAAGATCACCACCCATCTAGAAACCCATCAGTTACACAACCCAGGGCAACATGGGTTTAGAACAGGTCGCTCCTGTCTGTCTCAACTACTGGATCACTACGACAAGGTCCTAAATGCACTAGAAGACAAAAAGAATGCAGATGTAATATATACAGACTTTGCAAAAGCCTTCGACAAGTGTGACCATGGCGTAATAGCGCACAAAATGCGTGCTAAAGGAATAACAGGAAAAGTCGGTCGATGGATCTATAATTTCCTCACTAACAGAACACAGAGAGTAGCCGTCAACAGAGTAAAGTCCGAGGCAGCTACGGTGAAAAGCTCTGTTCCACAAGGCACAGTACTCGCTCCCATCTTGTTCCTCATCCGCATATCCGACATAGACAAGGATGTCAGCCACAGCACCGTGTCTTCCTTTGCAGATGACACCCGAATCTGCATGACAGTGTCTTCCATTGCAGACACTGCAAGGCTCCAGGCGGACATCAACAAATCTTTCAGTGGGCTGCAGAAAACAATATGAAGTTCAACGATGAGAAATTTCAATTACTCAGATATGGTAAACATGAGGAAATTAAAATCTTCATCAGAGTACAAAACAAATTCTGGCCACAAAATAGAGCGAAACACCAACGTCAAAGACCTGGGAGTGATTATGTCGGAGGATCTCACCTTCAAGGACCATAACATTGTATCAATCGCATCTGCTAGAAAAATGACAGGATGGATAATGAGAACCTTCAAAACTAGGGAGGCCAAGCCCATGATGACACTCTTCAGGTCACTTGTTCTATCCAAGCTGGAATATTGCTGCACTCTAACAGCACCTTTCAAGGCAGGTGAAATTGCCGACCTAGAAAATGTACAGAGAACTTTCACGGCACGCATAACGGAGATAAAACACCTCAATTACTGGGAGCGCTTGAGGTTTCTAAACCTGTATTCCCTGGAACGCTGGAGGGAGAGATACATGATTATATACACCTGGAAAATCCTAGAGGGACTAGTACCGAACTTGCACACGAAAATCACTCACCACGAAAGCAAAAGACTTGGCAGACGATGCACCATCCCCCCAATGAAAAGCAGGGGTGTCACTAGCACGTTAAGAGACCATACAGTAAGTGTCAGGGGCCCGAGACTGTTCAACTGCCTCCCAGCACACATAAGGGGGATTACCAACAGACCCCTGGCAGTCTTCAAGCTGGCACTGGACAAGCACCTAAAGTCAGTTCCTGATCAGCCGGGCTGTGGCTCGTACGTTGGTTTGCGTGCAGCCAGCAGCAACAGCCTTGTTGATCAGGCGTTGATCCACTAGGAGGCCTGGTCACAGACCGGGCCGCGGAGGCGTTGACCCCCGAATCTCTCTCCAGGTAAACTCCAGAGCTTGTCAATAAAGCTAGGGATCCTTAACCTAACCTTGTCAAACCCAGCATCCAGGACCGTCATAGTGGTCCAATAGCTGGGACAGGCAGGAGCGACCTGCTCTAAACCCGTATTGCCCTGGGTTGTGTAAATGATGGGTATTAAGGTGGTTGGCGATCTTGCTTCTTAGAACCCTCTCAAAGATTTTTATATGGGATGTTAGTGCTATCGGTCTGTAGTTCTTTGCCCTTGTGGCTTAGCGCTTCTTTTTGATTATAATAATAATAATGTAGTTCTTTGCGATTGCTTCACTGCCACCCTTATGGAATGGGGCTATGTCTGTTGTGTTTAGTGTGTGTGGGATGACCCCTGTGTCCATGCTTGCTCTCCAAAGAATGCTGAAGGCATGCGACAGGGGCTTCTCGCACTTCTTGATGAACACGGAGTTCCATGAGTCTGGGCCTGGGGGCAGAGTGCATGGGCATGTCATTTAACAACAGCCCCTCCCAGCAGACAGAGGTGACAGCTGCTGCACCTTCACCTTTACAAAGGGCCTGGGATCTTCAATCAAATTGGCGTCCACCTGGACGTTGACATTTCCCCAGGGCAGCTCTCCCTCGGGCTGCTAGCAGAGTCGCTGGCCTCTTGGACCTCATGGGGAGGGTCGTTGGTGCTCCTGCAAGCAGCAGATCCTGGCGCAACCTGCTGCTGTTTGCAATGGCTGTTTGGCTGTCCTGCCGAGGAGGGACAGGCACCTAGCAACATCTGTTGGGGCAATGCATGCATTCCCTAGAATGTTTTATAATTTCTCATTACTCTGTAATTTATTCATGATTGTAACCATGTATTAATGTGTTTATGATTCATTACCTTTGAAACTTGTCATGATTGTGACCAGATCTAGTTTATTACCTTTGTAACTTGTTCAGCTATCAAAACTTTGGAGTCCAGTCCCTGGACCAATTATGTGGCCCGGTGGCCTGGTGGCTAAAGCTCCCGCTTCACACACGGAGGGCCCGGGTTCGATTCCCGGCGGGTGGAAACATTTCGACACGTTTCCTTACACCTGTTGTCCTGTTCACCTAGCAGCAAATAGGTACCTGGGTGTTAGTCGACTGGTGTGGGTCGCATCCTGGGGGACAAGATTAAGGACCCCAATGGAAATAAGTTAGACAGTCCTCGATGACGCACTGACTTTCTTGGGTTATCCTGGGTGGCTAATCCTCCGGGGTTAAAAATCCGAACGAAATCTTATCTTATCTTACCTCTGTAATCTTTTGACTACCGCCCACAGGATGGGTAAATGGGGTGCATAATAAAGATATTAAACTAATTAAACTAACAAAGTCTTATGGAGTTTGGATAATATCTGAGATTTTTGAGATGACCAAATTTTGGGTTTCCTTCATAAAGAGTTCATTTGGATTGTCGACCCTTAGTCGTCCTAGAGACAAAATTTACCTAATTTACCCGAAAAGTTCTGCATAACAAGGGGCTTTCTGTATAGTATAACGTCAGATAGGCTTGTGTTTACCAAATTCTGTGGCTTTCTCATAAAAAATTAATTTAGATCTTCGACTCTCAGTCTCGTTAGCCACTTGTTAAAAACTGAGTCATATTGGGACCTGAGTAGCTCACTCATTTCCTTGCTGTCATCTGTGTAGGACCCATCTTGTTTAAGTAGGGGCCCAATACTGGACGTTGTTCTCGACTTTGATTTGGCATAAGAAAAGAAATACTTTGGGTTTCTTTCGATTTCATTTATGGCTTTTAGTTTTTCCCGCGATTCCTGATTCCTATAAGATTCCTTTAGCTTTAGTTCGATGTTTGCTATTTCTCTGACTAGTGTCTACCTACGCTATGCTTTACGCTACTCTATGCTTTACTTTACTGAGTTCCCCTAAGTTAATTTACACAATTTTACTATATATAAGATAACAGTAAATGGTTAAACCTGTGTATTGAACCTGAATAAAAACTGTCACATCGATCAAGCAGCTACCAGCTTGAACCTTACGAAGCTTTTGAACCTCCACTGGCGAAACCCTCTTAAATATTGCTTATAACTTTGCAGAAATTTAAAATAATTTACCAGTCGACTTTGATTTCGAGCAGAGCAGTTTAATATAAATCGTACTTTATCCAGGAGGTTTTTTATAAGGTATTAATGAAGGTATTGGTGAGTTTGAAGCATTGGTGTGAGAGATGTGACGTCACAATGATAACAAACCAGTGACTGACCATGGATGACATCATAGCAGGTGATTATTTTATTCTCTCTCATATCTTTATCTCCAGAAGTTTATTATGCACGGCGTCAAGGATATATTAGCTCCACTTCGGTATCCTCGTGTGTGAAGTTGTAAGTGCTTACTGGACAAGATGTTTTGCCGTAATGAAAATAATTACACTTCAAAATTTTTCAGGACAGGGGACAAATAGTATTTTGTTTGTGATGTATGTAGAGTACATCACTTAAATCGCCTTATAATTATTGCATTGTAATATGTAGAGCTAAACTTAAGTTAATTAAAACTTGGCCATTTTTTTTATCAATGTTAATTACAACCCATTGTGAGGCAGCGTTACCCAGGTCTATTAATGACATTTCACAAGGTTAGTAATAAGTTTGGTCAATATTGAATATAGCTGCTCGGTTGAATTTAGCCATTTATTCGTTTTTAACATTAAAGCTAAGTATCCAAACCCAGACAAGAAATATTTATATCTTGGGCAATTTGTTATTTTGGGAGATTTTAGTTATATAAATGATAATGAAGGAGCACTGCATTAGGCCAAACTAGTACTTCACTATATCCTTTTGAAATCTAAATTTTCTCAGCTTCAACATATTGCTGTGACTTCTGTCTTGGTTAAATACTTTTGTGGCTGAAATACGCCTCCCATTAATCAGCAGCTAGTATTTAGACATGTCATCCAGTAATGTATGTGGTTAAAGAACTACAAACTAATATTGACAGGTCAAAAACTAACTAGGTCATTTTTATGGAGCACAAGCAATATAATCTAACTTTACAAAGCCTCATGTAACCTAACTTTACCCATACTAGGTCGTTGTTGAATTTAGCACATTATTTGCACACTGTACCTAAATATTTGTGTTAATCCCTGATGGGCAAGTATTTTTCATCTCGGAAATATTTGTGTGACTAATAACTCCCAAAATAACAATTTGCACAGGAAGAAATAACTATTTTTGCCTGGGTGTGGATACCTTGCTTTTATGTGGAAGAACAGAAGATTTTGTGGACAAGATGACAGTGCTGTATGACCCATGTGGCCTCTTCAAGGGGGGGAGCTCCTTGATGTGGCAAAGAGGCACTTGGTCTAAGGAATTAGACCCTTTGGTCTCCTTCCTCAGACTGTACCTAATTACCCCCCAGTCTTCCCTTCCTTATCCCATCCTCCCCATCCCCACCTTTTTTTCCCTTTCCTCCCGGCTCCCAACCCTCCCTTTTCCCCGTCCCACTTGTAGCTTCTGGGGGCCCTCCCCTCTGGCATTACAGTTTCCAGGTAGGGGAACTATGGAAATAAATGGTATAAAATACCGACACAATGGAAATATAAACACAAATGCAGTATAATGTGATCCTTTATTGACTACGTTTCGCCCACACAGCGGGCTTTTTCAAGTCACAAACAGAACTACCTGGGGTGGAAGGAACGCGAGTATTTATAGACCGGTTCAGAATGCTGAGGTCAGGTGAAGAATGCTGCATCTGATGATGTACCGAGTGGGGTTATAGAGTCTAAAAACTTGGGTAGCTTGGAAAGGAGATTGGATAAGTTTGTGAGCAGACCTTCTACAGTTCACACTTGAAGAAGAAGTCGACAACACTCTTCCTTTCCTTGATGTCTTGCTCTGCAAAGCTGACCACGAACTTCGTTTTAAAGTCTATCGAAAACCCACCAACCAAAACGATCTTCTCCACTTCTACTCTCACCACGACACCAAAACCAAACGTGGTGTAATTATAGGCTTCTTCCTGCGTGCACTCAGAATCTGCAGCAACAAGTTCCTTGAGGAAGAATGCACTATAATTGAACAAATATTTTCTAAACTCCACTATCCTCGTCACTTCATCAGAGACTGCAGACGGCGGGCATTAAACATCTTCAACACACCCAGAGAAGACACTGCCGAGAAGAGATACATAGTCCTTCCCACCAACTCCATTGTCAAACATGTTTCCAACATCTTTGTCAAAACATCATTCCAAGTATCTACCTCCACAACCACGACCATCAAGGACATCACCAGTAGTAGACAGGACAAGCCTCCATCCTCTGCAGGGGTATACATAATCCCTTGTAATGACTGCAACAAGTTATACGTGGGCGAAACATCAAGGGACCTCCAAACACGTATTTCAGAACACCAATACGCAAGCAGGTCTGACGACACAAGGAATGCCTGCGTACAACACCGTAATTCACACAACCACTTGATAAACTACAGAAACTCAAGACTTATCGCCACAGAAGACAACACTCAATGCCGAAGAATCCTGGAATCATCACTTATTTCTATATCCGACAACTTCAACCAGAATAGTGGCTTCTATAACATAGCTGAACCACTTGCCAAGAAACTTCTTCATCGCTATCCCACATAAGAACACTGTAGAAGGTCTGCTCACAAACTTATCCAATCTCCTTTCCAAGCTACCCAAGTTTTTAGACTCTATAACCCCACTCGGTACATCATCAGATGCAGCATTCTTCACCTGACCTCAGCATTCTGAACTGGTCTATAAATACTCGCGTTCCTTCCACCCCAGGTAGTTCTGTTTGTGACTTGAAAAAGCCCACTGTGTGGGCGAAACGTAGTCAATAAAGGATCACATTACGTATACTGCATTTGTGTTTATATTTCCATAGGGGAACTATGCTGGGGTTTATCCTGCTCCGTGAGGTTCCTCGGGTGGTGTGGTGTTTGCCATGGAATCTGGATTATCTGGAGGCACCCTGCTCCCTTCCTGGATTTCTGAGAAGGGGGTGAGGTGTCCTGACGGGTGCATCTCCGGAGGCTGCCTGTCACTTCTGGGAGGTGGCAGCTGAAGGAGGTATGCTTTGTGGCAGGTTTCCCACCGTCCTCTCTTTTGTCCGCTGAGGTGGCCCAGTAAATGCGAGGTTGCTATCCCAGAATGCTGGTTTACTGGCGTGAAGGATAGGGTATGGCATGGGTTTCACACTGCATCTGCACTGCTTGCGGTCTCAAGGTCCTCTCAGACGAGAGGGAGAACTTACAGCCCTTTCAGGCCTTATAGTGATTGCCCCTCTGCTGTCCCTCTTTTTTTTTTTTCTTTCCTTCTCTATTTTTTTCATTAAAATAATAAGAAAGAGGTACCACTATCATGGAGACTTCATTCCGTGATAACCTTCATTCTTCCAGGCCCCTTTCTGTTACCGCATCCTGTTCTGACCCGGCTTTGTTATCGGACCATTCTCCAGATTCTTCCCATACCCCTGTACTTTCTGCTTCTGGTGCTTTGTCACCTACTCCAGATGCTGAGGCTCTGCCCTTTTCTGCTAGTGCCTCTATCTCTTTCACGCCTTTAACTTTGCATCCGGCTTCCTCGAATAGGGTGCGATGGTTTTTGAATCGCATACCTACTTCAGGTTGGGCTACCCACGGTACTATGCCTAAGCGTTCCAGATCATTTGCTGATGACAGTTCTTCAAAAATGACCTACGCGACACCCACTTTATGCACCTTGTTTACAAGTACACAGTGAACTAAATTGTTTTCCCTACACCCAACATCTCCAGCTGATAATCTTTCTTACCATAGTGTTGGTAAAGATATTTTACGACACATTGGCCAAAATATATTCTCTAACGCTCTTTGAAGCGGTGCACGCATCGTTAGAGTTCAGAATGCAGAACAAGCTCGTGATCTTTCCCATCTTACTTCCATTGATAACGTTCCAATCACAGTTCACAAGCACACTATGTACTCTTAATTCTTGCAGTGGTACGGTAGTTTTACTTCTTACCATTGTACTAAGTGATTTTCTGTCTTGCATTGATGATATTTTGGAGCAATTAGCCCTTCAGGAGCTTCCAATTCTCAAAGTGGATATATACAGTGGACCCCCGCTGAACGATCACCTCCAAATGAGACCAATTATGTAAGTGTATTTATGTAAGTGCGTTTGTACGTGTATGTTTGGGGGTCTGAAATGGACTAATCTACTTCACAATATTCCTTATGGGAAAAAATTCGGTCAGTACTGGCACCTGAACATACTACTGGAATGAAAAAAGTTCGTTAACCGGGGGTCCACTGTATGTCTTGCCTGCTCGCAGGTGGAAGCACTTTCCCAGTAAAATCGTCCGCTTAACCTTTGACTGCCGTGAGCTCCCATCCTTCTTTTATATCATGGGCCATCACCTAGAGGTCCGTAAAGTGGTCCTTACTCCCCAACAGTGTTGAAATTGCTGGCTCTTCAGACACCCCACTAAATACTGCAGATCTATGGCGGAGTGCCCGATCTGCAGTGCCACAGAGCATGCCAATACATTTTGTAGTCTTACCCCCCACTTGTCTCAATTGCAATGAACCTCATCCTTCTTTTTCCCACCGATGTCAGGTCTATCTTAACGAACGCCAAATCCATTGTCTTAAGGAGAGCGAAGGCCTTACTTATGCTATGGCCTTACTTATGCGAAGGCCTTACTTATGCTCTCGGCTCCCCCTTCAAGGGAATCTTCCTCGTGTCCCTTATTCTCGAGTAGCTAGGAGACCTCCAACCTTGGCGTCCTTCCTGCCTTACAGCTCCTCCAGTGTCATGTATTCCAGGGTCACCCCCGTCTCTTAATTCTTTTACGGTTTTACCCTCTGAAACCCCCACCTCCTTACCTATTCCTACCTCTGCTTCTTCTTCTCGCCTGCTAGTTTCTCAGTCTGCATGGCCTCGCATGCCTGCATCTTCTTTGCGCCTATCACCTGCGAAGTTGAACCTGTCTCATAAGCCCAAGTCTCTTCGCATTCCTCCGATGCATACAATTCCCCAACAGTTTTCCTTTTCGGCCTCAGTGCCTAGTTCTTACCCCCTCATGTGGTCCCTTCTTCTCCTGTTCCTCCCCAGACTCTTCCCTAGTTACCTTCCAGTCTCTTACCTCTCCTGTTCCACTGCAGGACTCTTCTGTCCCCGCCGGGGCATATCTCCAGGTTCATACGCCTCTTACCCCTCAGACCTCTTTGGTTCCTCCATAGTATCCTTGATCTCTACTTGCACTACCTCACCTGTCTCAGAAGTCATGGTATTGGCATCTTTCTTATCCACTGAGACACTTGACACTATCTCCAACTATATTGTGGAGACAAAACTCTTAATGGACACTGGCACACCTCCTCCTACTCCTCCTTATTTCTCACGACCCTCGCAGCAATCTTTTCCTTCACGTCATTCCGATTCCTCCTTGTTTACATGCTGTCTGTTGCCTCCACTAATCCTAATCGCTTCTTATTGTTGGCATACCTGTCTTAGTAAATAATGACTTATTTACAATGGGATATTCATGGCTTCAGGGGTAATCAGGGAGAGTTCCAGGTATTGCTCTCCCAATTTTCCCCAGTTTGTATCGGGTTACAAGAGCTTAAAATTCATTCAGGTGTTATTCATCCTGTTTTGGGCTATGTGCTGTTGCATTCTTCTGATCCCTTTCCTGATGAATCATTTAATGAGAGTGCACTTCTTGTGTGCGTTGGTATACCGTATCAACATTTCTTTGTTCATTTTCTGCTGCATTATACTGCAGCTCGTATTTATTTACACAGATAGTATACAGTTTGCTCTCTATATCTCTCCCCTTCCCATGTATTCTGTATCTTGGATATTGTGTTTTTGATCTCTTCTCTGCTCCCGCCCATCTTGTTGTCAGGTGATTTTAATGCTCACCATCATCTTTGGGGAAGGTCCCACTGTGGCACTCTTGGTGATTAGCTGGAGACTCTTCTCACTTCTCATCCTCTTCATGCTTTAAATATGGGTGCTCCCACCCATTTTGACTCTCACACTCAGTCTCTCTCTTGCATTGATCTTTCTGTCTGCTCCTCATCAATTGCACTTGATTATGCTTGATCTGTTCTCCCGGATTTGCACGACAGTGATCACTTTCCTGTTCTTCACACTTCTGCATATTCCTGACTGCCTCGCAGCCCCCGTTGGCATTTTGGGTGAGCAAATTGGGACTTACTTTCATCTTACCGCTTTTTGTGGGGACCCTTCGTCCTATGTTGATGAACTGGTGCACCAGTTTTCGAACTTAGTTTTGACTGCAATGTCACGTTTTATTCCTCAAACCTCCGGCAGGCATTCTCAGAGACATGATTGCCTTGGTGGTCTCCTGTGTGTGCCCGTGTAGTGTGTTGGAAACTTGCTGCATGGGGCAGTTATCGATATAATTGGACCTCAGATCATCATTTGGATTTTAAGCAGGCAAGGGCAGTCACTTGCCACATCATACGCGACACTAAACACACTTGTTGGTAAGACTACGTGTCTACCGTTACCTCGACTTCCACTATGTGTGCAGTTTGGAAGAAGGAACGGAAGTTGTGTGGCAAGTACACTCCAGACCCAGCTCCCGTTTTGCGAGTAGCTGGTGTTAGTGTTGTGGAACCTCCTGAAGTAACCATGGAAATCGGAAACTATTTTGTCCGTGTCTCCCAAATAATAATGTGCAGTTTTATTTATATATTTAAAGAGCCTTCAATACCCCCAAGGTTTTCATTTTTAGCCAATTTAGAGTAATTTACCCTGGTTCCCAAACCTCTGCAGTGTAAAGGTTCAAGAAGGCAGCTGATATATTTAAAGAAAGGGGTAGTGCACTTGTGGTATGGGTATTGTCAGGAAAGAGGGTAGATAATGAGTGGCTATCCAGGGTTATTAGGGTGAATAGCTGGATCATTAAGTACTCTTTTAAGTGTTCCAAGGTAAATTTTGACTGCCTGTATGGATTTTACAATAAAAGTTACCATATTTTGCAGCATATAAAACAAACTTTTTTTCAAAATCTGACCCCTCAGAATCACCCTGCATCCAGCACAGTGAAGGTCAGGCTTGGGGTCACGCTTGGGATCTATGAATTACCCAGCTATTCACTGGCTCTAGAAAATTTCTTGCTAAATTTAGGGTACGTACATCCTACATGCCAGTGCATTTTATGTGTCGCAAAATACAGTATTTATTTGTAAGAGATGACATTCATCTTTTGTGGTTGGTAGTTAAAGACTTAGCTGTGTCAGTAAAGAGGGCAGTCAGTGGTTGATCAAGGTGTTTAAACGAGTTTCTGACAGTGATCTGGGAAATTATTATGATTTAGAAACCATGGATGAGTTTTCTGCAAATATAATGACTGAAATAGAAAGTACTGGTAGTTAATTTTCAAGTTGAGATAATCTGTTAATAATAAATAATGTATTTGCAGTAATAGCAAATGTGAAGGTAATGATTAAAATTACTGTGTATCATTTACTGTATATGCAGTGTATAGAAAATCTTAACACAATGACATCAACATTTACAAGAGGTAACCCACTTCATAAGCTTTAGCAGTTACTCTACTTAATACAAATGAAGCTTGAGTTATCTGTTACTGAAATAGACTGAAAAAAAATATTGTCAAACGTTTCCTCTTCTAATTGTGAGTTAGTTAAAGTATTACGATTTTTTATTCTTCTATACTACATAACTATGGTGATAGCCTATCGGTCTTCTTCCTCAGACCGAACCTAATTACCCCCCAATCTCCCCTCCCCTATCCCATCCTCCCCATCCTCCCCTTTTTCCTTTCCTCCTCCTCCTCCCCACTCCTCCCTTTTGCCCTTCCTCTTTTTGTCCTTTGGGATTTCTCCCACAGGCGCGCTAGTTCCTGGGTAGGGGAAAGGACACCGGGGTCCATCCCATTCCGTTGAGGTTTCTTGGCGGTGGCGTAGTTTGCCGTGGAATCTGGATTGCCTAGGGATGTCCCGATCCCTCTCCGGTATCCCGGAGTAGCTTTGGGTGTCTTTTGGGCGACGGGTGTATCTCTGGAAGCCACCTTTCGGATTCCGGGGGTGGTGGCTGAAGGAGGTATGCTTTGTGGCGGATATCCGGGCGCCCTCTCTTTTGTCCACCGAGGTAGCTCGGCAGATGTGAGGTTGCTATCAAAGATTGCTGGTTTACTGGCATGAAGGGTAGGGTATGGCACGGGTTCCATGCTGCATCTGCGCTACTAGCGGTGTCGAGTCCTCTTGGGCGCGGAGGGAGATTTCTGGCCCTTTCATTCCTCCTAGGAACTATCCCTCCCCGGTCCCCCCTTTTTTTTTTTTTTTTTTTATTTTTATTTTCTTTTCTTTTTTTTTCTTAAAAACAAAAAGAAAGAAGTAACCTAACCATGGCAGCCCTAGTCCATGAACCTGGTACCCCCGGGCCCCTTCTTGATACCGCACCCCGTTCTGACCCCGCCTCGTCTTTGGACCACCCTTCAGACATTCCTCATGCCTCTGTACCTATTGCCGGTGCTGTTTCCTCACCCGCTTCAGGTACTGAGGCCTCGACTGACTCCTTCGATTTATCAGACCTTCGCTCTCCTCTGACTATGCTTCCGGCCTCTCCCTCTACGGTGCGGCAATTTTCAAATCGCCGACCCGTTCCACGTCGGACCAACTCTGGTCCCACGCCTAAACGTCAACGACAATTACCTGCTGATGATATTTCTCCACCTTCACCTTCTCGTTCTTCTCAGAAACGATCGACACGTCCTTCACTACCTTTCCACGCTCAGTTTCAGACTGAACAGTGGACTAAATTCTTCACTTTACGACCAACTTCCTCTACTGCCTATCTTTCTGACCATAGTATTGGCAAGGCACTCCTACGCCATGTTGGTAAAGATATTTCTTTTCATGCTCTTAAGAGCGGTACGCGCATCATTACCGTACAGAATGCTACCCAGGCTCGTGAGCTCTCTCGTCTTTCCCATATAGATACTGTTCCTGTCACCCTTGAAAAACATCATTCCCTCAATTCTTGTAGTGGTACCGTTATTCTGCCCCATACCATAGTTCAACAAAATTTCCAGACATGTGGCACCGACATTCTAGAACAGCTGGAACTCCAAGATCTCCCAATCCTTAAGGTAGACACTTACGTTCTTCCTGCCCGTGGGCGGAGACGATACCCTAGCAATGTGGCTCGTTTAACTTTTGACAGCCGAGAACTCCCATCCTCAGTTTATATAGCAGGACATCGGTTACAAGTTCGAAAGGTGATCCCTACACCACAACAGTGTAGAAATTGCTGGCGATTTGGCCATCCAGTGAAATATTGCAGATCTATCGCCGAATGCCCAGTCTGTGGTGCCGATGACCATTCTAATACGTCTTGCAATCGATCTCCCTCTTGCCTTAACTGTCATGAGGCTCACCCTTCGTACTCTCGCCGTTGTCAGGTCTATTTAAACGAGCGGGAAATCCGTTACCTCAAAGAGACAGAAGGTCTCCCTTATGCCATGGCAGTTTCTCATCTCCGCCTCCAAGGGAGACTCCCACGTGTTTCTTATTCCCGTGTTTCAAAACGTCCCCCCACTTCTGGTATCCCATCTTCTACACCCACCTCTGTGGTTACCTCTCCCATAATCACTCCTGTATCTAATCCTTTTGCTGTCCTCGGCTCAGACGTCCCTACTTCAACGCCTCAGTCTAATCTCGCTTCTTCGAGTTCTCTCTTACAAGCCTCTGTATCGACGAGACCTCGTACGACACCTCTTCCCAATCGTCCCTCTACTTCTCAAAAGTCAAAAAAAGGTCCGGTAACACCTCCTACCCATCTTCCACCTCCTCATTTTACCCTCCCTGTCTCTGTCCCTAGTTCTTCCCCTCTCACTGGCTCAGTTACAAGTGCAGAGGTTCACCCTCCTCCTCGTAATGTACCTTCCTCCCCTGTTCCCTCCCAAGTTTCTTCCTCTTCTGCCACCTCCCAGGTTCCTGTCTCTTCTGTCCCCTGCCACGCTTCTCCAGTTCCCTCCACCCTTTCGCCCCCCCCTACCTTGGTACAGTCCAATACAGTTCCAATCTTTACTCATCCTCCCCCTACCATTCCCAATATTGTCTCCCATACGACATCTCTGAATTCCGAAACACTTGAAGCAATCTCTGAATATATTGCAGAGACCAAACCATCAATGGACACTGATCCACCTTCCGCTCTTTCTCTCTCCTCTGCTCCATCTGCGCAACTCCTTTCTTCACAGCGCACCGTTCCTTCGCTGCTTGAACATTTTCCACTGCCTCCGCATGTGGACTTTTCTAACCCTTCTAGTCCGTAGGAACCCTTACCTGCGGATTTCAAGTATCTTTATCATTGCCAATCATGGCCTTTTTACAGTGGAATATACGCGGCCTCAGGGGTAATCGGGGTGAGCTTCAGATGTTACTCTCCCAGTTTGCCCCTGTTGGTGTTTGCTTACAGGAACCAAAATTACACTCTGCTGTTATTTCTCACATCTCAGGCTATAATTTATTGTATTCTTCAGATCCTTTTCCTGATGGGACCTTTAATGAAAGTGCCCTTCTTCTCCGCACTGATATTCCGTACCATCAGCTATTTGTTCATACTTCGCTGCATTACACAGCAGCCCGTATCCACTTACATAGGTGGTATACGCTCTGTTCTTTATATCTCTCTCCTTCTCGGGCATTATCTATTCCGGATTTTGCCTTCCTTGTTTCGTCATTACCGCCACCGATTCTGTTACTTGGTGATTTTAATGCCCACCATTTCCTCAGGGGAGGGTCTCACTGTGATTCCCGAGGAATTCAGTTAGAGGCTTTTCTTGCCACCCACCCCCTCCATGTTTTAAATACAGGTACTCACACCCATTTTGATCCTCGGACTCATACTCTCTCTTGCATCGATCTCTCAGTTTGCTCTTCCTCCGCCGCATTAGACTTTACTTGGTCTGTTCTCCCGGACTTACATGACAGTGATCATTTCCCAATCATTCTTACTTCCCCTTCATATTCGCCACCTCTTCGCACCCCACGCTGGCAATTTAATCGGGCAAATTGGAACCTTTACTCACACCTGACTGTTTTTAAAGAGGTTCCTTCTTCGTCCTCCATCGATGAGCTTTTACACCTCTTCTCGTCCTCCGTTCTCACCGCAGCTTCTCATTCTATACCCCAAACTTCGGGCAGGCATTCTCATAAATGCGTGCCTTGGTGGTCTCCTGCTTGTGCTCGTGCAGTACGTTTGAAACGGGCTGCATGGGGCAAGTACCGGTACAATAGAACCACAGAGCGACTCCTTGATTTTAAACAGAAGCGTGCGATCGCTCGCCGTGTCATCCGTGACGCTAAACGCACTTGCTGGCGAGATTATGTCTCCACCATCACCTCTGCTTCCTCTATGAGTGCAGTCTGGAAAAAAGTACGAAAACTGAGTGGTAAATATTCTCCTGACCCGGCTCCTGTTCTGCGGGTTGCCGGTGTTGATATAGCAAACCCACTAGATGTTGCCAATGAAATTGGCAATCATCTGGTCCGTATTTCTCAGGGACTCCATCTATGCCCCTCATTTCTTTCCTCAAAGTCTGCCAGAGAGTTAGCACCCTTGGACTTTTCTTGTCTCAGCGAAGAACAGTATAATGTGCCTTTTACACTTCAAGAACTGGAGGCAACACTCTCAGCTTGTCGATCATCGGCAGCTGGGCCCGACGACATTCATATTCGTATGCTACAACATTTACATCAGTCAGCCCTTGCAGTCCTATTACGCCTTTACAATCTTATTTGGTCACAAGGAGTTCTTCCACAGCTGTGGAAATCCGCCATTGTTCTTCCTTTCCGCAAACCAGGCACTACGGGACATGAAGCCTCCCACTATCGTCCCATTGCTCTTACCAGTGCAGTTTGCAAAGTAATGGAACGTCTAGTAAATAGACGTTTAGTGTGGTATTTAGAGACACACAACAGTCTCTCCACTCGTCAATATGGCTTTCGTAAGGGACGTTCTACCATAGACCCCTTACTGCGCTTGGATACGTATGTTCGTAATGCCTTTGCGAATAACCACTCAGTTATTGCCATATTTTTTGACCTTGAGAAGGCATATGACACAACTTGGAGGTATAATATTTTAGCCCAAGCCCACTCCTTAGGCCTTCGAGGCAATCTACCATCCTTCCTTAAGAACTTCTTAACTGACAGGCATTTCCCTGTTCGGGTTAATAATGTGCTCTCCCCGGACTTTATCCAAGCTGAAGG
Organism: Cherax quadricarinatus; assembly: GCF_038502225.1. Taxonomy (NCBI): domain Eukaryota; kingdom Metazoa; phylum Arthropoda; class Malacostraca; order Decapoda; family Parastacidae; genus Cherax; species Cherax quadricarinatus. The sequence continues at coordinate 10,501,325 of NC_091374.1, read as the reverse complement.
TGTCCCCCAGGGATGTGTTCTGAGCACAACACTTTTTCTCCTTGCTATTAATGATTTGGCCTCTAGTCTTCCATCAAATATTTGGTCATCACTCTATGTTGATGACTTCGCTATTGCCTGTGCAGGCGCTGACTGTCATCTCCTTACAGTTTCTCTCCAGCATGCAGTCGACCGTGTTTCCAATTGGGCCACCACACATGGGTTTAAATTTTCCAGCACTAAAACCCACCAAATCACTTTCACTAGATGCTCTGTCATCTCCGATCATCCTTTGTACCTCTATGGCTCACGTATCCCTGAACGTGATACAGTCAAGTTTCTGGGCCTCCTCTTTGATCGTAGGTTATCCTGGAAACCTCACATTACCTCTCTGAAGGCAACTTGTCACAGCCGGCTGAACCTTCTTAAAACCCTTGCTCATCTTTCGTGGGGAGCTGATCGTCGAACCCTCCTTCACCTACATTCCACCCTTATTTTATCGAAACTTGATTATGGTGACCAGATCTATTCAGCGGCATCTCCTGCTACTCTCTCTAGCCTTAACCCCATTCATCACCAAGGATTACGTTTATGCCTTGGTGCTTTTCGCTCTTCCCCTGTCGAAAGCCTCTATGCAGAAGCGAACGTTCCATCCTTATCCGATCGCCGTGATGCCCATTGCCTGCGCTACTATGTACGCTCTCATGATCTCCGCAATCCTTCCATTTATAGAATGGTCACTGATATTAGTAGACATTCTTTATTTGTTCACCGCCCCTGCTTACTCCGTCCCTTCTCTCTTCGCCTTCATTCGCTCTTGTCTTCTCTTCAACTACCACCTTTCTATGTACATGTAGCATCTCACTTTTCCCTACCCCTCTGGGAAGTTCCAGCTGTTCGAGTCTGTTCTTTCTCCCTCCCTTGCTCGAAAGCCCAACTGTCTACGGTCGCTTCCCGCTCTCTTTTTCTTGACCACTTTCACTCTCATTCTCATGCCATTGCTGTGTACACAGATGGCTCTAAGTCTTCTGACGGCGTAGGATTCGCAGCAGTGTTTCCGGACAGCGTCGTACAAGGGCATTTACTATCTTCAGCTAGTATTTTTACTGCTGAATTATATGCCATCCTTACAGCACTTATCCATATTGCATCTATGCCTGTGTCATCATTTGTGGTTATCTCAGACTCCCTTAGTGCTTTACAGGCTATACAAAAATTTGATACACCTCACCCCTTAGTCCTCCGTATCCAACTTTGGCTACGCCGCATCTTTACTAAGCATAAAGATATTGTTTTTTGTTGGGTCCCTGGTCATGTTGACGTACAGGGCAATGAACAGGCAGACACTGCTGCGCGGTCAGCAGTACATGACCTACCAGTTTCTTATAGAGGTATTCCATGTACGGACTATTTTGCTGTAATATCTTCCCACCTTCACACCCGTTGGCAACAACGTTGGTCTACTATGCTCGGCAACAAACTTCAGTCTATTAAACCGAGTATAGGTTACTGGCCGTCTTCTTATCACCAGTGTCGAGGTTGGGAGACTACTCTCTCCCGTCTTCGCATTGGCCATACTCGTCTTACTCATGGATATCTCATGGAGAGGCGTCTTGCTCCTCTCTGTGAGAATTGCCAAGCTCCATTATCAGTCAGCCACATTCTGTTGGACTGCCCACTTTATCAACGAGCACGCAGAATTTACCTCTGTCGTCGTCTTCGCCCCGCTGCTCTCTCTTTACCTTCCCTTCTCGCTGATGGACCCACCTTTCATCCGGACTCTCTCATTGACTTTTTGACAACGACTGACTTACTTCACAAATTCTGATACTTTCAGCCCTTTCTACTTGAATCTCTTGCTACCCTCTACCCCCGTACTATCCCCTGCCCCGCTGTTTTCTGTAACCTGCTGATCATCCCCCCTCCCTTCTGCCATCCAATTCCCTTGCTTCCTTCCCTGCCCTGCAGCGCTGTATAGCCCTTGTGGCTTAGCGCTTCTTTTTGATTATAATAATAATAATATGGTGATAGCACTATATTCACTCTTTAACCAGTCCTTAAGCATTTATGATTTAAAGAATTTTAAAGTGGTGATGTAGATTTAAAGATTAAAAGTGAAAACAAGGAACTAGCATACTAACATGTTATAATTTAAAGTTGGTGGAGGAAAATAATGGTGTAAATTTCTTAAAACTATGTATAGTAGATGAAAATAATATTGCAAAATATTACTCAAGCCCAGTGACATGAATGCCACATCATACAATCCATTCAAGTTTGTTAAACCACTTTGCATGTTGTATAAGAAAACTGAAGCAAGTTTTCAATTTGAAAAATCTCATGAAATTACTGGTTACTGTGCTCCATTTATCTATGATATATAAAACAGTAATATAAATATTTTGGACTTCATGATAAAGCTGCATTTTTTTTATTCAAGTCTAGAATACAAAGTGGCATTTTATTCTTCCTAAGCCATTACAGGTACTCAGTCCTGTATAAAGTTTAACTTTGAAAGGTATTTAACTACGACATTGCAAATGAATTATAAGATCTCATTTTATCAACAACATTGATCATAACAGTTGCACATCATAGCTTAAAATCTCTACACAATTTCTCTGATCTTCAGTGTAACATCTAGATGCTGTTTAATTATGTTTTATTAATGCCACTTTCATATTATATGGGTGATCAGTATTCTAAGGATTTTGTTAAAGAAATGCAAATGATGCACAAGTTAAAAGTTTTCGGTTGAACTCGTGTATTTTTCTTTATAGACCATGATTGGAAGATGGATCCATAGAATTCCATATTGGTGGCGCAGACACCTGCTTTGGATCTTACAAGCTCTCGATTCTTTCCTTTATAATAGTATCGGGCGACTTCATAAATTCTTTAAGATGATAGGTATGTTAGAGCTATAGAAAATGGTATTTGTGTTCTGTGAAGGTGTTGTGTAAAGAATGTATCCTGCTTTGTAAAATGTCAAGTGTGTAATGTAGGTTGCTGACTATTGATGGGCATGATTGTTCTCTCAATTTTTTATTTGCTGTATAACTAATTCTTGGGAACTTCATGTGTATACAGTAGTGATTTCAATAAATAGCCAGTACATAATATGTCATCTGGAGTGAATAAATGGATTAGTGTTAGGTCATCTGTTCACTTCTCTACCATCATTTTTATCCTGTTTAGCAATTTTTCATGACTATTTTTCCCAGTTTTTTGACTAGGTTATGAGCAGATTTTTTATAGTTTTGGTATTGTGTTAATTGTTTAGAAGGTTAGTAATTTGTGTAATTAGTCAACTTCCAGTAAAATAAATTTACATTTTTCCACTTAATATTGATGTCTTTTTCTTGTGATATGGTTCTGGTGTTATTGTACAGTGTGTCATACTATAGCATTAACTTTTATTTCTACATAATATATTTGCAGCTTGTATGACTTATGAAGGGGCACTGAGTGAACCAGAAGACTTTCCTAAGTCAGAAGAGCCAGTATGGATACTGGGAAAAAAATATTCAACTCAAACAGGTCAGTTGTCTTATCAGAAGGGAAAAAGGTAAGACTGATAATTTTCACAAGACAGCGAGAATAGATGGTAATGCTTGCAACTTTAAGGTGTAGTTGACAGGACACACATGAAATGAATCCAGAGATATTAAATGTACCATTTCTTTTATATATATTGAAATAATAATGTAATTAAATATATTATTCTAACATTTGACTTGAATTAATGTTATTTATGCACTTTGTTTCTTTATTTCCTCTTTGTTCAGAACTAGAACCACTTCGGAATGATGTACAGTCCAGGATATGGCTCACGTATCGAAGAAATTTTGCTCAGATTAGTGATACCACTTTCACGTCTGACAGAGGTTGGGGTTGTATGTTACGCTGTGGACAGATGGTGTTAGCTGAAGCTCTCCTCCGAAGACACTTGGGTATGTTGACTATTTTTAGTTTATTTTTAACCTTAAAATTTGTGTATTATATCAGCAAATTATCATGCTTGAAAAACTAAATTCATATTACTGTAATTATTTTCACATTTTCTTTTTATGTGCAGTGCTGTACTGTTCTTAAACATTTTTAAGTACACATATAATGTACTATACTAGAATGTTGACTACTCAACCAGCATTTTATCTGCATTCGTTTAGTCTGAGATGTTTATAAAGATAGTATTTTTTATTTAGTTAAAAGTTCATCCCAGGGATGTATTTGGACAGTGATATATGGATACCAAATATAATATGCATAGATGTGCAATCCTGTATTACTCCCTAAGTAGTTCAGTGCTTGATCATGTGTATAGAGATACAGTAACCAAATCTCAGAGAAAAGTAGGCCTGTATATATAAAATTCACTTTGCTGTTGAAATCTTCAAATGATTTAAAATTACTATGAATTTAAAGTAGAAAATCCTACACCAACTATTATCCTCACAGGAGATTTAAGCCTGCCAAATTTAAAGTGTAAAATAATAATTAGAATATTGTAACAAAAAATATATTTAAAGGTATCCTAGATCAACAAGTATATATCAGATCCTTGCAAACAGTGGGGAAGTAATCACATATATCACACATTACTAATAGTTACTGTACTTTTTTTTTTATTTACTTTGGTGGCCATCTCGCAGTAAAATAAAGAACTTTCCTGCTTTCAGCAAACCGGCCATATCCCTCAGAGGCAGGGTGGCCCATAAGGAAAAAGGAAAATTTCTCCTTTTAAATTTAGTAAAATATATAGGAGAATGGGTTACAAGCCACTTGATTCTGGCATTTTAGTCACCTCTTACGACACGCATGGCTTACGGAGGAAGAATTCTGTTAAGTAACGAACTGTCTTGTATATTTTAAAAATTATCCCAAGCTTGTTAGCTCTAAAACAGTGTCTGGAAACACAAAATACTTACACATGCATCTGGTCAGGTATACTTGTCACCTAGCATCTGTGCTTCACAGCAGTGTGCTCAGGCTCCCATTGCCAATCTTTCTTTCAACACACCGGCCGTATCCCACCAAGGTGGGGTGGCCCAAAAGGAAAAAGGAAAGTTTCTCCTTTTACATTTAGTAATATATACAGGAGAAGGGGTTACTAGCCCCTTGCTCCCAGCATTTTTGTCGCCTCTTACAACACGCATAGCTTACGGAGGAAGAATTCTGTTCCACTTCCCCATGGAGATAAGAGGAAATAAAAAGGAACAAGAACGAGAAAGAAAATAGAAGAATACCCAGAGGGGTGTGTATATATATGCTTGTACATGTATGTGTAGTGTGACCTAAGTGCAAGTAGAAGTAGCAAGACATACCTGAAATTGCATGTTTATGAGACAGACAAAAGACCCCAGCAATCCTACCATCATGTAAAACAATTACAGGTTTTTGTTGTACACTCACTTGGCAGGACGGTAGTACTTCCCTGGGTGGTTGCTGTCTACCAACCTACTACCTATATATATATATATATATATATATATATATATATATACAGGAAGGCCCCGCTTTACGGCGTTTCACTTTACGGCGTTCCGCTAATACGGACATTTCAAATTATGACCAAAACTCACTATACGGCTCCCCCCCACCTGACTTTCTAATACGGTCACCGTGCCCCACCCTGTTTGTTTACATTCTCCATGAGCTCAGTAAGCACTAAGTCTCTCCATTTTGTCTGGAAACTCCAAAATTTCAAATGTTTTTAAAAGTTATTTCATATTTTATATATACTCTGATAATTATACTTATGTATACCTGTACCTAAATAAACTTACATACATCGAGTCATTTAAATGTCGTATATTACGTTAATATACACATTTTCATTAATCCATCCATGATATTTTTTTCAAAATTATATAATAAACAAGATGCATAACATATAAATAAGATAAATACACCCCACAGTAGAATAAATAAACAAATGTGAGATGTGAGCAGACGACTTGCACAAGTGGTGATAATAACAATACTGAGTCTCATTAAATGTCGTATATTACGGTAATATACACATTTTCATTAATCCATCCATGATATTTTTTTCAAAATTATATAATAAACACGATGCATAACATATAAATAAGATAAATACACCCCACAGTAGAATAAATAAACAAATGTGAGATGTGAGCAGACGACTTGCACAAGTGGTGATAATAACAATACTGAGTCTCATTAAATGTTGTATATTACGGTAATATACACATTTTCATTAATCCAGCCATGATATTTTTTTCAAAATTATATAATAAACACGATGCATAACATATAAATAAGATAAATACACCCCACAGTAGAATAAATAAACATAAATGTGAGCTGTGGTAGCAGACGACTTCCACAAGTGGTGATAATAACAATAGTCACGGAGTCTCATTAAATGTCGTATATTACGGTAATATACACATTTTCATTAATCCAGCCATGATATTTTTTTCAAAATTATATAATAAACACGATACATAACATAAAAAGATGATAAATACACCCCACAATAGAATAAATAAACATAAATATAAGATGTGGGAGCCTGGTTTGTTTACATAACTCTGCTTCTGTTACCTCATGTACTCATTCTTTCTCTCTCTCATTTATTCGTTTTATCTCATTTACTTACTCCTGACCCTACATTAAGACTACAAATATTTTAAGGTAAGTAATGAGTGAACTGTATATACATTTTATCGCTCTGGGATGCTTAAATATCATAGAACAGTATGTGTGGGTGGGGTGGCCTGGTAAGATAGCCTGGCTATTACAATACATACCACACTTGATTTCTTACAATAAATACTACTTGTCTCACCCTAGATTAAGACTATAAATATTTTAAGGTAAGTAATGAGTGCACTATGTGTGTATTGTACCTTTTTATTGTTTTTTGATGCCTGGTTCTATTGCTAACTTAATATATGTTAGTGTAAACTTGTTATCTAGTGTTTGTATGCATTTATAAGTGGAAAAAAAGGGTGTTCCACTTTACGGCGATTTCCGCTTTACGGCGGTAGCCTGGAACCTAACCCGCCGTATAAGTGGGGCCTTCCTGTATATATATATATATTTTTTTTTTTTTTTTTTTTTTTTCAACAAGTCGGCCGTCTCCCACCGAGGCAGGGTGACCCAAAAAAAGAAAGAAAATCCCCAAAAAGAAAATACTTTCATCATCATTCAACACTTTCACCACACTCGCACATTATCACTGTTTTTGCAGAGGTGCTCAGAATACAACAGTCTAGAAGCATACACACATAAAGATACACAACATATCCCTCCAAACTGCCAATATCCCAAACCCCTCCTTTAAAGTGCAGGCATTGTACTTCCCATTTCCAGGACTCAAGTCCGACTATATGAAAATAACCGGTTTCCCTGAATCCCTTCACTAAATATTACCCTGCTCACACTCCAACAGATCGTCAGGTCCCAAGTACCATTCGTCTCCATTCACTCCTATCAAACACGCTCACGCACGCTTCCTGGAAGTCCAAGCCCCTTACCCACAAAACCTCCTTTACCCCCTCTCTCCAACCCTTTCGAGGACGACCCCTACCCCGCCTTCCTTCCCCTATAGATTTATATGCTTTCCATGTCATTCTACTTTGATCCATTCTCTCTAAATGACCAAACCACCTCAACAACCCCTCTTCTGTCCTCTGACTAATACTTTTATTAACTCCACACCTTCTCCTAATTTCCACACTCCGAATTTTCTGCATAATATTTACACCACACATTGCCCTTAAACAGGACATCTCCACTGCCTCCAACCGTCTCCTCGCTGCTGCATTTACCACCCAAGCTTCACACCCATATAAGAGTGTTGGTACTACTATACTTTCATACATTCCCTTCTTTGCCTCCATAGATAACGTTTTTTGACTCCACATATACCTCAACGCACCACTCACCTTTTTTCCCTCATCAATTCTTTGATTAACCTCATCCTTCATAAATCCATCCGCCGACACGTCAACTCCCAAGTATCTGAAAACATTCACTTCTTCCATACTCCTCCTCCCCAATTTGATATCCAATTTTTCTTTATCTAAATCATTTGACACCCTCATCACCTTACTCTTTTCTATGTTCACTTTCAACTTTCTACCTTTACACACATTCCCAAACTCATCCACTAACCTTTGCAATTTTTCTTTAGAATCTCCCATAAGCACAGTATCATCAGCAAAAAGTAACTGTGTCAATTCCCATTTTGAATTTGATTCCCCATAATTTAATCCCACCCCTCTCCCAAACACCCTAGCATTTACTTCCTTTACAACCCCATCTATAAATATATTAAACAACCATGGTGACATTACACAATCCTGTCTAAGACCTACTTTTACCGGGAAGTAGTCTCCCTCTCTTCTACACACCCTAACCTGAGCCTCACTATCCTCATAAAAACTCTTTACAGCATTTAATAACTTACCACCTATTCCATATACTTGCAACATCTGCCACATTGCTCCTCTATCCACTCTATCATATGCCTGTTCTAAATCCATAAATGCAATAAAAACTTCCCTATCTTTATCTAAATACTGTTCACATATATGCTTCAATGTAAACACCTGATCTACACATCCCCTACCCACTCTAAAACCTCCTTGCTCATCCGCAATCCTACATTCTGTCTTACCTCTAATTCTTTCAATTATAACCCTACCGTACACTTTTCCTGGTATACTCAGTAAGCTTATTCCTCTATAATTTTTACAGTCTCTTTTGTCCCCTTTCCCTTTATATAAAGGGACTATACATGCTCTCTGCCAATCCCTAGGTACCTTCCCCTCTTTCATACATTTATTAAACAAAAGTACCAACCACTCCAACACTATATCCCCCCCTGCTTTTAACATTTCTGTCATGATTCCATCAGTTCCAGCTGCTTTACCCCCTTTCATTTTACGTAATGCCTCACGTACCTCCCCCACACTTACATTCTGCTCTTCTTCACTCCTAAAAGATGGTATACCTCCCTGACCAGTGCATGAAATTACTGCCTCTGTTTCTTCCTTAACATTTAAAAGTTCCTCAAAATATTCTCGCCATCTACCCAATACCTCCATCTCCCCATCTACTAACTCCCCTACTCTGTTTTTAACTGACAAATCCATATTTTCCCTAGGCTTTCTTAACTTGTTAAACTCACTCCAAAATTTTTTCTTATTTTCATTAAAATTTCTTGACAGTGCCTCTCCCACTCTATCATCTGCTCTCCTTTTGCACTCTCTCACCACTCTCTACCTTTCTTTTACTCTCCATATACTCTGCTCTTCTTATAACACTTCTGCTTTGTAAAAACCTCTCATAAGCTACCTTTTTCTCTTTTATCACACCCTTTACTTCATCATTCCACCAATCACTCCTCTTTCCTCCTGCCCCCACCCTCCTATAACCACAAACTTCTGCCCCACATTCTAATACTGCATTTTTAAAACTATTCCAACCCTCTTCAACCCCCCCACTACTCATCTTTGCACTAGCCCACCTTTCTGCCAATAGTCGCTTATATCTCACCCGAACTTCCTCCTCCCTTAGTTTATACACTTTCACCTCCCTCTTACTTGTTGTTGCCACCTTCCTCTTTTCCCATCTACCTCTTACTCTAACTGTAGCTACAACTAAATAATGATCCGATATATCAGTTGCCCCTCTATAAACATGTACATCCTGGAGCCTACCCATCAACCTTTTATCCACCAATACATAATCTAATAAACTACTTTCATTACGTGCTACATCATACCTTGTATATTTATTTATCCTCTTTTTCATAAAATATGTATTACTTATTACCAAATTTCTTTCTACACATAGCTCAATTAAAGGCTCCCCATTTACATTTACCCCTGGCACCCCAAATTTACCTACTACTCCTTCCATAACATTTTTACCCACTTTAGCATTGAAATCCCCAACCACCATTACTCTCACACTTGATTCAAAACTCCCCATGCATTCACTCAACATTTCCCAAAATCTCTCTCTCTCCTCTACACTTCTCTCTTCTCCAGGTGCATACACGCTTACTATAACCCACTTTTCACATCCAATCTTTATTTTACTCCACATAATCCTTGAATTAATACATTTATAGTCCCTCTTTTCCTGCCATAGCTTATCCTTCAACATTATTGCTACTCCTTCTTTAGCTCTAACTCTATTTGAAACCCCTGACCTAATCCCATTTATTCCTCTCCATTGAAACTCTCCCACCCCCTTCAGCTTTGTTTCACTTAAAGCCAGGACATCCAGCTTCTTCTCATTCATAACATCCACAATCATCTCTTTCTTATCATCTGCACAGCATCCACGCACATTCAGACTTCCCACTTTGACAATTTTCTTCTTCTTATTCTTTTTAGTAATCTTTACAGGAAAAGGGGTTACTAGCCCATTGTTCCCGGCATTTTAGTTGACTTTTACAACACGCATGGCTTACGGAGGAAAGATTCTTATTCCACTTCCCCATGGATATAAAAGGAAAATTAATAAGACCAAGAACTATTAAGATAAAATCAAAGAAAACTCAGATGAGTGTGTATGAATAAATGTGTACATGTATGTGTAGTGTGACCTAAGTGTAAGTAGAAGTAGCAAGACATGCCTGTAATCTTGCATATTTATGAGACAGACAAAAGACATCAGCAATCCTACCATCATGTAAAACAATCACAGGCTTCGTTTTACACTCACTTGGCAGGACGGTAGTACCTCCCTGGGTGGTTGCTGTCTACCAACCTACTACCTATATATATATATATATATTATATATATATATATATATGTATATATAATTATATATATATATATATATATATGTATATATAATTATATATATATATATATAATTATATATATAGGTAGTAGGTTGGTAGACAGCAACCACCCAGGGAGGTACTACCGTCCTGCCAAGTGAGCGTAAAACGAAAGCCTGTAATTGTTTTACATGATGGTAGGATTGCTGGTGTCCTTTTTTCTGTCTCATGAACATGCAAGATTTCAGGTACGTCTTGCTACTTCTACTTACACTTAGGTCACACTACACATACATGTACATACACATATATACACCCCTCTGGGTTTTCTTCTATTTTCTTTCTAGTTCTTATTCTTGTTTATTTCCTCTTATCTCCATGGGGAAGTGGAACAGAATTCTTCCTCCGTAAGCCATGCGTGTTGTAAGAGGCGACTAAAATGCCGGGAGCAAGGGGCTAGTAACCTCTTCTCCTGTATATATTACTAAATGTAAAAGGAGAAACTTTCGTTTTTCCTTTTGGGCCACCCCGCCTCGGTGGGATACGGCTGGTGTGTTGAAAGAAAGACATATATATACATACATATACATACATATATATACATATATATATACATACATAAATATATATATATATATATATTTTTATTATTATTATCACACCGGCCGATTCCCACCAAGGCAGGGTGGCCCGAAAAAGAAAAACTTTCACCATCATTCACTCCATCACTGTCTTGCCAGAAGGGTGCTTTACACTACAGTTTTTAAACTGCAACATTAACACCCCTCCAAATAGTTAAGCTAAGAATGCAGTAGAGGGTATATCAACATACATTTCCATTTGGGTGATTCAGTGTCCCAATGATCATTTGATTTAACAGGTAGAGACTGGATTTGGACTCCTGCTGAATCCAGTGACACATACCTAAGGATTATGAGTATGTTTGAAGATCATAAGTGTGCCACCTTTTCACTTCACATCATATCACAACTTGGAGTGGACGAGGGCAAACCAATAGGAGAGTGGTATGGCCCAAATACAGTAGCTCAGGTTATGAGGTGAGCATTCAACACTATTAAGAGATGTCATATGTAATTTGTATAATAGAACACTTCATAGGAAAATAATATAAATATTTTACATATACATGTATAGTCTAAAATAAATTTTTATTTAACTCTGGTCAATGTAGTATGCTGTAAGTATTTTGCAGAGCATTTTCCTAAACATAGAACAAGGGTCATCTTAGAGGACATTTCTAACATAATTTGGAAACTTGCCACCACATATTCAGCATCATTAATCTCGTATGTAACCTGAGGAGAGGAGATGCAGATGCTTTTAATGATAATTCCTGGAGTGTGAAGGACAGAGATTGATAGGGTGGTGGGTGGGTGTGTAACACTCATCTTATTGTCTGTTTTTTAACTGAGAAAAAGAGTAATTTTAGAAGTTAGCTTTGTTTCTTCTTATCTTAAAATAAGGACTGTAGACTGTGGTGCTTCCTATCAATTCGGGTCAGAACTCTTTCTCTATATGTTAATAGTATTTTAGATAAGTTAAAATATTACTGGTGGTGGTATTTACAAATTACTGTACAGTGGACCCTCAGCTAACGATATTAATCCGTTCCTGAAAGCTCATCGTTAGCTGAAATTATCGTTAGCTGAATTAATTTTCTCCATAAGAAATAATGGAAATCAAATTAATCCGTGCAAGACACCCCAAAGTATGAAAAAAAAAAAATTTTACAGCATGAAATATTAATTTTAATACACACAAACTGACACTTACCTTTATTGAAGATCTGGTGATGATTGATGGGATGGGAGGAGGGGAGTGTGTGGAAGTTGTTAATGTTTAGAAGGGGAATCCCCTTCCATTAGGACTTGAGGTATCAAGTCCTTTTCCGGGGTTACTTCCCTTCTTCTTTTAATGCCACTAGGACCAGCTTCAGTCACTGGACCTCTGTCGTGCAACGAATCTGTCTATAGAGGTCTGTACCTCCCATTCCTTTAAGATTTGCATAAAATGGGCCACAACATTGTCATTGTAATAGTCACCAGCATGGCTTGCAATAGCTGTGTTAGGGTGATTTTCATCCATAAAGGTTTGCAGTTCAACCCACTTTGCACACATTTCCTTAATCTTTGAAGTAGGCACATTGGATTCCACAACTGGCATAGGCATCTCAGGGTTAGCCCCAAACCCTTCAAAATCTTTCTTAATTTCCATACTAATTCTCACCCTTTTTATCACAGGGTTGGCACTAGAAGCTTTCTTGGGGCCCATGGTGACATATTTTGCAGGTACAATCACTAAAAACGCTGTGATAATATGAAATGTTCCGATTGTATGCGTGGATGCGACCACACTGGCTGGCTTGTAAACACTGGCACCCACGGGACAACTGAGGCACGCTCAGGCCACACGTGGACGAGTCTTGAACGAATCGCGTTGGGCGAGTTTTTTAGCGTTAGCCGAGGCTTCCTGGTTTATTATCTGAGCACTAAACCTGACACACAACCTTGTTTTCTCAATCCACACATTGAGCTTTGCTGGGTTGTGTTATGAGAAGGTTTATTGCCTATCAGATTTATGTCTGGTAATTTTGTCATTGGCAGATGCTGTCGTTATTATATTCAATTTTCTTCACAGTTAAATCTGTTTAAAATGATAACCACATACTGTGTAGTGCATGTATTTCAGTACTTATGGAGAAAAGCTGCTAATTAATATTTTATGCTTAATGTAATACTGTACATTTTTTTGAGGCTTTGCTAGATTAGATAAAAATGCACACTGCAACAAAATACAAAGGCAACAAAGCATTGTTTTTCAGTTATCTTATGTAACTACATTCACTTTTAATGTTCTACCCACCCATGCACATTTTAAGGGTTAAATGTATATTAAGACATGTACTGTCATGGTGTTATTCTCAGAAGGAAAATAAAAAAGCCACAATTCTTAAGAATAATGAACCTTGACATATAGGTAGCACATAATGTTTGCACGTGTTATTAATGCATCAAGGTATTTGCTAGATGCAGTATGTGCTTTACTAAATGTATGCAATTAACTTCTTTGTAATGGCAAAATTAGATATAGCTGGTCAATAAAACTGGGACTATTTTGCAATGAGTCTGTATATGTAGGTGACTTTCCAAATATTTTGGTTGGTAGTTATTAAAATTATGATATTTTCTTCATATCACTTGCAATAGTTAAAATATTTGATTGAGATCTATGAAGCATTGAAGGGCTGCTGAGAGGATGACAGATTCAAAAGTAGTCAGACTAGTTTGTATATCAAAGAAAAAAAGAAATTGTTAATTAGGTAGGACAGGGGTTGGAGGGAAACCACATCCAAGTCATAAATCCTGGACATAGCTTTGGCTCTGGGTGTGAGTGACTCCTACCACTAAAAAATTCTGAAGCTGGGTAAGTATTCCTCATTTCATAAGGTCAACACTGGCAGATCATTTAGACAAACCAATGCTATGTTTAAATTTTTTTTTTTAATTTTCTGTAGTTCAGTATAGTAAGTTCCTGAAGTAAACTCATCCATCTTATGATCATCCTCACTTATGAACGACGTGGATTCGCTTTCCTGAATGGCAAAATTGCTTACTACCACGGAAATATAACCTTCATTGAGTGATACGTCATCGGTATTCAATGTAACTTCTGTATTGTATGCCATGAATCCACGAATCCATCGGAACCTGTTTTACCATAGAGACCTGTGTTATAGGCGATGTGTTTCTGAGCTATGTTTCAAAATTTTTTTTATTTACAATAGATTTTCATAAGTCACACAACCACAACTCACATTATCTATGACTTGATCTAAATTTTAATCCCAAGGCTTAGAGTTGCGTGTGAAATACTGCTTTGTCCTGTGGCAGGATATTTCCCTTTCATGCCTCGGGCTAGGTCATTGTCTTAGAGAACACAGGTATTTTTCTCATGTATTTCCTATCATTCACCACAAACAGAGTTATAGAATAATTGGGACACATTTCATTGTAGAAATAACAGGAATGTGTTATTACTCTAATGTGAAATTACGTTTGTAGATCGTAAGGCTTGACTAAGTTTTACCCAAAATGCTATGCATTCAATGGGTCTTCAGATTAGTGTGTATGCAGTAATCTTGAAATAAAGAATTGTATTGTATTATTGCTGTGATGAAACCTAGGTTAAGGTATCAATAAAAACCGTATTTCCTCTTCCTACTGCTTAGCTACAGGTTATTTTATAAATTTAAATATGCAGTAATAAGAGTAATTACCATTTCATATATAATTCAACCTATAAGCATGGAGAAACTATATTTCTGTTAAGATGTCCATTGTTGTTATTGGCATGCATCGTCTGCAGTTGCCTGACATTGGACACAGTATTTTCTCTTCCAACTGTTTCAGTATGGTATGGGATGGAAAAATTCATTGATGGAAATCACTAATTCAACTTTAAGTATTGGGATCTACACTTGTTATAATATATTCACTGAGATCATCAAGTACTGTATTATCTGCATTTGCCTAAGAATTTTTGTGCACTGTAAATCAATAACACTCAATTTTTTTTTTTTTTTTTTTTTAACACACCGGCCGTATCCCACCGAGGCGGGGTGGCCCAAAAGGAAAAACGAAAGTTTCTCCTTTTACATTTAGTAATATATACAGGAGAAGGGGTTACTAGCCCCTTGCTCCCGGCATTTTAGTCACCTCTTACAACACGCAGGGCTTACGGAGGAAGAATTCTGTTCCACTTCCCCATGGAAGTAAGAGGAAATAAACAAGAACAAGAACAAGGATGTGTGATGTCACCGTGGTTGTTTAATATATTTATAGATGGGGTTGTAAGAGAAGTAAATGCGAGGGTCTTGGCAAGAGGCGTGGAGTTAAAAGATAAAGAATCACACACAAAGTGGGAGTTGTCACAGCTGCTCTTTGCTGATGACACTGTGCTCTTGGGAGATTCTGAAGAGAAGTTGCAGAGATTGGTGGATGAATTTGGTAGGGTGTGCAAAAGAAGAAAATTAAAGGTGAATACAGGAAAGAGTAAGGTTATGAGGATAACAAAAAGATTAGGTGATGAAAGATTGAATATCAGATTGGAGGGAGAGAGTATGGAGGAGGTGAACGTATTCAGATATTTGGGAGTGGACGTGTCAGCGGATGGGTCTATGAAAGATGAGGTGAATCATAGAATTGATGAGGGAAAAAGAGTGAGTGGTGCACTTAGGAGTCTGTGGAGACAAAGAACTTTGTCCTTGGAGGCAAAGAGGGGAATGTATGAGAGTATAGTTTTACCAACGCTCTTATATGGGTGTGAAGCGTGGGTGATGAATGTTGCAGCGAGGAGAAGGCTGGAGGCAGTGGAGATGTCATGTCTGAGGGCAATGTGTGGTGTGAATATAATGCAGAGAATTCGTAGTTTGGAAGTTAGGAGGAGGTGCGGGATTACCAAAACTGTTGTCCAGAGGGCTGAGGAAGGGTTGTTGAGGTGGTTCGGACATGTAGAGAGAATGGAGCGAAACAGAATGACTTCAAGAGTGTATCAGTCTGTAGTGGAAGGAAGGCGGGGTAGGGGTCGGCCTAGGAAGGGTTGGAGGGAGGGGGTAAAGGAGGTTTTGTGTGCGAGGGGCTTGGACTTCCAGCAGGCATGCGTGAGCGTGTTTGATAGGAGTGAATGGAGACAAATGGTTTTTAATACTTGACGTGCTGTTGGAGTGTGAGCAAAGTAACATTTATGAAGGGATTCAGGGAAACCGGCAGGCCGGACTTGAGTCCTGGAGATGGGAAGTACAGTGCCTGCACTCTGAAGGAGGGGTGTTAATGTTGCAGTTTAAAAACTGTAGTGTAAAGCACCCTTCTGGCAAGACAGTGATGGAGTGAATGATGGTGAAAGTTTTTCTTTTTCGGGCCACCCTGCCTTGGTGGGAATCGGCCGGTGTGATAATAATAAAAAAAAGAACTAGTAAGAAAATAGAAGAAAACCCAGAGGGGTGTGTGTATGTATATGCTTGTACATGTATGTGTAGTGTGACCTAAGTGTAAATAGAAGTAGCAAGACATACCTGAAATCTTGCATGTTCATGAGACAGAAAAAAGGACACCAGCAATCCTACCATCATGTAAAACAATTACAGGCTTTCGTTTTACACTCACTTGGCAGGACGGTAGTACCTCCCTGGGCAGTTGCTGTCTACCAACCTACTACCTAGGAACACTCAGAAATCTTTTACAGAATTTAAATATTGTACTGCAAAGTAAAAAAAAAAATGATAGGGTCCATAACATTACCCGGATATCTTGTCCAAATAAAATATGGTGCTTGGGATTTGTCTTACAGAAAAAATATTTTTAATTTTTTTATTTTGTGAGATTAGCTAAGAGAGAAATTTATGGCCTCTACATTTTGAAGTGTTCACTCAGCATTATCAGAATTTTAGCCTAATAGAGTTCAAATTAATGAGATTCAGTTGTACCCTAAATATTGTATTTTATTCATATGAGCTGAATAGCATAGTGGTTAAGTGAAAGAAAAATGTGCAGATGTAGTATGTTTGCCGGGATTTCATTACTGAAAGTAATTTGAAGATACTTGGGACTGCTGACTGTACACTAAGTGTCACACCAAGATATTTTAAATGTTGCTTCTAATGTATCAATAAAATAAAGTGCATGTTTTATGTTATAGGCAAAATATTAATAATTATAATTAATTAAATAATAATAAAAATAATAGTAATAAAAAACATGGTATGGGCAGGGATTGAACTCGCTGCTAGTGAGTTCAGTCCCCGCCCGTACTGTGGTTTGTTTGCAGTCGTGTCATTACAATTTCGTGAGTCATAAAAATAATAGTATTTTTTTTCCAGGAAGTTGACACCATTTGATGAGTGGAACAACTTTAGTGTGAATGTTGCTATGGATAATGTAGTCATTATGGATGAAATTAGTAAGTTTTGCACATTTTTCTTTACTTACATCCTAAATGTTATACAATTATGGTTTTCATTTATCTGTAAAACAGTTCTATATATAATAGTGATACCTCTCAGAATCCTCGTAAATTCAGACAATACATACCACGGGCGGGATTTGAACCTGCGGTCAGAGAGTCTCAAAACTCCAGACTGTCGCGTTAGCCACTGGACCAGCTAGCCACAATAAGATTCGTCCAACTAGGTATATTTCTACACCATAGGAAGGTTAGCATAGGCACCACTGTGACCACAAATACAAGTTTTTACAGACGAATTTCCAGCTAGCGTGGCCGTGATGAACTCTAGCTCAAGTCCCCTCACTGCCGTCAACATGGTTTGTTTGCATTCGTGTCATTACGATTTCGTGAGTCATGTTGACGGCAGTGAGGGGACTTGAGCTAGAGTTTGTCACGGCCACGCTAGCTGGAGATTCGTCTGTAAAAACTTGCATTTGTGGTCACAGTGGTGCCTATGCTAACCTTCCTATGGTGTAGAAATATACCTAGTTGGACGAATCTTATTGTGGCTAGCTGGTCCAGTGGCTAACGCGACGGTCTGGAGTTTTGAGACTCTCTGACCGCGGGTTCAAATCCCCCCCGTGGTATGGTTTGTTTGCAATCGTGTCATTACGATTTAGTGAGTCACACTAACCTAATTGGTGTGTGATTACAGTCCTCTTATGTTTTCTCAGTTTGTCCTCATGGTTTGTTAGCAGTGAATATATCTGATGTGCATAACATCTCTAAATGCGTAAAAAAAATTTGAGAGATCCTCCACCCAAAAACAATTTGAAGGTTGGGCTAAAGGGCCCACAAACAAACAGCAAATGTTCATAGTAAATGTCAGTTTGTAATGGGTGTATAACATGATTCGTTCTCTCTTCTACCTGTTATCCTTTCTGTTTTTCTTACTCATTTTCTTGGTTTCTTCCTTTCTTTAGTAATCTTCATCTTTCTACATGTTCTTCTTTTTTATTTAATAATAAATTGAAGTAAGCATTATATAGAAATTATTTAAAACCATTGAAAATTAGCAGCCTTGTAACCTGATTTTTCCCCATGCGTATAGTGGAACCTCGAGTTTCGTACTAGCTCCATTCCAGGAGCTAGTACTAAAGTTGAAATGTACTAAAGTCGAAGCAATATTTCCCATAAAAATTAATGTAAATTCAATTAATCTGTTCCCTGTTCCAGACCCAGAAAAATATTTTGCAAAAACAGTGATTATGTGTGAGTGAGGTGAAAGTGTTGAATGATGATGAAAGTATTTTATTTTTGGGGATTTTCTTTCTTTTTGGGTCACCCTGCCTCGGTGGGAGACGGCTGACATGTTAAAAAAAACAAAATACAGTGGACCCCCGGTTCGCGATGTTAATCCGTTCCTGAGAGCTCATCGTAAACCAAAATTATCGGAAAACGAATCAATTTTCCCCATTAGAAATAATGGAAATCAAATTAATCTGTGCAAGACACCCAAAAGTATGAAAAAAAAACTTTTACCACATGAAATATTAAGTTTAATGCAATAGAATAATTACAGTAACAACAATAACAATAGAATAATTGACACTTACCTTTAATGAAGATCTGGTGATGATTGATGGGATGGGAGGAGGGGAGAGTGTTGAACCTATTGTTTAGAAGGGGAATCCCCTTCCATTAGGACTTGAGGTAGCAAGTCCTTTTCCGGGGTTACTTCCCTTCTTTTAATCCCACTAGGACCTGCTTGAGAGTCACTGGACTTCTGTCGCACAACATATCTGTCCATAGAGGCCTGTACCTCTCGTTCCTTTATGACTTTCCTAAAGTGGTTCACAACATTGTCAGTGTAATAGTCACCAGCACGGCTTGCAATAGCTGTGTTAGGGTGATTTTCATCCATAAAGGTTTGCAGTTCAACCCACTGTGCACACATTTCCTTAATTTTTGAAGTAGGCACAATGGATTCCACACCTGGCATAGGCTTCTCAGAGTTAGCCCCAAACCCTTCAAAATCTTTCTTAATTTCCATACTAGATGCGCGCACACTGGCTGGCTTGTAAACACTGGCACAAACGGGGCAGCTCAGGCCACACGTGGACACATCTCGTACGAATCGTGTCGCATACCGGGTTTTGTAACGGGAACCAAGGCAAATTTTTTGCAATATAATGCATCGGATACCAGATTTATCGGATACCGATTGCATCGCAAACCGGGGGTCCACTGTACATATTTTTTTTTTCAACAAGTTGGCCATCTCCCACCAATGCAGGGTGACCCAAAAAGAAAGAAAATCCCCAGAAAGAAAATACTTTCATCATCATTCAACACTTTCACCTCACACACATAATTACTGTTTTTGCAGAGGTGCCCAGAATACAACAGTTTAGAAGTATATACGTATAAAAATACACAATATATCTTTCCAAACTGCCAATGTCCCAAACCCCTCCTTTAGAGTGCAGGCATTGTACTTCCCATTTCCAGGACTCAAGTCCGGTTATATAAAATAACCGATTTCCCTGAATCCCTTCACTAAATATTACCCTGCTCACACTCTAACAGATAGTCAGGTCCCAAATACCATTTGTCTCCATTCACTCCTATCTAACACGCTCAAGCACGCTTGCTGGAAGTCCAAACCCCTCGCCCACAACACCTCCTTTACCCTCTCCCTCCAACCTTTTCGAGGACGACCCCTACCCTGCCTTCCTTCCCCTACAGATTTATACGCTCTCCATGTTATTCTGCTTTGATCCATTCTCTCTAAATGACCAGACCACCTCAACAAACCCTCTTCAGCCCTCTGACTAATACTTTTATTAACTCCACACCTCCTAATTTCCACACTCTGAATTTTCTGCATAATGTTTACACCACACATTGCTCTTAGACAGGATATCTCCACTGCCTCCAACTGCCTCCTTGCTGCAGCACTTACAACCCAAGCTTCACACCCTTATAAGGGTGTTGGTACTACTATACTTTCATACATTCCCTTCTTTGCCTCCATAGATAACATTGTTTGCCTCCACATATACCTCAATGCACCACTCACCTTTTTTCCCTCATCAATTCTATGATTAACCTCATCCTTCATAAATCCATCTGCTGACACGTCAACTCCCAAATATCTGAAAACATTCACTTCTTCCATACTCCTCCTCCCCAATTTGATATCCAATTTTTCTTTATCTAAATCATTTGATACTCTCATCACCTTACTCTTTTCTATGTTCACTTTCAACTTTCTACCTTTACACACATTCCCAAACTCGTCCACTAACCTTTGCAATTTTTCTTTAGAATCTCCCATAAGCACAGTATCATCAGCAAAGAGCAACTGTGTCAATTCCCATTTTGTATTTGATTCCCCATATATATATATTACTTAAATTAGTAATACAATAGATAATTTAACATTTAAAATAACATTTACTTACCTTTATTGAAGACTGTGACTGGCACTGGACCCTTGTCTCACAAAATAACTGTCTACAGTTCTCTGTCTCTGGTGCCTCTTTAAAATTTCCCTAAAATGGGACATGGTTCTGTCACTGAACTTGTTGTAGAGTTGTCTTGTTTCAGCTTGCTCAGGGTGATTTTTTCAGAAAATACCTGCACCTATTCCACATTGCACAGATCTCATTAACCTCTGAAGAGGGCACCATCCACCAATACCATCCACTACCACCACCACCATCCACCAGTACCATTCACCAATACCATCCACCACCAATACCATCTACCACCATCCACCAATACCATCCACCACCACCACCATCCACCACCACCACCATCCACCATGGTAGCTTATTTCACAGTTGCACTTAATAAACAAGCACCAAACACAATTAATTAATTGTGAAATGTTTAAATGAGCATGCAGGTTAGTGTTCACTCAAGCATAAACAAAGCCAGACTGGCTCGTGACACCTGTGTGGGGGATGTGGGCAGGTGCGAGCAGGCGAACAGGTCTGGTATGCAGTATGAAACATGGGACACAGTGCAAAATGCAGGATCAAATTTAGCTGAAAAAACGGTTCGAAACTAAAAAAGTATGATAGGGCGTACGAAACTCGGGGTTGCACTGTGGTATTTGAAAAATAATCTTAGGCATTGTTGGTAATTCTTGTTATTAATGATGCAAAATTGAAATATTAAATAAAAATTTAAGTGAAACTATAAGTTATTAAAAACCTATTTTGTGCACAGGATGTAGTTGTCAAATTGAAGGAGAACGGATATGGCGGCCACTACTACTATTTATTCCTCTACGCTTAGGACTGTCTGAAATGAATCCTATCTATTTCTCAGGCCTTAAGGTAATATGCAGGTGTTTCTTGACAAAAAGCATTGAGAATTATTGTGTGTGCATTCTATATCCATTGGTTCAAGTGGCATATGCTATACTAAATTTGGTCACATTTTTCTCTAAGTTTCCTCTGTCCATTCTTTCTATTTATCATCTATGTGGTTAACAATTTCCTATTTTTGCTAAGCTTGTTTATAGTTTTTCTACTAATACCTGATGGTACTCTCAGTAACCATCACTCTTTTACTATCAAAACTATTTATTCATATATGACATTATATTTTTTCTTAGAAATATTGGTTTTCTTAGTGCCCCTTATTCCCTTGCATGCCACTAAGACATTGTATATTTAAAAATTTTACCATGAGTGCTTTTTTTTTTTTAAGTTCCTCACACTTTTAATTTTTCATTCTTCTTCTTCCTCTTCTTCCTCTTCTTCCTCTTCTTCCTCTTCTTCTTCTTCTTTTTCTTTTTCTTTTTCTTTTTCTTTTTCCATGTTGGCAAAGACTTATCATAATTCAGTTTTCCCACACAATCACAAGATTCTTAAAAGAAATGCAAATTGGTGTCAAATCTGAAATGTTTTGGCTATTCTTCAAATGCTTTTTAACACATGCAGCTAATTGAACACTACTTCCATAGTGCAAAACTTCAGGGTTTCAAATTCTTTGCTAAACTACTACTACTATGCCACCATATACAATATTCCACAGTCTATGATGCACATTTTAAAGAAACAGCCCTTCTGTACATATAGTACAGTATATCACTGATTATCCAAGGATCAATTATTAGGCATCCAACATTATCTGGCAATGAAAAGACCATATAAAATGTGATCATTTGGTGAAGTTGAAAATGCAGCACACACTCATTCCACGTGGGCACTAGATAATCAAGGTATGTTCCCTTCTTTGCTCCATATGTGTACTTCACTCTTTATTTAACATACAACTTGAGTATTGTAAGTACATTTTGGGTAGCTTATATCATTTATAAAATTAGTTGCATTTCTTTTCAGACTTAAAAATTAATTTAATTACAGTACTACACCTTCATCATATATTAAGTTGTTTAAACATTCATTTTTTTATCTAACCAGTATACAGCCTGACATATTTTTGTGTCTTATTCCCATAATCTGTTGGTATTAACATTCCTGTGCTTGTACTATGTGCATTTTTTGGATGGAGGGTAGAAGGTCGGAGAGGAAGGAGGAGAAGAGAAATGAATACAGGGAGAAAGAAAGGCATGAATGGATAGATGATTGGGGGTAGGAAGTAAAGGATGAATATACATACATACACCCTCTCTTGCTGTACTGGACTTGTATTAGATAAGCTCTGCCCCTAAAACTGGTTTTCTCTTTTTTTTATTATTAGTGAGTTAATGTATTTGTAATACCAATTTTTTTTTTTACCACAGATCAATTTTACAGGCTAAGAGCTGTTATCCTACCTCAGCTCATTTCAAAGCCCAGCCCTGTTTAAGGTATACAATGGACCCCTGTATCTGCGGGGCATGCATTCCAAGACCTACCGTGGATAGTAGCAAACCCTATATACATGTATGTCGTTTTTTATTTACATACGTACCTGTGATAAAGTTTAATTGTTAAACTATGCACAATAAGTTGAGACTTCTCTTAAGCTTTGAAGAACTACCATCATCACTACTTTTGTGCTTTGTGATCATTATTAAGCAAAATTAAGTGTTTTTTTGGGCCACGGTACACCGTGGATAACCAAAACCACAGATACAGGGGTCCCATTGTATTACTGCCCCACATGATGCAACCCAAAACAGTCAACTAACACCCAGGTACCTATTTACTGCTTGGTGAACAATGGCAGCAGGTGTAAGGAAACATGCCTAACATTTCCACCCATCCTGGAGATCAAACCACATACATACAGCCTCTCCCCATTTAGCGATGTACTCGTTTATTGACGACTCAGACATACGACGGGCTGTCTGACCAGGATGCTTACATAAACAGGTTGTTCTTCAACTCTATATATCCTTGGTTAGGCCTCATTTAGATTATAAGAACATAAGAATGTAGGAACACTGCAGAAGGCCTACTGGCCCATACGAGGCAGGTCCTTATCAAAACGATCTCTACCTAAAGCTACTCAAGAAACAACTCCCGCACCCCCCAACACCAATCAAACCCAGCCCCTCCCACTCATATATTTGTCCAGTCTCTTCTTAAAGCTACCCAAGGTCCTAGCCTCTATCACCCCACTGGGAAGACTGTTCCATGCATCTACAACTCTGTTAGAAAACCAGTACTTACCTATGTCCTTTCTAAATCTAAATTTATCCAACTTAAATCCATTATGCTGCACAGTTCTGGTCACCGTATTACAGAATGGACATAATGCACTGAAAAATGTACAGAGGAGGATGACAAAGCTGTTCTTATGTATCAGAAATTTTCCCTATGAGGATAGACTGAGGGCCTTGAATCTGCACTCTCTAGAAAAGCATAGAATTAGGGGGGATATGATCGAGGTGTATTAATGGTAAACAGGAATAAATAAAGGGGATGTAAATAGCGTGCTGAAATTTGCAGCCAAGACAAGACTTGCAGCAATGGTTTCAAGTTGGAAAAATTCAGATTCAGGAAGGATGTAAGAAAGCACTGGTTTTGTAATACGTAGTTGTGGATGAGCGGAACAAACTTCTGAGTACAGTTATAGAGGCTAAAACGTTGTGTAGTTTTAAAAATAGCTTGGATAAATATATGAGTTGGTGTGGGTGGGTGTGAGTTGGACTTGACTAGCTTGTGCTACTAGGTCTGATGCCATGCTCCTTCCTTAAGCAGAAGTGACTAGGTGGGTCATTGGGCTAAGCCGAAGGGTGACATGGACCTGCTTCACATGGGTCAGTAGGCCTGCTGCAGTGTTCCTTCTTTTGTATGTTCTTAACATTGAAACAATATCAAAGGTGGTTGACACAAACCCACTACCATTATAGTATGCTCCTTGCTTAGTGACAAATTTGTTCACCAACATGGTCTTGGGAACGGAATTCCATCGTTAAGCGAGGAGAAGCTGTACTCGGTAATTAAGTCGAGTGCACTGCCAACCGAGCCACAGGATGTGCCTTTAAGAGAATAGTTTAATCAGAATATTTACACTAAGTAAACCCTCAGTTTAACAGGCTAATGGAGAGTAGATGGCCAATAATGGCAATCTGGCTGATGGAGAAGAGATTGTTTTTCTGTCAACGTAACAGCAACGTAATGTCACCATGGTTGTTTAATACATGTATAGATGGGGTTGTAAAAGAAGTAAATGCTAAGGTGTTCAGGAGAGGGGCGGGATTAAATTATGGGGAATTAAATACAAAATGGGAATTGACACAGTTACTTTTTGCTGATGATACTATGCTTATGGGAGATTCTAAAGAAAAATTGCAAAGGTTAGTGGATGAGTTTGGGAGTGTGTGTAAAGGTAGAGGGTTGAAAGTGAACATAGAAAAGAGTAAGATGATGGGGGTATCAAATGATTTAGATAAAAAAAAATTGGATATTAAATTGGGGAGGAGGAGTATGGAAGAAGTGAATGTTTTCAGATATACTTGGGAGTTGACGTGTCAGCGGATGGATTTATGAAGGATGAGGTTAATCATAGAATTGATGAGGGAAAAAAGGTGAGTGGTGCGTTGAGGTATGTGTGGAGACAAAAAACGTTATCTATGGAGGCAAAGAAAGGAATGTATGAAAGTATAGTAGTACCAACACTCTTATATGGGTGTGAAGCTTGGGTTGTGAATGCAACAGCGAGGAGACGGTTGGAGGCAGTGGAGATGTCCTGTCTAAGGGCAGTGTGTGGTGTAAATATTATGCAGAAAATTCAGTGTGGAAATTAGGAGAAGGTGTGGAGTTAATAAAAGTATTAGTCAGAGGGCTGAAGAGGGTTTGTTGAGGTGGTTTGGTCATTTAGAGAGAATGGATCAAAGTAGAATGACATGGAAAGGGTATAAATCTGTAGGGGAAGGAAGGCGGGGTAGGGGTCGTCCTCGAAAACGTTGGAAGGAAGGGGTAAGAGAGGTTTTGTGGGCGAGGGGCTTGGACTTCCAGTGGGCGTGCATGAGCGTGTTCGATAGGAGTGAATGGAGACGAATGGTATTTGGGACCTGACGATCTGTTGGAATGTGAGCAGGGTAATATTTAGTGAAGGGATTCAGGGAAACTGATTATTTTTGTATAGCTGGACTTGAGTCCTGGAAATGGGAAGTGCAATGCCTGCACTCTAAAGGAGAGGTTCAGGATATTAGCAGTTTGGAGGGATATGTTGTGTATCTTTATATGTATATGCTTCTAAACTGTTGTGTTCTGAGCACCTCTGCAAAAACAGTGATTATGTGTGAGTGAGGTGAAAGTGTTGAATGATGATGAAAGTGTTTTCTTTTTGGGGATTTTCTTTCATTTTGGGTCATCCTGCCTCGGTGGGAGATGGCCGACTTGTTAAAAAAAAAAAAAGTAACAGTAGTGGACAATTCTGTAACCAGTGAACTTCATCTGTTTGTTTCTGAATCAGTTGACCCGCTGGAGTTTGACCTGTATTTCCAAAGTTCGTTAAATCTAAGACTTAGTATATACAGTAGGGCCCCACTTATATGGCGGGTTAGGTTCCAGGCTGTCGCCGGAAAGCAGACATTGCCGGAAGGCAGAACGCCATTTTTTCCATTTATAAATGCATATAAATGCCAGACAACAAGTTTACACTAAATTATATTAAGTTAGTAATAAAACCAGGCATTAAAAACACACGGAGTAAAATACATTTGCAGTAAATTCATTACTTATCTTAAAGTATTTGCAATCTTAACCCTTTCAGGGTCGACAGGCCCTCTCCGAAACTCGTTCTCAGGGTCGGCCAAATTTAAAAAAAAAAAAAATTATTTTTTCTTATGAAAAGATAGAGAATCTTTTCCCGATCATAAAGACACCAAAAGTTTGAAATTTGATAGAAAACTTACGGAATTATGCTCTCGCAAAGTTAGCGGTCTCGGCGATGTTTACGCATCGGCAATTTTGCCCACTTTGAGCTCATTTTCGGCCAATTTCACTGTACTAGTCGACAAAAAACATGAATATTTCGCTAGAACTCCATTTTTTCTATCGAATGGGTGCAAGAAACCACTCATTTATGAAATTCAACTATCCAGTACAGTGGTCAGAATTTAGCAATTTTGCCAATTTCACACAAATTTCAAAAGATGCCAATTTCCGAATAGGGTCCAGAATAAACAAGAAAGACATTCCTGGCACTAAAATGACATTTCCTCTAGTCATTATTCACGTCTCAAGGCCCCTCTTATATTCTTTTGCTTTCCACTTTGAATTTTTATTTTCACAAAAAATATAAGATTTACTGTTATGCAGACTACTGCATTAGTGTAAAAAATGGTATAAATATTATTGGTGCACTTGTGAAAGAATATTAGACTCACCAGTTGACGTGTATTGCACGCTTGGCACGATTTGTTTACTTTTGAAGTTTGGTAAAAATCGAACATTTCTGCTACTTTGAGCTCAATTTCAAGGCACCTTTCTTTGTAAAACCAGTCAAAATCATCTCTATTTCTGTAATATGTCTTCCATTCTATAAAATGAGACCAAGAAAACTAGAATACAACAATAAATACCATACGAAAATACACTGCAAAGTCGCTGATTTATTCAAAAAAAATGGTCAAAGTTTTTTTTTTCTCATTATGCACTGTGTGCTGCAGGATTTTTTTTAGACTGTGCACACTGACCACATAGACCCATTCTTTCATATGAAGGCCTACCAGCTTTCTCCCACTAGATTTGAGGCCGCTAGAATTTATGAGTACTAGTACGTCAAAAACCCCTACGCGTAAGACGTACTAGTACGACGAAAACCCTCAAAGGGTTAATGTAGGGAAAGAGGTGAGTAGTACTTATTTGTAGGAAGTCAGGTGCAGGTAGCCCAGGTGTAGGTAGCCCAGGCTCCCCGTCTCATACTTAATATACGATATTTAAAACATCCCAGAGAGGTAAAATACACATACAGTACACTCATTATTTACCTTAAAATATGTGTAGTCTTAATATAGGAAGAGAGGTGAGTATTTATTTGTAGGAAGTCAGTGTAAGTAGCCGGTAGGTGTAGCCCGCCTGGGCTACACCTACCGGCTACCTACACTGTGGCTTAGAGCCATATTATTAACATCGACATGTCTTATTCACTGAATTTAATCATTTCTAACAACTACCTTTAGATGCCATCATAAACGAAGGTAGAAGTAATGAATAATTCATGCCGAAAATTGTAAACAAAAGCGGAGTGAGGGAGTGGCTGGGTCAAACGCAGATTCATACACGTTTTCTCTGATGGCTGAGCAGAGAAAACGTAATGTTGTCCCTCCACCCGGCTACCACACAGCTCCACAAGTATTATTATCAGAGCACACACAAAATATGCAATAGATGCCAGACAACAAGTTTACACTAACTTATATTAAGTTAGCAATAGAAATAGACATTAAAAACACAATAAAAGGTAAGATACACACAGAGTACACTTATTACTTACCTTTATTGAATAAAATCAGAATGGCACACCATCATCCTCTAACTTGGCACTTAAAGCAAGAGGCTTACGACTTCTCTTTTTATCACAGCTAACCTTAGACGCCATCGTCAATGAGAGCCAACTAGTTAACCCTTAAACAGTCCAAACGTATATATACGTTCACTCGCTTAGCGCCCCAAATTTTTTGAGGAAAAAAAAAATCTTCTCTTTTAAAAGGAAAAAAAAGCATATGGTACCCAGGCATCCCCAATTACTTTAATATGGAACACACTGAGTGCACACACCCATTCTCTCATGTCTAGGTGACTCAGGCTTATTGTGGCAATGTTGAATGAATGACAAAGAAAACGTATATATACGTTTGGGGCGCTACGCGTGCGAACGTATATATACGTTTGGACCGTTTAAGGGTTAACAAAAGAGTAAATGAGAGAGAGAACGAGATACAGAGTTGAGACAAGGTAAGAACACAAACTGAACAGGTAGTGGACGATCACTTGGTCAGGCGAAATAAATGTGTATTAATGTGTGTCTACTTTTAGTTCATTCATGTCCATTTGTAAGAGTTTGTAAAACAGTTACCTCAATATTTTTTTATTAAAATAATAATTACCCCACAATACAAATACTCTTACATTGTGTACAAGTTGTACAAGTTAGTTCAGAATAAACAAACAGCAACACACCATTTTTAGAGTGAATGAAGATAATAATATTAATAATAATAATAATATTATTATTATTATTAATAATAATAATAATAATAATATTAATTATAAAAAGCACTAAACCCACAAGGGTCATGAATTGCTATATATATAGAGTAAAGGCATAGGAAAAGAATATTTTTCTACAGGTATCCCCCAGTTTGACTAGAGAAAACGTAATTCTTCCAACACTACCTACACAGCTGCTTTGTAAACAAATCTCATATTTACGTCAGTTTTTATTCTGTGAGTGTATGTATCATATTTATATGCTATGTAATGGGTTTCATATATAATTTTGAGGAAAATATTATAGATGGATTAATGAAAATGCCTATATTGATGTGAAATAAGACATTTAGTGTGCCCAAGAGTGATTATTATTACGTAGTATTGGCGTCATGAGTAGAGAGAGACTTAGCGATTTTAATGTGTACCTGCACACCAGCACAGTGTGTAAGTATATTTAGGTACAGGTACACTTAAGAATAATTATCAGAGTACATATAAAATATGCAGTAACTTTAAAACACTTGAAATTTTTTAAAGTTTCCTGACATAATAGATGAGGTCACGGAAAATGTAAACAAATTCTGGTGGGGGTGCCATATTTGAAAGACCACTTGCCGTATAGCAAATTTTGGTCATAATTTGACATTGCCGTATTAGCGGAACGCCGTAAGGCAAAACGCCGTAAAGCGGGGCCTTACTGTATATTTGAATGGAGGATCAGGAATGGATGGATGGAGGGAGGGCGGAATGTAGGAAGGATGTGAGTGAGAGAAGGATCATGCATCATCACACCCTCCATTTCATTTCATATTAAATGCACCAATCTTCCACCACTCTTGACAACAACACACACTACTTCTTGCAGTGTTGCTGCTGTGCTACCATGCATAATATGAATGAGTATTTAACTATGGGATGATGATTTACTCATGCTATTATTTGGCATTGAAAAGGCACAATGTCTTAGTAATTTACTAGTAAATATGCTTTTCTGGGCTAAGATTTTTAACCAAATAGGTTCTGAGTACCAACCCCTAGTTATAAAAAATGTTTAGGTATGCATTTTGGTCATTAATTAGACTTCTCATATTGTATTTATCATCGCCTCTCATAATCTGTCTGTAAAAGAAATCTAAACTTAGAAAATCTACAGTGACCTTATATAAGACAGGATTATGATAGACTTCTTGTTCAAGATGCATATTTTCCCATGACCTATGCTTAAGTAAATTATGTAATTTCACCTTTTATTGTGACCTATGCAACTAATCCCTTCAGTTTATTACAAAAGGCAATCTAGTGATACAGTACTTGAAAGATGACCTATAAAATGCAGCCATAAAATTTGCTCATGTGAAAAGGTCAGGAGTGGTATCATTTATATAAGAGGTCTGCTGCTTGCTTGGGTTGGATAGATGGGAAAGAGGGAACTGTGGGCTTGATAACTCATGAATAATAAAAGTTGACAAGTCACAAATGTGGAATTAGCATAGTGTACATCATTTGCCAAATTGTAAATATTAAGATTATCAAAACAACAAACTCATGAATACAGAAGGTTTAGTGTACAAAAACAACTGTACATTCAATACAGCTTTTATTATATGTAATGTTATAGGAACTACAAGATTATTACTTTATAGTTTTTGATAATTTATAATTTTCTACAGAATTGTTTCAAGATGCCACAATCCTTGGGACTCATAGGTGGGAAGCCTAACCATGCATCATATTTTATTGGTTTTATGGGTAAGTTATTAATTATCAGGGGTACTTCAATTTATTTTTAGGTATTTGTCAACAGTAGATGAAGATGGGTTTATATAACTGCTGTAAGCGTGTTTGTTCTTTTCACTGTCAAATTACTAGTTATCAAAAAAATTCATGTTAGTCTTCAGAAAAGAAAATTGTCTTGGTTAACAGTGATCCTTGAAACCCCAGCAGTGTGGTTACTATTAATGGTTAGTAACAGAAAATGTTACCTACCTAGAAAGATTTAAGTTATTTTGGGACTATAATAATTAACACAGTTCCTCTCACTTGCAAGAGGGCCCCTATGATTTTACAACAGATTAGGTTTTGGGCTACGGCTGTAAAGCAGAAATTGCTGTAAAGTGAAACATGGCCTTTTTTTCACTTTCAAATGCATATACAAGCCTGATAACATGTTTACACTATTATATATTAAGTGAGCAATAAAGCCAGGCTTAAAAAAATGCATATATCATGCACACATTACTTACCTTAAAATATTTTCATCCTTAGCTTATAGTGAGTGGTGAAAATACATATTGTAGGAAGTCTGAATAAATGAAGAATGGGTATAATTGAAAACCTCTGCATTAGCAAAACTCTGCAAAGTGGGACCCTTATGTACTCATATACT
Organism: Cherax quadricarinatus; assembly: GCF_038502225.1. Classification (NCBI taxonomy): domain Eukaryota; kingdom Metazoa; phylum Arthropoda; class Malacostraca; order Decapoda; family Parastacidae; genus Cherax; species Cherax quadricarinatus. The sequence goes on along the minus strand of NC_091374.1, from coordinate 10,469,589 downwards.
GCATTAATTTGTACCATGTGCAACATGCAGAACTTACCATACCCCGGCCGGGATTGAACCCACGGTCAGAGAGTCTCAAAACTCCAGACCGTCGCGTTAGCCACTAGACCAGCTAGCCACAATAAGATTCGTCCAACTAGGTATATTTCTACACCATAGGAAGGTTAGCACAGGCACCACTGTGACCACAAATGCAAGTTTTTACAGACGAATCTCCAGCTAGCGTGGCTGTGACGAACTCTAGCTCAAGTCCCCTCACTGCCGTCAACATGACTCACGAAATCGTAATGACACGATTGCAAACAAACCATACCCCGGCCGGGATTGAACCCGCGGTCAGAGAGTCTCAAAACTCCAGACCTTCGCGTTAGCCACTAGACCAGCTAGCCACAAAAAGATTCATCCAACTAGGTATATTTCTACACCATAGGAAGGATAGCACAGGCACCACTGTGACCACAAATGCAAGTGTAGAAATATACCTAGTTGGACGAATCTTATTGTGGCTAGCTGGTCTAGTGGCTAACGCGACGGTCTGGAGTTTTGAGACTCTCTGACCACGGGTTCAATCCCGGCCAGGGTATGGTTTGTTTGCAATCGTGTCATTACGATTTCATGAGTCATGTTGAAGGCAGTGAGGGGACTTGAGCTAGAGTTCGTCATGGCCACGCTAGCTGGAGATTCGTCTGTAAAAACTTGCATTTGTGGTCACAGTGGTGCCTGTGCTAACCTTCCTATGGTGTAGAAATATACCTAGTTGGATGAATCTTATTGTGGCTAGCTGGTCTAGTGGCTAACGCGACGGTCTGGAGTTTTGAGACTCTCTGACCGCGGGTTCAATCCCGGCCGGGGTATGGTTTGTTTGCAATCGTGTCATTACGATTTCGTGAGTCATGCAGAACTTAATAGAATTACTCTTTGTTTTACTGCAGTAGACAGTCTGCTAATCACAAAAACTAAAATTAAATTTCTCCAACTTGAAATATTGATACAAAACTCTTTTGCAGGAGGTGTAACTTAAGTGTGGGTTGCTAAAAATTATTTGCAGATATAGTCCTTTATGAACTGATCAGATATGAACTTTGCAAATAAAAATTAAGCAGGGTGCCTTGATGGCAGTGAAGGAGTGATCTGAGGAAGTGGACATATCCTCCCCTTCCTTGGATGAAACCTGATTGCCTCCAGTTTCTCATGTGCTGCACAACCTTGATCGATTTACTGTTTCTTCCTGTAACAATAATAATATAGAATTTAACTAAAGACAGTAATGGATTTGACTGCTTATAATGTAAATAAAAACAAAGGTACAATACCGTGACTGGAACAATACACAAATAACCCACACATAGAAGAGAGGAGCTTACAACGACATTCCGGTCTGACTTGGACCATTTACAGAGTCACACTGAGGTTATGTCATCATAAGCCCCTCTCATCTATGTGTGGGTTATTTGTGTACTTATAATGCAGTTAGTTGACTGTAACTACTGGCACACTGATGATAGTCCTAGAACTTTTCAGGGTAACTGCTTCACCATGGACCACTTAAGGTACAGTATTTAGTGGCAGCCAGAGTGATGGCAGTGGTGGTAGTAATGACATTATTGAAAGCCATAGTCTATACATCAAATGGTAGATGCAGTACTGTGGGCATGACTCCCAACAATTGTTCTGCAACTTCACAGGGTGACAGGTTGACATTGGACTACCCAGGGTAAAATATTTATGATAGAAATAATGGTAATGTAGATACAAAGATAATCTTTATGGTTATAGATCTGTGTAATACTGCAAAGAATGTAAGTGATATTATTGTGATTGGACCAGTTCACAAAGAACCAACAATTCAAAGAGGAAACTTTTAAAGTTTTTATCTGACCTGGACACACAAGTATTGCCAAAGTGTTCTTTTCTATGTGTGGGTTGTGTACAGTACTATACTGTATATAAAAACCTGTAAGATAATTCTGTCCATTTTGCAAGTAATTGTGGCATACTTACATATCAAGATTCAGATGTTTTGATAATGGGAAATTTAAAAATTACAAGTCTTTCTTTCAACAAACCGGCCATATCCCATGGAAGCAGGGTGGCCCAAAAAGAAAAACAAAAATTTCTCTTTTCAGCTTTAGTAATGTATACAGGATAAGGGGCTACTAGCCCCTTGCTCCTTGCATTTTAGTTGCCTCTTATGACACGCACGGTTTACAGAGGAGATGAGAGGAAATAAACAAGAACAAGAACTAGTAAGAAAATAAAAGACAACCTAGAGGGGTGTGTATATATACGCTTGTACATGCATGTGTAGTGTGATATGAGTGTAAATAGAAATAACAAGATGTACCTGAAATCTTGCATGTTTATGAGACAAAAAAAAGACACCAGCAATCCTACCATCATGTAAAGCAATTACAGGCTTTAAAAATTACAAGTATGTTCTGATTTTTATGCACAGTCAAGCAAGTTGAACTGTCCTTCAAAAAGGATTTTTTAAAATTTCTTTTGTGCATTGACAAATATTTTTATGAATGTTATGTAATGCTATATTATATAACACTCATATTTCACCAAAACTAACTTAGTGGCCTTGCTAAAAATCAACATAAATCACTGTAGCTGGGTGGTACAGTGTACAGGTTGTCAATCAAAAGACTTCATTTCTGTTCCCAGTTCATTTCTCTCCCTATCCATATGCATACATTGTAAGTATATGCATGTACTTTTCAGTCTTCAATATATTGTACTTTGTTATAGGTGATGAGCTGGTGTACCTTGACCCCCATACAACACAAGAGGCTGGAAGTATAGCCAAGAAATTGACAGAGGAAGAAGTTGAATTAGATAAGTCTTACCACATCTCTTGTGCTCAGCGTATGCCTTTTGAGCACCTGGATCCTTCCTTAGCTTTGGTAAATAACTATATAAACAGTTTTAAGAAAGATACACTTAGATATCTTTTTATTTTTATGATGGCCTTTGCACTGTACTTGGGTCTAATATATGGCAATAGGAAATGTATAATGATTTGAAAGTTGAATTATCAAATATTAGGTTAGCATTCATCATTACTACTCCATTACTGAGTGGACTAATATTACTGTGAGAAACTTGTGCAACATATGGGAATCTTTATTGAAGAAATCTTTCGCCACACAATCTTCAACTTGACAATTTTAAACCATTTATCACATAGTTCTGTATTACTATATTGAGGTTTTGCATGTGATTGCATTGACATTTATGTACACAGACACACACACCTTGTGATTTAATAATCAGAAAGTTGATAAGTTACATGTAGCATTCAATAGGTTCTCCAAGAATTTTCAAAAATAAAAAAGAACTTCCCAGTATAAAATAAAAAAGAATTTCCCAGTATTTCTGCCCTAAGGCAGAAATACTGGGAATCAACAGAAAGATTTTCTTGGTGTCCGTGAAGGGTTCTTGACCCAAGGATTTGGATCTAGCCTCCTTGTCCTATGATCAAACATGATTACCTCCATTCCCCAGATACTGTATGACCCCTGTGGGTTATGCACTTCCCCATAACTTTAATAATAATGACAATACAATTGTCATGTACAGTAAACATGTAATATTCAACAGTTATATTCACCCTGCCTTTGGGAGATAGCTGGTGTGTTAAAAAATATATAAATTTGTTTAAAGTGGTTTTTCATTTATTAAATATTTCTATAATTATGTTGTAAATTCACAACATTTCAAGTTGGTTAAAAGAGTAGCTTAAGATGAGCAATAAATGAGGAATCAAATCTTCACATCACTTGACAGATGGCTAGATAATTATTTATAGGATATTTACTGTTGGGTACTTGACTTTACATATACAGTGGTACCTTGACTTACGAGTGCCCCAACTTACAAGCTTTCCGAGTTACGATCCTTTGCTCACTCGATTTTTTTATTTGAGTTGCAAGCCAGAATCTGAGTTACGAGCGAGCCTCAGATGCGCCGCCACTAATTGGCAGCATATCTGAAGTCAAATCCAACTCTGTGCCCAGAGGAATGTCAGGTACTTCGCTCCATCCCACATGCTCTTCGAAGACGTAACTGGAAGGATAATACTCCCACACTAATCCCAGATTGTAGTGAGGCACCTCGTCCCTTGTTTGGTTCTCGTATAAATCCGGGGAAGAAGTAACCTCCATTTCAACACTCAGAGTTTCTTCAGAAACATTAAGGCCTCTGTGATATTTACCTGTCTCACGGAGGTTCCTTCAGTGGGTGGAGTAGTGAGAGTGGTGGGTGGAGTAGTGATAGTGGTGGGTGGAGTAGTGAGGGTGATGGATGGAGTAGTGATAATGGTGAGTGGAGTAGATATGGTGGTTGGTGTAGTAGTGAGGGTGGTGGGTGTAGTAGAGATGGTGGTAGGTGGAATAGTGAAGGTGGTTCTTATTTAAAAACCTGTAACAAAAAAATTGGGGTGTTTTTTGGGGGGCTGGAACAGATTAACGGTATTTCAATTAACCCCTTGACTATCGCAACCCCCAATCCTGAGGCGTTTCCTGGTGTCGCAAAATTTAAAAAAAAAATTATTTCTTCTTAGGAAATGAGAGAATCTTTTCCCGATTGTAATGACACCAAAAAATGAAATTTGATGGAAAACTGATGGAATTACCCTCTCGCGAAGTTAGCGACCCCGGAGATATTTACAAATCGTCGATTTTGCCCAATTTGAGCCCTATTTTTGGCTAACTCCATTGTTCCATTCGACCAAACTCATAGCTATTTCTTTAGAACCCCATTTTTTCTATCGATTGAGTACAAGAAACTGCCCATTTACCGATTTCAACTACCCAATAACATGGTCAGAAATTTGCAATTTGGCCCATTTCACAAAAATTAAAAAATATGACAATGTCAAAATAAGGTCCAGAATGAACAATGCAGACATTCCTGGCTCTAAAATAACATTTTCTTTGTTCATCAGTCACATCTCCAGGCCCCTCTGATATTACTCTTGCTTTCTATTTTGAATTTTTATTCAAACAAAAATAGAAGATTTACTCTTATGCAGACTACTGCAATACTGTAATAATTGTACAAATAATGTCAACCCATTCATGGCTGCATATTAGAATGGCTAGTTGGATATTTATTGGACAATAACATCATTTGTTTACTTTTGAACATTGACAAAAATCAAACATTTCTCCTACTTTGAGCTCCATTTTAAGGTTATTTTTATAGTAAAACCAATCAAAATCACCTCTATTTCTATAATATGTTTTCCATTCTATCAAATGAGACCAAAAAACGAGAATACAACCATAAATACTGTATGAAAATAGACCACAAAGTTGGCATTTTAATTAAAAAAACGGTCGTAGTTGTTTTTTCTCATTATGCACTGCATGCTCCAGGATTTTTTTTATGTGGTGCACACTGACCACACAGACCCATTCTCTCACATGTGGGCCTACCAGCTTTCTCCTGCTTGATTTGAAGCCGCTAGAATTTACGAGTATATATACGTCAAACACGGTACCTCGTAAGATGTATATATACAACGAAAACAGTCAAAGGGTTAATTTCAACAAGGAAAATTGATTTGACATACAAGCAAATTGAGTTACGAGCTCTGTCACAGAATGAATTAAACTCATAAGTCAAGGTACCACTGTACAGTGGACCCCCGCATAGCGATATTAATCCGTGCAAGAGAGCTCATTGTTATGCGAAATTATCGTTATGCGAATGAATTTTCCCCATAAGAAATAATGGAAATCAAATTAATCCGTGCAAGACACCCCAAAGTATGAAAAAAAAAAATTTTACCACATGAAATATTAATTTTAATACACACAAACTGAAAAAGGCATGCACAGTTACATGACACTTACTTTTATTGAAGATCTGGTGATGATTGATGGGATGGGAGGAGGAGAGAGTGTTAGTGTTTAGAAGGGGAATCCCCTTCCATTAAGACTTGAGGTGTCAAGTCCTTTTCTGGGGTTACTTCCCTTCTTCTTTTAATGCCACTAGGACCAGCTTCAGAGTCACTGGAGTTCTGTCGCACAACATATCTGTCCATAGTGGCCTGTACCTCTCGTTCCTTTATGACTTCCCTAAGGTGTTTCACAACATTGTCAGTGTAATAGTCACCAGCACGGCTTGCAATAGCTGTGTGAGGGTGATTTTCATCCATGAAGGTTTGCACTTCAAGCCACTTTGCACAGATTTCCTTAATCTTTGTAGTAGGCAATTTCTTCAATTTCTCTCTCCCCTCCTTCGAACCAGTTTCCTCAGGTCTGGCCTCTTGCTGTTGAAGTTGATCTATCAGCTCATCAGTGGTTAGTTCTTCATTGTCCTCCTCCACCAACTCTTCCACATCATCCCCACTAACCTCCAACCCCAAGGACTTTCCCAATGCCATAATGGATTCTTCAACTGGCATAGGATTCTCAGGGTTAGCCTGAAACCCTTCAAAATCCCTTTGGTCTACACATTCTGGCCACAGTTTCTTCCAAGCAGAGTTCAAGGTCCTCTTAGTCACTCCCTCCCAAGCCTTACCTATAAGGTTTACACAATTGAGGATATTAAAGTGATCTCTCCAAAAGTCTCTTAGAGTCAGTTGAGTTTCTGAGGTCACTACAAAGCACCTTTCAAACAGAGCTTTTGTGTACAGTTTTTTGAAGTTTGCAATAACCTGCTGGCCCATGGGCTGCAGGAGAGGAGTGGTATTAGGAGGCAAAAACTTCACCTTAATGAATTTCATGTCCCCATAAAGTCGCTCTGCCATGTCTGTAGGATGACCAGGGGCATTTTCTAACACCAGGAGGCACTTCAGTTCTAATTTCTTTTCAGTTAGGTAATCTTTCACATTGGGGGCAAATGCATGGTGTAACCAGTCATAGAAAAAGTCCCTAGTGACCCATGCCTTACTGTTTGCCCTCCACAGCACACACAAATTTTCCTTGAGGACATTCTTTTGCCTGAACGGTCTGGGAGTTTCAGAGTGATACACTAATAAAGGCTTCACTTTGCAATCACCAGTAGCATTGGAACACATCAACAGAGTAAGCCTGTCTTTCATAGGCTTATGTCCTGGGAGTGCCTTTTCCTCCTGAGTAATGTAGGTCCTGCTTGGCATTTTCTTCCAAAACAGGCCTGTTTCATCACAATTAAACACTTGTTCAGGTTTCAGTCCTTCAGTTTCTATGTACTCCCTGAATTCCTCCTCCTATAGGTAGTAGGTTGGTAGACAGCAACCACCCAGGGAAGTACTACCGTCCTGCCAGATGACTGTGAAACAAAAACCTGTAACTGTTTTGCATGATGGTAGGATTGCTGGTTTCTTTTTCTGTCTCATAAACACGCTAAGATAACAGGGATATCTTGCTACTCCTACTTACACTTTGGTCACACTTCACAGACACGCACATGCATATATATATATACATACATCTAGGTTTTTCTCTTTTTTCTAAATAGCTCTTGTTCTTTTTTATTTCTTCTATTGTCCATGGGGAAGTGGAAAAGAATCTTTCCTCCGTAAGCCATGCGTGTCGTATGAGGCGACTAAAATGCCGGGAGCAATGGGCTAGTAACCCCTTCTCCTGTATACAATTACTAAAAAAGAGAAGAAGAAAAACTTTATAAAACTGGGTTGCTTAAATGTGCGTGGATGTAGTGCGGATGACAAGAAACAGATGATTGCTGATGTTATGAATGAAAAGAAGTTGGATGTCCTGGCCCTAAGCGAAACAAAGCTGAAGGGGGTAGGAGAGTTTCAGTGGGGGGAAATAAATGGGATTAAATCTGGAGTATCTGAGAGAGTTAGAGCAAAGGAAGGGGTAGCAGTAATGTTAAATGATCAGTTATGGAAGGAGAAAAGAGAATATGAATGTGTAAATTCAAGAATTATGTGGATTAAAGTAAAGGTTGGATGCGAGAAGTGGGTCATAATAAGCGTGTATGCACCTGGAGAAGAGAGGAATGCAGAGGAGAGAGAGAGATTTTGGGAGATGTTAAGTGAATGTATAGGAGCCTTTGAACCAAGTGAGAGAGTAATTGTGGTAGGGGACTTGAATGCTAAAGTAGGAGAAACTTTTAGAGAGGGTGTGGTAGGTAAGTTTGGGGTGCCAGGTGTAAATGATAATGGGAGCCCTTTGATTGAACTTTGTATAGAAAGGGGTTTAGTTATAGGTAATACATATTTTAAGAAAAAGAGGATAAATAAGTATACACGATATGATGTAGGGCGAAATGACAGTGGTTTGTTGGATTATGTATTGGTAGATAAAAGACTGTTGAGTAGACTTCAGGATGTACATGTTTATAGAGGGGCCACAGATATATCAGATCACTTTCTAGTTGTAGCTATACTGAGAGTAAAAGGTAGATGGGATACAAGGAGAATAGAAGCATCAGGGAAGAGAGAGGTGAAGGTTTATAAACTAAAAGAGGAGGCAGTTAGGGTAAGATATAAACAGCTATTGGAGGATAGATGGGCTAATGAGAGCATAGGCAATGGGGTCGAAGAGGTATGGGGTAGGTTTAAAAATGTAGTGTTAGAGTGTTCAGCAGAAGTTTGTGGTTACAGGAAAGTGGGTGCAGGAGGGAAGAGGAGCGATTGGTGGAATGATGATGTAAAGAGAGTAGTAAGGGAGAAAAAGTTAGCATATGAGAAGTTTTTACAAAGTAGAAGTGATGAAAGGAGGGAAGAGTATATGGAGAAAAAGAGAGAAGTTAAGAGAGTGGTGAAGCAATGTAAAAAGAGAGCAAATGAGAGAGTGGGTGAGATGTTATCAACAAATTTTGTTGAAAATAAGAAAAAGTTTTGGAGTGAGATTAACAAGTTAAGAAAGCCTAGAGAACAAATGGATTTGTCAGTTAAAAATAGGAGAGGAGAGTTATTAAATGGAGAGTTAGAGGTATTGGGAAGATGGAAGGAATATTTTGAGGAATTGTTAAATGTTGATGAAGATAGGGAAGCTGTGATTTCGTGTATAGGGCAAGGAGGAATAACATCTTGTAGGAGTGAGGAAGAGCCAGTTGTGAGTGTGGGGGAAGTTCGTGAGGCAGTAGGTAAAATGAAAGGGGGTAAGGCAGCCGGGATTGATGGGATAAAGATAGAAATGTTAAAAGCAGGTGGGGATATAGTTTTGGAGTGGTTGGTGCAATTATTTAATAAATGTATGGAAGAGGGTAAGGTACCTAGGGATTGGCAGAGAGCATGCATAGTTCCTTTGTATAAAGGCAAAGGGGATAAAAGAGAGTGCAAAAATTATAGGGGGATAAGTCTGTTGAGTGTACCTGGTAAAGTGTATGGTAGAGTTATAATTGAAAGAATTAAGAGTAAGACGGAGAATAGGATAGCAGATGAACAAGGAGGCTTTAGGAAAGGTAGGGGGTGTGTGGACCAGGTGTTTACAGTGAAACATATAAGTGAACAGTATTTAGATAAGGCTAAAGAGGTCTTTGTGGCATTTATGGATTTGGAAAAGGCGTATGACAGGGTGGATAGGGGGGCAATGTGGCAGATGTTGCAAGTGTATGGTGTAGGAGGTAGGTTACTGAAAGCAGTGAAGAGTTTTTACGAGGATAGTGAGGCTCAAGTTAGAGTATGTAGGAAAGAGGGAAATTTTTTCCCAGTAAAAGTAGGCCTTAGACAAGGATGTGTGATGTCACCGTGGTTGTTTAATATATTTATAGATGGGGTTGTAAGAGAAGTAAATGCGAGGGTTTTGGCAAGAGGCGTGGAGTTAAAAGATAAAGAATCACACACAAAGTGGGAGTTGTCACAGCTGCTCTTTGCTGATGACACTGTGCTCTTGGGAGATTCTGAAGAGAAGTTGCAGAGATTGGTGGATGAATTTGGTAGGGTGTGCAAAAGAAGAAAATTAAAGGTGAATACAGGAAAGAGTAAGGTTATGAGGATAACAAAAAGATTAGGTGATGAAAGATTGAATATCAGATTGGAGGGAGAGAGTATGGAGGAGGTGAACGTATTCAGATATTTGGGAGTGGACGTGTCAGCGGATGGGTCTATGAAAGATGAGGTGAATCATAGAATTGATGAGGGAAAAAGAGTGAGTGGTGCACTTAGGAGTCTGTGGAAACAAAGAACTTTGTCCTTGGAGGCAAAGAGGGGAATGTATGAGAGTATAGTTTTACCAACGCTCTTATATGGGTGTGAAGCGTGGGTGATGAATGTTGCAGCGAGGAGAAGGCTGGAGGCAGTGGAGATGTCATGTCTGAGGGCAATGTGTGGTGTGAATATAATGCAGAGAATTCGTAGTTTGGAAGTTAGGAGGAGGTGCGGGATTACCAAAACTGTTGTCCAGAGGGCTGAGGAAGGGTTGTTGAGGTGGTTCGGACATGTAGAGAGAATGGAGCGAAACAGAATGACTTCAAGAGTGTATCAGTCTGTAGTGGAAGGAAGGTGGGGTAGGGGTCGGCCTAGGAAGGGTTGGAGGGAGGGGGTAAAGGAGGTTTTGTGTGCGAGGGGCTTGGACTTCCAGCAGGCATGCGTGAGCGTGTTTGATAGGAGTGAATGGAGACAAATGGTTTTTAATACTTGACGTGCTGTTGGAGTGTGAGCAAAGTAACATTTATGAAGGGATTCAGGGAAACCGGCAGGCCGGACTTGAGTCCTGGAGATGGGAAGTACAGTGCCTGCACTCTGAAGGAGGGGTGTTAATGTTGCAGTTTAAAAACTGTAGTGTAAAGCACCCTTCTGGCAAGACAGTGATGGAGTGAATGATGGTGAAAGTTTTTCTTTTTCGGGCCACCCTGCCTTGGTGGGAATCGGCCGGTGTGATAATAAAAAAAAATATTTTTCAGCTGCTTTGTGGTCCAAACTGGCAGCCTCACCATGCCTTATCACACTATGTATGCCACTACGCCTCTTAAATCTCTCAAACCAACCTTTGCTGGCCTTAAATTCACTCACATCATCACTAGTTGCAGGCATTTTTTTAATTAAATCCTCATGCAACTTCCTAGCCTTTTCACTTATGATCACTTGAGAGACGCTATCTCCTGCTAGCTGTTTTTCATTTATCCACACCAATAAGAGTCTCTCAACATCTTCCATCACTTGCGATCTTTGTTTCGAAAACACAGTTAAACCTTTGGCAAGAACAGCTTCCTTGATTGTCTTTCTGGTGCCCACAATAGTAGCGATGGTTGATTGGGTTGATTACCAGTAGCAGAAATGTTTGATTCTTTGCTGTGTTCAAGAGTAAACACATGATGCCACTGTCCAATACCTGTCTGAATAGCCATTCCAATATGCAGTCATGAATGGGTTTACATTATTTATACTGTAGTTTAATAGCAAATAATGAACAAACAAAACACTGGCCACACTGGTGGGAGGGCTGGCTGCCAGTTGCAGGGGTCGGAGGGAGGGTAGTAGGGACATCCAGTGGTTGAGGAAGTGGAGGCATGGTGGAGACAGTGGTATTTAATAACATACATGTTATTAAACCATAACATGTATGTATTTAGTACAGTTTATGACATCTTCATGTATTTTATGATTGTTCATGGTTCAACAAGCTAAGGAAGAGGTATTGTATTATATTTCCCTACAATATATTGGGGCACCAAACATTCGCGATTTTTCAACATTCACGAGGCTCTTGATCCCCTAACCCTCGCGAATGTTAAGGGAGACCTGTACTTTCTATTTTCCCAGATGCTGTATGACCCTTATTAGTTTAGCATACCCCCCCCCCCTATACATGTAATAATTAATATGATGTTTCACCTACAAGAGGCATTATCAAAAATTTGATAAAGCCTCTTGTAGGCAAAGTGTCATATTTAATAGAAAGTATCCTTTTGTTATACAGGAAACCCTCGATATAATGGGCTATTGAAATTATGGTTGAAATCCACCGGTTAAATTGTACTTTTAACAACGTTATTTTCAATCTTTATCACAGTATATCTGTAAATTGTGTGTGCAGTATTGGGTATACAGTTGAGTACTTTAATGCACTTGTTTTGTTATTTTGTTACCATTCTGATTTAACGGACTCTCAGATGATTCCACCTTATTAGTCTATTTTAGCGAGAGTTTACTGTACATACCTTTTTTCACCAGCCAGCTGTAGATGAGTAGAAATAAACTACTCATCAATATTTGGTAAAAAGAATTACAGTGTGCTGTTCATTGTTATAAATTTGCCAGCACACAATAATAATGTGTGTCCTTTCATTAAAATCAAGTCAAAGATTTATTTTCACGTGATAGTTTGTAGAGAGATGGGTGACAATTGGTTGTTCATGCAGAAAGTCCATGGTTATGCAGAGCATTTTGGTGTAGACCCATACTCTGGATTTTAGTAGGTCACTTTTTATTTTACTTTCTGAAGACTTTATCCAACAGACATTGGTGGGAATTACCATCAAAATAATCCTTGAATTAATTATTTTTGTTATTCAAGTGACTTTTACAGTGAAGAAAAGCATACAATTTTTTTTGTTTAATAATTTGATATGCAGGAATATACAATGAATGCATTAGAATATTTGTGTTCAATTATTTTTATAGATTTTTTATCTACGTATTGATTTTTTCTTACTTTGAGGAGCGAATTTATGTACAATGCACCTTGCCTATGGTAGTTGAAAATATGGTCTTCTATTTGTTAGCCTGTTGTGCAATAAAAATATTTAGTAGATTTTCAGGTTATTATTTATTACTGTTTCTTTTCAGTGCTTTTTCTGTGGCTCGGAGAAAGAATTTGATGACTTGTGTAATCGAATGAGGCAGGAGCTCATAGATGCAGAGAAGACTCCCCTCTTTGAATTAGTTCCCACTAGACCGGACTACATGAAGGATGACTCAAGTTTTGAGGGAGCTTCTGGAATTAGTATGACTAACTAGAATAATTTTTTGTAACTCTTAAAAATTTATTATGTGAATACAGTAGGTCTCCCACCTATGGTGTTAATGCATTACTGAAAATTGTTCACAAGTCCATTGTTTGGAACTTAGAATCTACATTCTCATAAACATCCATGTTATAATTGGAGATGAATTACCAAGCAGTAACAATCTGTTACTAATTTTATCTGTTGGAGTATGAGCAGGGTAATAATTTGTAGAGAAATTCAGTGAAACTGATAGACCAGACTTGAGCCCTGGAGGTGGGAAGTACAGTCTCTGCACTCCGAAGGAGTATCAGCATGCTTCTGGCAAGACAATGATGGAGCGAGTGATGGTGACAGTGTTTCTTTTTCAAGACACCCTATCTCAGTGGGGTGCTAGACCCATAAATGCCATACAACACTTGAGGCCTGGGGACAGTTAGGTTTGATCCAAGGAAGGAGCACCTCCCTTGAGGGGGAGCAGTATTATAGCACAGTATAGTATATATAGGTACTGTACTCTATGTTCATTGATAATGCATCTTACAGATTTCTTGATGCTGGTGAGGGGCTCTTGAGCTAAGGAATTAAACCTACCCCTACCTACTCCCCTTGCTTGGATCACACCTGATTATTTCTTATTCTCCCCGGCTCTCATGCATTTAAATTTTGTTGAAGTACATCAGATTACTTAAGGGTACGACTCCCAATTTTGGCCAACTCTTTTATTTTTCAACCAATTTTTTTTATTTTTGGTGTACATTTAGAGGTTCATATGTAGAAGAATGTGACAAAGTTTCAGTATGATTGGCCAACAAACAACAGATAAAAAAATATTTAATGACTTTTCATATATGGCAGCAAGGTATGACAAAATGGCACTTCGAGTGGCACTTCCGACAATCCCAACCGTTAGAATACATCTGACACTAATTTGGGAGGCACATGTTTCATCTAATATATCTTATTATCATGGAAAAAAAATACTTTTGATAGACTTTTTGGCATTCACCAAAATATCTGCCTTTTACCTCCCACAAAATCAAAAATATTTGATATATTCCAAAAAAAGAATCCTCACATTTTCAAACACACTTTGTTTTATATTGTCAGTGAAAATCATTTCAAGACAATAATTAACAATGGTGTACATTAGCGAAATATGTGAAAAAGTTACTTCCGAGATATAGGCCTAGAACGCCGGCAGGCCTACCGTCTCAAAAAAAAATTTTTTTTTTGCGCGGAAATCGCGTTTTTTCGGTGTATTTCTTAGTAAACTGATGTTCTAGTGCAGTTATCCTCTTCAAAATACCGTTTTCTATTACTCACATACCAAACAATAGAACAAGGAGACGAGGAGTAACACATTTATATCGAAATATTGCTGGTGGACTCTCGCTATATTATGGCCTATTTTATTCAGTCTTAGAGTATATAACATGTTTGTTTGTTATTTATAGTGTTTATTATATCATATTAGATCAATTCTGATAGACAAATAAGCCGTATAGTTGATATATAAGCTGATATAAACGTAATGAAGTGATTTCACCTGGCACCATCTGGAGGGAGAGTACTGCCGAGTGTTCTCAGATGGCTCCCGATTGGCTGGCACTCTACTGATAAGCTCCACCTACTCTTACATGATGCCAAATAATCAATTATTATATTAGAAAGAATAATGCAAAGAAAAAGCAATAAAAAACAAGGAAAAAATTCCAAAAAATACATGGGTTGAGAACAGACGCGCTACCTACATCGCCGTTACCATACCTGATATAAATGACTATAATTTCTTGTAGAAACATCTTAGAACATTGATTCTTGTACCATTGTGTTGCCAAAGAGTTAAGCTATTTTTCGGTATATATAAATCAATTTCCATAATTTTTTTATTTTTGGTTGAGCGCACGCGGAAAATTGCCCTAGCGCTGTCACTGATACAGTTTTTTACCTGTATGGTTCCCATATCCATGAATGGATATGATTGCTGAATGTCCTGGAAGCCTCGCATAACCTTCCCAAAAGCTGCTTGTCATAGCCACCTGAACGTCCTTAAAACCCTAGCCCATCTTTCTTGGGGAAGCTGATAGACAAACCCTTATTCATCTTCATCAAAGACAAATAAGGGTTTATTGTGCCTTAATCTAAACTGGACTACAGGGACGAACTGTATTCTTCAGCCTTCCTCATTTGTGTCTCGAGGCTTTTTGTTCTCTATCAGTTGGATGATCTTTGCAAGATCAAATGATCTCGCAAAGATCATCCTGTATGTGGAAGGATTACCATGAGCCTTCCACATACAGGACAGTAACGGATGTTAGAAGGGATCCTTTGTTTAATTATCACCCCTGTTTACTATGCCTATTTCCTCCCCATATTCACTATTGGCTTCCTTATTTTACCTCCTCTTTACATTCACATTTTACTTTTTCCTACCTCCTTTGGAAGTCCCAACAATTCATGTTTATTCTTCCCCACTTCCATGTGCAAAAGCTCACTTGGTATAAACCTTGGTAATAAATACCGACAAGTTGGTTTAGAAAGACATGTCAGCAAACACTATAACATATTTATTAGAAAACGTTTCGGTCCTGGGACCGTGATCAGAAGTGATCAAGGTCCCAGGACCGAAACGTTTTCTAATAAATATGTTATAGTGTTTGCTTACGTGTCTTTCTAAACCAAAAGCTCACTTACCTTCATTATAATTTTTTTTTTATTATCACACTGGCCGATTCCCACCAAGGCAGGGTGGCCCAAAAAAAAACAAAAAACTTTCACCATCATTCACTCCATTACTGTCTTGCCAGAAGGGTGCTTTACACTACAGTTTTTAAACTGCAACATTAACACCCCTCCTTTAGAGTGCAGGCACTGTACTTCCCATCTCCAGGACTCAAGTCCGGCCTGCCGGTTTCCGTGAACCCCTTCATAAATGTTACTTTGCTCACACTCCAACAGCACGTCAAGTATTAAAAACCATTTGTCTCCATTCACTCCTATCAAACATGCTCACGCATGCCTGCTGGAAGTCCAAGCCCCTCGCACACAAAACCTCCTTTACCCCCTCCCTCCAACCTTTCCTAGGCCGACCCCTACCCCGCCTTCCTTCCACTACAGACTGATACACTCTTGAAGTCATTCTGTTTCGCTCCATTCTCTCTACATGTCCGAACCACCTCAACAACCCTTCCTCAGCCCTCTGGACAACAGTTTTGGAATCCCGCACCTCTTAACTTCCAAACTACGAATTCTCTGCATTATATTCACACCACACATTGCCCTCAGACATGACATCTCCACTGCCTCCAGCCTTCTCCTCGCTGCAACATTCATCACCCATGCTTCACACCCATATAAGATCGTTGGTAAAACTACACTCTCATACATTCCCCTCTTTGCCTCCAAGGTCAAAGTTCTTTGTCTCCACAGACTCCTAAGTGCACCACTCACCCTTTTCCCCTCATCAATTCTATGATTCACCTCATCTTTCATAGACCCATCCGCTGACACGTCCACTCCCAAATATCTGAATACATTCACCTCCTCCATACCCTCTCCTTCCAATCTGATATCCAATCTTTCATCACTTAATCTTTTTGTTATCCTCATAACCTTACTATTTCCTGTATTCACTTTTAATTTTCTTCTTTTGCATACCCTACCAAATTCATCCACCAATCTCTGCAACTTCTCTTCAGAATCTCCAAAGAGCACAGTGTCATCAGCAAAGAGCAACTGTGACAACTCCCACTTTATGTGTGATTCTTTATCTTTTAACTCCACGCCTCTTGCCAAGACCCTCGCATTTACTTCTCTTACAACCCCATCTATAAATATATTAAACAACCACGATGACATCACACATCCTTGTCTAAGGCCTACTTTTACTGGGAAATAATTTCCCTCTTTCCTACATACTCTAACTTGAGCCTCACTATCCTTGTAAAAACTCTTCACTGCTTTCAGTAACCTACCTCCTACACCATACACCTGCAACATCTGCCACATTGCCCCCCTATCCACCCTGTCATACGCCTTTTCCAAATCCATAAATGCCACAAAGACCTCTTTAGCCTTATCTAAATACTGTTCACTTATGTGTTTCACTGTAAACACCTGGTCCACACACCGCCTACCTTTCCTAAAGCCTCCTTGTTCATCTGCTATCCTATTCTCCGTCTTACTCTTAATTCTTTCAATAATAACTCTACCATACACTTTACCAGGTACACTCAACAAACTTATCCCCCTATAATTTTTGCACTCTCTTTTGTCCCCTTTGCCTTTATACAAAGGAACTATGCATGCTCTCTGCCAATCCCTAGGTACCTTACCCTCTTCCATACATTTATTAACTTTGCACTTATTCTTCCTCATTCTCATGCTGTTGCAGTGAACACCAGTGGATCCAAATCCCCTGGTGCTGGATATGCAGCAGTTTTTTTTCTGACAAAACGATTCACGGTCACTTACTAAACTCAACTAGTGTTTTTACAGCAGAGTTTTATGCAGTTCTTGTGGGCATCATACACATTGCATAGCTATCCATCTTGTCATTCATAGTTTCAAACTCCTACAGTGATTTACAGGATATCCAAAAATTTTACTCATCTCATCCCAACATTGTATACAGCTTTATTTATGCTGCATTTCTAGTAAACACACACAATTTTTTGCTTGGTTCATGGATGTGATATTTTGGATAATGAACAAGTAAACTCAACTGCTTGGTCAGCTATTCATGACCTAATTTCACACAAGGGTATTCTTTTCTTTGATTATTTTTTCAATGACTTTTCAACTCCAAAACTATTGGCAACAATGGTGGTCTGAGTTGAACCACAGTATAGTTTCTTGTCAAACCACATTTAGGTTATTGACTGTCTTCCCACCACTGTTGTGTTCAGCCACACATGCCTCACAGATACCTCATGGAAAAAATGCCCAGCACTGCTTTATGAGGACTGTCAGTTTGCCATACCTTAATAGATTGGCCTGTCTATCAGCAAGCATGCAGAATTCACTTCCACCATCACCCCAACACACACTAACCAACTTTACTGAAAATCCCAACTTGCAGTCAGACTTTTTAACAAACTACCTTATTGCACTAACCTTGATTTTAATTTACAATTTGCACTCGCCCATACCCACACTAACCCTTACCCTTGTGTAGTCCTGCCCCTGTTGCACATCCCTCCCTGCAGCCCTGTACTTTTTGAATTTAGCACTTAATTTCATTATATTTTTATTCCCCAGGTACAGTATGACCCCCTTACTCCATGAAAGAATTAATAATAATAGGTTGATAGAGCTCATTTTATAGTTCAAGTTTAATAATAATGTTGTATTCTTATTTTTCAGATGTGGAGTTTGAAGATCACCAACTTGATTCTGATGATGACGAAGAGTTTGAAGTTCTTCAGTAAAACCAGAAGAGATAATGAGATGATCTGTTGACATAGGCTATAATTGATACGAGGTTGTTTTACCAAAGTACTGTCTATGTTGTTACAGAACTGTGGAAACTGTTATATTTTGGCAATGTATTTATTTGTAGAACAAGTGAATTCAGTATTTTACTGTATATTTTATTTGCTTATCTCTTACAGATGTTGATGTTTTATCATAGGTTCAGAATGTTTTGTAATTGATACAATCCACATTATTGGAATGTAATGCTTAAAAACCACTTCTCAGAGGATAAAAATTGTGCAAACACACTTTTTTTTTTTCTTATAATCCGCTGCATCTGTTAACCTTTTGGGAGAGAGCTTTCTTGAGTAGGATCAAGTTAAGGTTGTATATGATGTACACTTGGTCAGGTGTCCTCTAACTGTATTATGCATGGGGGAAAAGTGCTGAACCCATAGGGATCATAAGCACCTGGATGAATGGGAGGTAATCAGGTTTAATCCAAGGAAGGGGAGGGCAGGTCCAATTCCTTGGATCGCAGGTCCCTCACCAGCACCAGAGAATCCCCACTTAAGGAAAGACTAGCTTTGCAGTAACAAATAGATGTGGGTGAGCACACACAGCCCCAGCATGGTGCTCACACCTGAAAAAAGCATGTTTAGAAGCTCAAGAAGATCCAAAGGTTTGCAGCCAGACTAGTACCTGAGCTGAAAGTTATGTACCATGAGGAGAGGTTAAAGGGATTAAATCTGACAATTCTGATAAATATGACAAAGGAAACTGTAAAAACAAAATCTTAAGAGGAATAAATAGGGGAGACAGGGATAGACTGAATTAAGGGACTAGAATCAAAGGGGCACAGGCAGAAGCTGAAAAAAACAGATTAGCCACAGTTAAGTAAGTTTTTTTTTTTTTTTTTTTTATGTTGGTTGAAAATTGAAGTAATTTGAATGAGGCAGCAGTGGAAACAAACTCAGTACACAGTTTTAAGAGGATATGATAAGGCCAGAAATCAGTGGTGTAGTAGTACTACCACTGCTGCTGTTCTATGACCTCCACTAATACCACTATTGCTATCTCTTCTTCCACAATAATTACCACTCCCTTTTTCCCCTTGTATATATTTTGGCCTACCCTTCTTGCTTCAGTTTGACTTGTTAATGGTCCAGGTTATGCCAAAATAATATAAGTTTCCCTGTTCTAAATGCAGGATGTGTGATGTGGTGTAGTTATTGAATTTTCATGACAAGCCTCACAGCAATGAGGGGTTATTGCAGCTGGATGAAATTGCATACTGAGAAAAAACCAGCAAGTAGAGTTACACTTAACATCCTCAGATTACTGTGAGAAACTGGCTTAAAGGATTCACATGGCTGTAGAGGAAAAACTTCAAGCCAGATAGCCATCAATTGAAAGTTTTGAGGGGTGTAATCCCTTTACATCCAATATACATTCAGTTGAGAATGGAGCACTCTATACGCTATGCATGATGTAGCAAGAAATCAACATTGTCCTATATCCTCCAGAAATATTCTTGGATCATCAAATTATTCTGATAAGGGAGTCAGTGATCCTTTCCTTTCCACTAATTCATTCCTTTATTCATTCATTCATGCAATCACAGATTATTCTGATAAGGGAGTCAATGATCCTTTCCTTTCCACTAATTCATTCCTTTATTCATTCATTCATGCAATCACTCATTTTCTTATTAAGTCTTACCTAACTCCCTCCCTGCTCCAATGTGTTGATGGTGGCTTCAATGAACACTGCTTCTAATCTCAACAACAGATCAATCATTGGTGAGTACAATACAGTATATATTTTTTAAATTCCCTATTTATATTTCCATTGTTTATAGTGTTATGTATTCATAAAATGGTTAACACCAGTATGCCTATAGTAAGCAGTGCACCTATCTCTGATGAGCACATATTTTTTTTAAATTTCAGCACTGGAAAATAAAGATAGAAAAATTATCTTACTAGTCTGTATCTTGTGTTAAAAATGCAGACACTTGTGAGAAAATTATTTGCTTAACAAACCAATCTTAAAATACTTAAGTAGGTCGTTAAGTGAGAGACCACTATATTTTCTTGACGAATTTCTGCCCTAATTTAAAGAAAAAAAAAAGGTAAATACTGTTTTGTCTTACCTAGTTATGTATAAAGGTTCTGTAAACAAACATACAAATGTGGTGAGGCAGTTGTGCCAGAGCCTCTGCAGTCAGGATCCCTCCACTACACAGTTTTCTCATTAACGTACATTCTCAGTTTATTATCAGGTACCATTATGTACTATTTTAGAACTGCAACCAGAGTAGATGCATCACCAGAAAGCATGGGGATGTGCAGGTACAGTGTAATTGTATGAAACATTTTTTTTTTTTTTGATGCTTGATTTTAATGCAGATTGAATATTCTTTTGTAACTATCTATATAGGTGTTTTATGTAAATTAAGCATCATATGAGCATTATAAGTTTTAGAAAACATTAGTTAGATGAAAAGGATAATAATAAACAAAACTAAGCATTAAACCCACAAGGGTCACACAGCACTGCTAGATAAGGTAGTAAAACTCACTAGCTCAGCAGGAAGGGTGGCAGGTGGGGCCACCACTCGTAGACACCAGGTGTACAGCAAGAAGATTGAAAAAATCCATGGTATTTCTTTTTGCTTAATTTTTTGGAGATTGATGGTGAGTAATACCAAGTTTTCCATTGCTACTTAATTTTTTTTGGTTGCCTTTTTTGAAACATCACTGTATAACAAAATCATATTATAAATGGGATTGCTCCTGTTTGGATTAAATGTGAAGCAAAGGTATTGCATGCTATTGCAATGTGTCCAAAGTAAATGTATATCCCTTCTTTCTTCATTTGGGAAAATTATGATAAGTTTATCTTACATTTCCTAACAAAATAGGTTTAGTTTTTTATTATTATTATTATTATTATTATTATTATAGGGGAGCACTGTATTCACAGGGATTATAGAGCACCTGTTTTTGAGGGAGGGTGAAAGGCATTCAGGCTCAATTCAGGGAACTGGAGCACAGATCCAGTTCCCTAGATCAGGAGCCCAAGGAACATTGTTTTGTTAATTGCACTGATTCAGAATCTTAGATTTATGTAACAGATATAAACAATGAAGTGTGCACTCTCAACATAGTTTGTGCAGAACCAAATAGTAAATTAATGGTAACACTGTTTAATGGGACCCTGACTTTTTTTACAAGATATTTTCAGTGGCAGCTCATGGTAATGCAGTTCCTTAGTCTTGCAATAGCTTCAAACTAAGAGACAGATCAAATAAATATGTTAAAAATACGTATTCGTAGTGGGGAAATTCATGTTTTTTATCTCTATCCCATTATTTCTCATATGGCTGAAGAATTACTTTTACATTTTCTAATTAAGATCTATATAATTTAAAATATATATAGTAGAATGTATATATTTTTTATTTGTAACTAATATCTATGTGTGATTTTAAATATATAATAAATATATATTTTTAAATTTTATTCACCATTATCTACTTTGCCTGATACGAGTATGTATAGTATAGTAATTACATACAATAAGAGGTGGTAGGCTGGTAGACAGCAACCCACCCAGGGAGGCACTTAGTATACTTGCCATACAGATGTGAAATGGTGTTAAAGCTTTGCACCCTACATAGATTACTAGTCCTAGTTTTTTGCTTCGTGAAGAGACAGAAATGAGTTAAATTTTCCATTCAGCATGCGAATATAAGAAAATGTTCATTTACATATACATATTTTTTTTAACACTGGCCATCTCCCACTGAGGCAGAGTGACCCCAAAAAAAAAAAAAAAACTTTCACCATCATTCACACAATCAGTCTTGCCAGAGGCACGCAAATACGGAAGTTTAGATGATTCTCCAAACAGGGAATATCCCCACCCCCTTCTTTAGAGTGCTTTCTTCTGTATTTCTTCAATTTTATCTTCAGAAATGACAGGAGCAAAGGGGCTAGTAATTTTTGTTAGGCATCAATTACTAAAAATTTTGAGGCTGAGCTTCTAAAATGAATACCTGGAGTATACCTGTAGAGGGTTCTGAGAGTCGATACCCCCACGGCCCAGTCTGTGACCAGGCCTCGTGGTGGATCAGGGCCTGATCAACCAGGCTGGTAATGTTGGCTGCATGCAACCCGACGTACAAACCACAGCCCGGCTGGTCAGGTACTGACTTTAGGTGCCAGTCCAGTGCCTGCTTGAAGACAGCCAGAGATCTATTGGTAATCCCCCTTATGTATGCTGGAAGGCAGCTGAACAGTCTTGGGCCCCTGACACTTATTGTGTTGTCTCTTATCATGTTAGTAGCACCCATGCTTTACATTGGAGGAATGTTGCATCATCTGCTGAGATGCAGCACAGATGGCAAGAGAGAATTGCCTGTTAATATGAAAAATGAAAGCTGGATGTCATAGCAATTAGCAAAACAAAGGTAAAAGTTATGGGAGAGTTTGAATTGAGAGTAAATGGGACTAAGTTGTGTGTAACTGAGAGAACAAGGAGCTAAGTAGTAGTGATAATGTTAAATATGGTACGGCCCTACTTATATGGCAGGTTAGGTTCCAGGCTACTGCCGGAAAGCGGGCATCGCCGGAAAGCAGAACGCCATATTTTCCTCTTATACGTAAATGCATGCAAATGCCAGACAACAAGTTTACACCAACTTAAGTTAGTAATAGAACAAGGCATTACAAAATACAATTAAAAGTAAAATACATACATTCATTACTTACCTTAAAATATTTGTAGTCTTAATGTAGGGCGAGAGGTGAGTAGTACTTATTTGTAGGAAGTCAGGTGTAGGTAGCCCTGGCTCCCCGTCCCAAACTTAATATACGGTAGACCATTATGTTACACGGTTTTATTTGGCATGTTTTGGTTATTGCACTACTGAAAAATTGCTGCACAATCTTATACAACACTTCGTAAAATTAACATGGTTCAGTTTGCTGAGGGGAAAAAATTTGGAGCGTCGCCCATGGAATATTTCTCCAACTCAGGCCTCTGCCTGGCTGTGGGTTAGACCATTTGGTCAATGGGGGAGACCTACCACCATCCATACACAATATTGAGTTTTCTGGTGAAAATGCTTAAGCTAATCATACAGCAGCAAGTAATTTCCCTGCTGAATTGCAGGAAATTATTTCTGAGGGTGGCTATGAGCCACAACAAGTGTTTAATGCTGATGAAACAAGTGTTTTTTGGAAGAAAATGCCAACAAGAACTTCTTATCAGTCAGCAAGAGAAAAGTGCGTTGGGCTTCAAGATGGCAAAGGATCGCTTCACTTTGCTCCTTTGTGGTACTGTGTCAGGTGATTTAAGTGTAAGTCCATGGTTATTTACCGCTCTTAAGAATCCTCATGCTTTGAAAGGTGTAGATAAAAACACCTTACCAGTAATTTGGAGGTCAAACTAGTCAGCATGGATGACAGAGGAAATATTTATTGACTGGTTTAAGCATGACTTTATTCTCGAAGTCAAGTTTTACATGCACAGCAACAACCTTGCATTCAAGGCTCTCTTCATTCTTGATAATTCTCATACCAATCCACAAGCTTTGCTGGATGTGACCCCACATATAAAAGTTGTATTTTTACCTCCAAATACAACATCTTTAATACAACCACTGGATCAGAGAGTTATTAAGTCATTCAAGTGTAACTACACAAAAAATGTTATGGAAAAACTAGTTGTATCAATGGACTCTTGACTCCAAACTGGCAGTACCAAGTTTCTGGAATAAATTTAACATTGCAGATGCCATCAGCTGTGCTAAAGTGCATGGAATGAAGTGCCCCAATCAACATTAAATGCAGGCTGGTGAAAGTTATGGCCTTCTGTAGTTAATTCTTGGACTGGTTTTCCCTTGCTTGAGAGTCAGGTTCAAGAAATTGCTCAGCTGGCAAGGATACTACCAGGTGATGGTTTTGAAGATATGGATGAAGATGTGAATGAGTTCTTAGAAGACGTGAAGACAGGAGTCCAGAGGAAATGTTGGCAGAGCTCGATGCACAGACACAAGAGAGCCACATAACAGAAGAATAATTGAAGAAGAACCAGCAGCAGTTTTGTGAGCAGTTCCATGTTGCTGCTAAACTAGCAGACTTTTTCACTGAAGAGGACCCTGACAAATCTAGAAGCAGTACTTTGAAATGGGGTCTAGACCAGCTGATGATGCCTTACTGTCAGCTGTATAATGTACTGCAGGGTAAAAGAGCCCAGAGATCCATTACAGAATTTATGCACACTCCAATCAACCATCGATTTTAGTACCAGAACCTCTACCATCCACTTCTGCTGACAACTAACAGCCATTCACCTCAGCCCAGTAGGGCCAAACCATGCATCTCCACTCTCTTCACAAACACCCACAATTTAATGTAAGGAATACTATTATTTCTGTTGCATTTTTAGTTTTAAGCAGTAAAAACATAATATATCATAACAATGAACTACAGTTACACATTCACTTTTATTTTTGTAGGATCTGTTGGTCTAAAAAAGAGTTGTTTGGCTTTTTGGGGGCTCCCAGGAATGTAACCTTATTTTTCCTATAAGTTCTTCAGTTTATCTAACACGGCATTTTCAGGAACCTAACTGCCGTGTAATATAACAGTCTACTATATGACATTTAAAGCAGCCCAGAGAGATAAAATACACATAGAGTACACTCATTATTTACCTTAAAATATGTGTACTCTTAATGTAAGATGAGAGGTATGTAGTATTTATTTGTATACAATATTTAATACAGCCTAGAGCCATATTATTACCATCAACATACCCTGCTCGCTGAGTTTAATTGTTTCTAACAACTACCTTTAGATGCCATCGTAAACGAAGGAAGAAGTAATAATAATTCATTTGAGAATTGTAAACAAAAGCGGTGTGTGTTAAGGGAAGTGACTGGGCCAAACGTAGATTCACGTTTTCTCTGGTGCTGGGCCAGAAAAACTTAATGTTTTCCCTCTGCCCAGCTACCACACCTCTATAGCATATAAACATAGCATGTTTATATGCTATGTAACATGTTTCTTATATAATTTTGAAAAGAGTATCATAGATGAATTAGTGAAAATGTCTATATTAACGTAAAATAAGACATTTAATGTGCCCAAGAGTGATTATTATTACGTATTAGTATTATTACTATGGCATTAAGACTAGAGGGGCACTCTTAGTGGTTTTAATGTGTACCTGCATGCCAGTACAGTGTGTAAGTATATTTAGGTACAGGTACACATAAGTATAATTATCAGAGTACATATAAAATATGCAATAACCTTAAAGTTTCCAAACAACAGAGAGATGTGCTCAGGAAAAATGTAAACAAACCGGGTGGGGCACACCGTATTAGACGGAGCCGTATAGCGAGTTTTGGTCATAATTTGAAATTGGCATATTAGTGGAACACCGTAAGGCGAAATACCATAAAGCGGAGCCCTACTGTACACAACTGTAAAAACAAAGATGATGTAAATATTTATGTGTAGGTTATAATAGTGTTTATATACCTGAAGGTGGGAGGAGAGATTTGGCAGTGTTAAGCAAATGTTGAGTTTAAAACCAAATGACAAAATAAATATGATACCTTCATGCTAAAGTAGGAGAAACCATAGAAAGGGTGGTAGGAAAGCTTGAGAATTTTAATTATGTTTAGAAATCCATAATTTCTTTCATATGAGTTAAATATAATTAAAAAGTTTTAAAGATACTTGTGCACCACTTCACTGACCAAGATGCATTAATTTCATATTACTGCTGTCAAAAGAAGCCATTTCAAAATAATTACTTTTCTTCAGTGGGCAAAATCCACTGGATAAACTGTACCTTTAACTCATTAATTTTCAAATTTTATACAAGTGTACCTGTGAATTTTATGTATAGTACTATATTATGTACACACAAGTACAGTACTTTAGTGCTTTTTTGCAATTTTTTAGCATTATTCTGCTTTAACTGACACTGATAATCCCTGTTATTAATTTGTTATATTGAGGATTTACTGTACTTGCACTCAGTTTAAACTTACCTTTACTTTTCTATGTATATCTTATTTCTTTTTCAACTGGATAGGGCTGATGCAAGATCAGGCCATGATAGTGATGATTCACAGAACCATTCACAGATAAGAAACCTTTTTTATGTGTACTGTACTTTTGACTTAATTTTTGTTACAGTGGTCCCTCAATAATAGTCGGGCTCGATAGTCGTCCTTTTCGGAAATCGTCGCGTTATTTTAGTCCAAACATTGGCTCAAATATGGTCAGTTGACTCTCTAATCGTCGTTCGTCCTGGACGCGTACTCACGGCTCTGAGCCGCCTCAGCCTCCCTTCCCAGCCAGTGTGCCATTGTTTACCAGTGAGCAACAGTCCCCTCACATGTTCATACGAAATACACCTACCATCCGACTTACGATCTGCTTGACATACGTCCACTCGACTTACGACCGTGCATCTGGCAGCTGGGCTGGGCCGGCTGATGCACACCACTGTACAATATTTGACAATACTCGCGGGGGCAATGTGTCATACAGGCAGCATCAGTTTGAGTAACCCTGCCCTATCAGAAGCATCATACTGTATTAACTGTACTAACTGGACAGTAAATTTCACCATGGCCCCTAAGATGAAGTCTGAATCTTGCACTGGAGTTTGTGGCAAGAAAGGCTCTTACTCTCGAACTCTCTGTTTTCACTGTTGCACATAAACCTGTCTGTATCTGTCTGCCTGTATATCTGTCTGTATCTCTGTGTGTCTGTCTTTATGTCTACCTGTGTGTCTGTCTTTCTGTCTACCTGTGTGTCTGTCTGTCTACCTGTGTGTCTGTCTGTCTGCATGTCTGTCTCAGAGCCACTCATTAAGAGTGTACTTGGTCTTGAAGATGCCATATTAATAATGATAATAACAATAATAATCACTGAGGCGCATTAAATGTGTATAAAACGTTAATATAGACATTTTGCTTAATCCATCTATGATTTTTTTTTTCAAAATTATATAATAAACATGCTACATAACATATAAATTAACAAATATGAGATGTTTTTCTGGTCGGCTTGACAGTGAACAGGAACCGTCCGTGTCCGGACTGGTAACAACAACAACAACAACAACGTTTGTTTATATAACTCGTGAACATTCTACATTCTCTCTCTCATTTATTCATTTAATCTTGTCTACTCACCTCTCACTCTACATTAAAACTACAGATATTTTAAGGTAAGTAATGAGTGGACACGATTATTATATTATAGCTTAATAATAATAATATTAATATTAGTACATATGTATTATTGTAATAATAATGATTATTAATATTATTATTAATTTAGGGCACTGGAGCAGAGATCCACTGTATAGCACTTTGTCTGGATTTTTTGGGTTATCCTAGGTAATTTATAATGTGTATGATAACTTGACTTACGTGTACCAGTGAGAGAGAGATACAAAGAGACAGCCACATTCGGTCAGCCAGTCAGCCAACTAAGCACCCACCCACCCAGCCAACCACAGACCTGGCCACCCAGCCAGCCAGCCAGATACGTATTACACATGCTCCAGAGTTGTTTCTCTTTACTTAGGGTATAGGTTATACAACATTCTGGCAGGATGACACTACCAGTGGTATTCTCCCATTCCACTGTGTCGACAATACATAAAGATAACAGTAACATATGATACTGTATGCGATGTAAAATTTACAATACATATCACTACCATGTATACATTATACACAGTACATAAATAATTAAAATACAACAAGATAAAGAATCACACATAAAGTGGGAGTTGTCACAGTTGCTCTTTGCTGATGACACTGTGCTCTTGGGAGATTCTGAAGAGAAGTTGCAGAGATTGGTGGATGAATTTGGTAGGGTGTGCAAAAGAAGAAAATTAAAAGTGAATACAGGAAAGAGTAAGGTTATGAGGATAACAAAAAGATTAGGTGATGAAAGATTGGGTATCAGATTGGAGGGAGAGAGTATGGAGGAGGTGAATGTATTCAGATATTTGGGAGTGGACGTGTCAGTGGATGGGTCTATGAAAGATGAGGTGAATCATAGAATTGATGAGGGGAAAAGGGCAAGTGGTGCACTTAGGAGTCTGTGGAGACAAAGAACTTTGTCCTTGGAGGCAAAGAGGGGAATGTATGAGAGTATAGTTTTACCAATGCTCTTATATGGGTGTGAAGCATGGGTGATGAATGTTGCAGAGAGGAGAAGGCTGGAGGCAGTGGAGATGTCATGTCTGAGGGCAATGTGTGGTGTGAATATAATGCAAGAGAAATCGTAGTTTGGAAGTTAGGAGGAGGTGCGGGATTACCAAAACTGTTGTCCAGAGGGCTGAGGAAGGGTTGTTGAGGTGGTTCGGACATGTAGAGAGAATGGAGCAAAACAGAGTGACTTCAAGAGTGTATCAGTCCGTAGTGGAAGGAAGGCGGGGTAGGGGTCAGCCTAGGAAAGGTTGGAGGGAGGGGGTAAAGGAGGTTTTGTGTGCGAGGGGCTTGGACTTCCAGCAGGCATGCGTGAGCATGTTTGATAGTAGTGAATGGAGACAAATGGTTTTTAATACTTGACGTGCTTTTGGAGTGTGAGCAAAGTAACATTTATGAAGGGGTTCAGGGAAACTGGCAGGCCGGACTTGAGTCCTGGAGATGGGAAGTACAGTGCCTGCACTCTGAAGGAGGGGTATAAATGTTGCAGTTTAAAAACTGTAGTGTAAAGCACCCTTCTGGCAAGACAGTGATGGAGTGAATGATGGTGAAAGTTTTTCTTTTTCGGGCCACCCTGCCTTGGTGGGAATCGGCCAGTGTGATAATAAAAAAAAAATAAAAACAACTATAGAAGTAAATTATGGTAAAAAGAATGAAATAATGATTGTTCATTACATTACAGTATTATGTAGATAGTTTATATAGGAAAGTTTTGACATCATGCCCTACCCAATATGTCGGCAATTTTCAAAGGTTCGACTTACGTCCATTTCGACTTACGACCGGTTGGTCAGAACCAAGCTTGGTCATAAGTCGGATGGTAGGTGTATTTCATAATATTCCATTCATTTTTGTGCTTGCAAGTGCTAAATAAGCTACCATGGCTCCAAAAAAAGCTCCTAGTGCCAAGCCTTTGGTAAAGAAGGTGAGAAATACGATTGAATTTAAGAAAAGCATCATTGAACAATATGAAAGTGGCATACGTGTGGCCGAACTGGCCAGGATGTATAACAAATCCCGTACAACCATACCTTCCATCATGGCTAAGAAAAAGGAAATCAAGGAAGCTGGTGTTGCAAAGGGGGTAAATATGCTGACAAAAATGAGATCACCAGTACTCAAAGAGGTTGAGAAGTTATTATTGGTGTGGATAAACGAGGAGGGGGAAGGAGGAGAAAGAAAGATGGAAGAAGGTGCCTTTTTCAGAAATTAAGGAGATTTTTGAAATGTGGGGTAGGATGGAAAGATTTATGGAGAAATATCACCCTCAGAAGGATGTTGCAAGCCATATTGGTGACTTGTACAGTGACAAGTCACTG
Source organism: Cherax quadricarinatus (assembly GCF_038502225.1). Lineage (NCBI taxonomy): Eukaryota > Metazoa > Arthropoda > Malacostraca > Decapoda > Parastacidae > Cherax > Cherax quadricarinatus. The sequence goes on along the minus strand of NC_091374.1, from coordinate 10,439,739 downwards.
TACTGTATGAAATCTGAAAATAGAAAAGAAAATTTACTTCTGACTTATCTACATTCAAAGACTTACTTTTAGCACAATTTTATTGAGTGAATTATTAAAAGCCCTATTAGAACTATTATACTACATCTGAGATATATACAAAGTAGAAACCTTCTATCAGTTCACAAGGTACCAAATATTCTGCCAGCAACTTTAAAATATGATTTTAATTTAAACATACACTTAAACAATTTAGATTCTTTCTCAGTCCCAAATGGCTTGCATTCCTGGTGTTTTAACTTGCATAAAAGTTGTCTGTAACCCTAAACTTATTAATCAGTGGAAAACGATAGTACATATAAAGGATGGTCATGTGTCACACGTTTGACGATACATCAAAATTCATAACACTATTTTTTCAGTATTATGTCTTGTGAAACTTGTTAGTAAATGCAGGTCAGTAACTCAGGTCTCTTTTGCTTTACAAGTATTATAACAACACTTATTGTTGTCATCATTATATACATTTAAACCTTAGCTCTTAGTCAACTCTGAAGATTCTTGATTTGAGTCTACCACTTGACTGTTATCGAGAGCTCCAGAAGCAGCATGATTCTCCTCATCGTGTATTTTAGCTTCTTTATCAGCTGTTTGTTCTACCTTTGGAGGGACAATGCTAAATTTGAAGTTTCCTGCTTTTACTCGTTGTTGTAAGATACGGCCTTTGTTGTTTATCTCTTTCTCTATCGCTGCAAAAATGTTTTCCTGCAAAATATAACAAGATAACTATGATATACAAGTTTCAACCAGAATTGCAATTTTTACAACTGATGACCCAACTTTTAAGTTGTAATATTCTTTTGTTGGTTTAAAATCTAAATAAATATATAAATTGCAAGATAAATTCAAATTACTGTACAGTACTCCAGTATTAACAAAATAGGTATTCCTTCAGTACTCATTATGCAGTACAGTACTGCATATTTAATTTGTAAAATGATAAGGGACTACTTAAGGATCAATATACAGTACTGTATTATACAACAATTACTCTGAACAAACTGTTATCCATGCCTTGTATGGGTTATTTGTACTGTGTCTATTCATTCTTTTTGGTTGTCAGTGAAAGATGTAAAGATTGTTTTTTCCCTCACTGGTCAACAAAAAAAAAATGGTTGCCAAAGATATTTGAAGGTATTTAGGGTATTTTGGGGTTGCTGAATTTGAAAATGGCAGTAGATTTTTCAAATTGGCTCTAGTTTGTAAAATATTGCATATTTATGTTCAATTAACAGGTAACTTAGCCAAACGTGTATATGTAGTGACAATCTGTATACAGTAATGGTTTTAATAAAGATTAGAATTTTATTTTAAATTATTTAATATTTAACAAAAGGAGTTGTATCGACAATGACCACGTGACAATATTGTAACCTTTATTTTGTTATTTTTTTCCATATAAACGTGAGTTCTTCATGAAGAGCCTGCTTACACAATCCCAATTCATTTTGCTACATTTGTGGTGAATACTTTGCAAAACAAAGAATAAACATCACAAATTTTGTAAAACAAGCTTGCTTATTTTGCAGTGGCACTTGGAGAATAAGATGAGTCTTGGGCTCCCCATATGGTTTGCAAAACCTGTGTAGAATGCTTATGCCAGTGGAAAAATAGGCATAGGAAAAGTTTAAATTTTGGTGTGCATACGATGTAGAGAGAGCTGAAAAACCACCACAATGGTTGTTATTTCTGTATGGTAAATGTGAAAGGTTTCAATCGATAAAAGAAAGTCAAGGGGGAATATTCTGATTTGGAGTCAGCAGAGAGACCTGTGCCACACAGCAAAGACATTCCCATACCAGTGTTTACAATACTGCCTGACCTTCCATTGTCAGATGCAGAAGAAACTTTAGGTTTAGTTCCTCCAAGAACTCGATGATCTGATACGTGACCTCAGTCTGTCAAAGCAAGCATATGAACTTTTAGCATTCAGACTAAAAGAAAAGAACTGTCTACAATAAGAAGGTAAAATAACTTATCAGACAAGAGAGGATGACTCCTTCCTTACTTCAGATAAGATGAAGAACTTGTATACTACAATAACATCCCTGGACTTCTTCGAATGGGACTTTAATATTGACCAGGAGATTGGCAGCTGTTTATCGACAGCTGCACTAGAAGGTTGAAATGTGTCTTATTGCACAGTGGTAACCATTATGCATCTCTTACAACTTCTCACTGAACAAAACTGTGCTGATAACCAACACAGACAAAATTCGTACAATGTTTTCATGTGCAGTAATTAGTGGTATCTGAATGATCTTACTATGTTAATCTGTTATTATATAAAATGAAGTGCTAGTATGTATTACATGATTTGACTTTTGCATGATCATAAAAACCATTTCAATGTTATTTATAAGTTAGCCCTGCCTGATCAATGTATTTTTCATATCTTTTGTGTGTTTCAATGGGATACCAAATTTATCAAAAACTAGAGGCAATCAAGCAAAACCAATGACATATTCAGCATCAGCACCACAAACTTACCCAGCGTAACATCATTGGCCAGAAAATGAGTATTGACCAGTGATATAATCCTTACATTGCCTGTTTTAATGCTTTAAATTCAGGTTTTTCAATAATTACTTTTTGTGTAACTTTTTCTTAGCTACAGTACTATTTATGTACAATTTAAATGGAAATTTTTAACTTTACATTTTTTTCTTTTCGAGTGAATGATGCTTCAGTTAATGTTATACACAAAGATTTCTTTAATTATTTTTTCAAAACTCTGCTTTGCATGCAATGAAACATAAATAACCTAGAGAATATAGTTTACAAATAACCTGCACACTTAGGAGAGGAAACATGGCATCATTTCAATTCATTCTGGACTAATGGTTTTCTAATACCAAGCAAAATTTAATCTGCAAGCAAATGAAAATGCAGGTTAAGGAGGTGCAAATTAAATACAGTACTGTCTTGGGTATTAAATTGTCTTTAATATTAGTCTCTAGGTGGAGAGTTATTTTAATGACCTACATGATGTAAGTAGGCTTGACAACCAGCTACAGTAAAGGTACATATATTTTATAATGCTGTCTTTTTCCAGCTTATTTTAAAACACAATCTTACCGCATCTTTATTTTCTGTTCCTCTAGACGTTATTGTAACTCTGATCTGATAACCTTTCTCTAACCACATCTTGATTTTCTTCTGTTTTGATTTCAGGTCGTGTGCAGCAATCTTGCTACTTATGGTCAATACTTTTTCTCCCTGAAAAATGTACAAAAAAATAGTAAACCCACTGTTTTTTACACATTTTTTTTTTATTAAGACATGCTACATAGAGCAGTATACTGTACTGTACTCACATTTTCTGCACAAGATATCAAATATTGCTTATTTATCTATTTAACCTCGGGAACTTCAATTGTAAGCACATACAGTGCAGTATCTTACTAGGCAACCCCCATCTTTATGAGTGATTTTCTTAGGAATTTGCTTAAATAAACCAGCAGACATTAGAAACATTTGTATAGGAAAGCTTAGTCAATGTTAATGTTACTGCTTAACAAATCAAAGTTGTCACTTGCCTAACTGAGAGATTTATGCACTTCTTACACTTGTCTTGACAATTCTAGACTACACTTGATCCCTAGCATTTATGAAATAGATGTCAGTCTACATTTATTTATTTATTTATTTATTTATTTATTTAAAAATTTGAGCACACATACAGAGGTACAACAAATACAGGTAAGAGCAGTATGCCAAAGCCACTTATACTATGCATAGCATTACGGGCTGGCTTAAAATTAACTTAAGATTAACTAAGCAATGATGAAATCAGTGATAAAACATTAATGTAAACAGGTTACTATAAAGCACAAGTAAGTATTACAAAGACAGGTCATATGGTTGTATGCATTGTTGTACATTCAGTAGAATGGAGTATTCTGTTAGGTAGTGTATTTAAAAAATAATAAAGTTAGATTGGGTTTTAGGTTTAACATCTATGTGATATAATTGTGAGAAACATTTAAGATATACAATTTATAAGGTTCAGTTATTCAGTATTTATTTGATTTTGGGTGAGTAAGTGATCTTTGAGAAGAGACTTGAATTTATAAACAGGTAGTGTTTCTTTTATATTTACAGGTAATGAATTCCAGATTTTAGGGCCTTTTATGTGCATTGAGTTTTTACATAGTGTGAGATGGACACGAGGAACATCAAAGAGTGATCTGTGCCTTGTGTTATGGTCATGTGTTCTGTTGAGGTTGGCAAGGAGATGTTTGAGGGGAGGGTTAATATCAGAGTTAAGTGTTCTATGTATGTAATAGGTGCAGTAGTAAGTATGGATGTTTTGTATGGTGAGGAGGTTTAGTGTATTGAATATTGGTGGAGTGTGCTGCCTATAGTGAGAATTTGTTATCATTCTAACTGCAGCCTTTTGTTGGGTAATTAGTGGTCTGAGATGGTTACTTGTTGTTGAGCCCCATGCACAAATTCCATAGGTGAGATAGGGGTAAATAAGAGAGTGATATAGGGCCAGGAGGGCTGACTGTGGAGCATAGTACCGTATCTTCGATAGTATGCCTACAGTCTTGGAAATTTTCTTAGAAATTTGTTGTATATGTGTATGAAATTTGAGTCTATTATCAAGGTGGATTCCTAAGAATTTTCCCTCTGTTAGCTTTGTGATAGGTGATCCGTTTATCATTATGTTAAGAGGGACATCTGTAGCTCTGTTACCAAACTGAATGAAGTAGGTTTTGTCAATGTTTAGTGTAAGTTTGTTAGTTCTCATCCAGGTAGATATTTTCTGTAATTCGGTATTTACAGTATTGGCTAGCGTGACTGGGCTCGGGTGGGAGAAGACGTATGTAGTGTCATCTGCAAATAGTGTGGGTTTGAGTAATTGCGAAGCATTTGGTAGGTCATTTATGTATAGGAGAAAGAGAAGAGGGCCAAGGACACTTCCCTGTGGGACACCAACTGTAATTGGTTGTGCAGAGGAGTTTGCCCCATTTGCATACACATATTGGCTTCTGTTGCTGAGGTATGACTTGAGGTAGTTGAGGGAGTGCCCTCTTATACCATAGTGTGACAATTTTACGTGGAGCAAGTCATGGTCAACTGTATCAAAAGCTTTACGTAAGTCAATGAAGATCCCCAGTGGGACTTCTTTTTTCTCTATTGCAGTGTATATATGTTCTAGCATGTGTATAATAGCATCATTAGTATTTTTATTAGGCCTGAATCCAAATTGGCAGGGGTTGAGTATGTTTTGGGAGATAAGGTAGGAGTAGATTCGTTTATGAATTAATTTTTCGAAGATTTTTGAGAGAGGGTGTAAGTTGGATATTGGCCTATAGTTATTCAACTCTGTTTGGTCTCCTCCTTTGTGGATCGGGGTGACCCTTGCTATTTTGAGTACTGTAGGGAAGGTGGAGGATTCAATGGATTTGTTAAAGAGTGTTGCAATGATTGGTGATAGCACTTGTGACAGTTTTTTGTATATAAAGGGTGGTAAGGTATTTAAATCTCCTGCCTTGTTTTTTAGTGTGTTGATAATAAGGGAGACTTCGTATGGGTTAGTCGGAGCTAGGAACAGTGTGTTCGGGTAGTTGCCGGTGAGGTAGTCATTTGGTGGGGTATCTGAGCTTGGGATTTTATTGGCAAGGTTTTGTCCTATAGTGGAGAAGAAATCATTGAGTCTGCTGTTTCTGTTGGTGGGAGTTGGGGTTCATCTGATTTTGCTAATTTTATTTCGCTATTTCGTGATATCTTTTTTGTTCCTAGAATTTCTGATAGGGTTTTCCAGGTCTTTTTTATATCACCTCGTAAGTTGGATAATCTGTTCTCATAATACAATTTTTTTGCCCTTCTTATCAGGCTGGTTAGGATTGACGAGTAACGTTTTGTTTGGTCTCTGGTTATGTGACCCATTCTGTACTGTTTTTCATATTGGTGTTTTGTATTTATGGATTTGAGAATGCTGGGTGTTAGCCAGGGACTGTTCAGTCTCTTAGCTGTCATCTGTTTAGTTTT